>NC_135804.1:18491718-18816927 GCF_964213995.1 Mustelus asterias | reverse complement strand
TTTGAATGTTGAATGTAGCCACCATTACAGGATAAAGGAGACCTTTGTTTAACATTATCCGCTAAAGGATTGTGGGGATGGCCACTTTAACACCAGCATTGCAGAGTAAGGGTCATAAGGTAAACATACATAGTCATAGAAACCCGACAGTACAGAAGGAGGCCATTCAGCCCATTGAGTCTGCACTGATGACAATCCCACCCCAAGCCCTATCCCCACAACCCCACACATTTACCCCGCTAATCCCTTTAACCCACACATCCCGCGACACTAAGGGGCAATTTTAGCATGGCCAATCAACCTAACCCGCACATCTTTGGACTGTGGGAGGAAACCGGAGCAGCCGGAGGAAACCCACGCAGACACAGGGAAAATGTGCAGACTCCACACAGACAGTAACCCAAGCCGGGAATCGAACCCAGGTCCCTGGCGCTGTGAGGCAGCAGTTCTAACTGTGTGGCACCGTGTCGTGGTCTGAACAACAAATCAACATCTGGCACAGGAAGCCACTCCAAGGGGAGGGGGTTTTCTTAGTTAGAAAGAGGGCAGTATAGACTAGGTCAAAGCACGCAGCTCATGGAGCAACCTCCCGAATAAAGTTTGTTTGTTCAAATTAAGAAGCCTCCGAGAGTAGGGGGGGGTTGGGGGGTGGCGGGCGGGGGGGGGGGGGGGGGGGGCGGGTGGGGGGAGTCTCCCATCCCACCTGGCACAGGAATCATTGCGGGGGAGGTGGGGGGGTGTGGTTGGACCATGGAAAGGTCTGTTGACCTCGGGTGAGATTTTCCAGTTTTGGGGTGAGTGCAGCCAGAAAATCCCGCCCTAGATCTTTACACCTGGCAACAAGGATAAGCAAACCTGGTGCTGCCTGTAGCCCCAAAATTTGAGTATCATGTTTTAAATGAAGACTGAAAGAAAAGATATACACACCAGAATGTCTCTCTTCGTGTGCATAGACTCATTGATTCCTCCATGAAGGACTGGAGTCAAAACAACGAGAGCCTCAGGTTTTATTTCCAGGCAAACGAAATAAGGGAGGAAGCAAAGCACAAAGCAGTTCTCCTGAGCATCTGTGGAAGTCAGATTTATATTTGCTGTCTCACAGCCCCAGGCATGCCCAACTCCAAATTATTCAGTGAGCTCGTTGAGTTAGTAAATGGTCATTTTCAACCCAAACCATCAGTTACAATTTAGAGATTCAAACGTAATTCAAGGGTGAAAGCCCTGGGTGAATAGATCGTGAGGTATATTGCTAAACCAGTGCAATTCTCACAGCATGGTGATTTTGGAGTGGCCCGAAACAACATTCTGCGGGATCGGTTAGTTTGTGGCGTGAGCAATGGCACTGAACAGCACCAATTGCCAGCATAAGTTAACATAAATTTCAAGTGGGCAATGGAGATAGCACCGGACATGGAAAGCACTGGAAAGGATTCACAGGATCTGCAGCATGCACAAAATGGTGCCATATACCAATTCAGGTGGGAGCCTGCAGCCATGGCACCAAAACCACCAAAACAGCCATGAAGCAGGAAACATTTCCAGTCACCCACAGAACAAAAAGGTATAGAGGAGGCAAGCAGACAATATTCTTAAGGTACCTGCGAGAGGACAGCACGGTGGCGCAGTGGCTAGCACTGCAGCCTCACAGCGTCAGGAAATAGGCCTCAATTCCCGCATTGGGTCACTGTCTGTTACACGTTCTCCCTGCGTCTGCGTGGATTTCCTCCAGGTTCCCTGGTTTCCTCTCACATACTAAAAACCGTGCTGGCGAGGTGCATTGGCCATACTAAATTCTCCCTCAGTGTACACGAACAGGCACCAGAGTGTGGCAACGAGGGGATTCTCACAGTAACCTCATTGCAGTGTTAATGTGAGCCTACTTGTGACAATAATAAGTAAAGATTTAACATTAAACCATTGAACTTGGAGAGCACTTCTGCCAAGTTGAAGGCATACATGGGAGAAGCAATAAAAGTAAAAATAAAAGCCCCTGTGAGCTACGGACAGCAGTCTGCCCAGCTCCTGGTAATGATAGTGACAGGTGAAGGACCAAGTTCTCCTGGCTATGACTGGATTAAAGAAATCAAGTTGAATTGGTCCAGGATTTTTCAAATGCGTGCAGGGGACTGAAAAATTGTTAAGAAAATATGACAACATCTTCTGTGACAAATTAGGCAAAATCATAGGCTCGCAAGCTGAGATTTAGATTGATCCAGAGGCAATTCCTCAATTCTTTAGTTCAAGATTGGTACCATCTGCATTACGAGAAAAAGTGGATGCGGAGTTAAAGAATTTGGAAGAACGTGGCGTCATCCAGCCTGATTCCGGTTTTGGACTGTGAAGCAGCCATAGTCCCCATGTTAAATCCAGATATTGACTATCCGCAATTGTGGCGATGATAAACTAACAGTTCATCAGGCTGCCAAGCTGTATAAGTATCCAATCCCAAGAACTGAAGGACCTACATGCAAAGTTGGCAGGATGGCAATCTTACACAAAGCTGGATATGAGTCATGCACACCATCAACTTGAATTAGATGATGCTTCCCGGGGATATGTCACAATAAAAACACACAAAGGCCTAATCCAGTCTATACCCACCTGCCTTTTGGTGCGTTTTCAGCATGTACAATATTCCAAAGGATGATGGAGAGTCTGCTCCAGGGACTACCGCGGGTTATAGTATACTTTGACGATGTCCTTATAACTGATGTCCAGTTTCTGTTAAAGTCGATCCTGTGAAAGCATCCCAATGTATGGAATTACTCTGTTCTACCAGAAAACTTCCTCAAAGATTTGATTTTTAATTATTGAACCTATGTATGTAGTGTGTAATTAGAATTAAGGACTAAGTAGAATTGTTTCTCATATTTTGAGAGTGTTTTCTATTCACGTGCATGAAGTAATTCGGTAAATGAGGATTGTAAGACGTTAAACGAGGAGTGATGCAGTGATTGTCGCTTTAAGACCAGCCTTGTTGATTAACAGTCAATCAACACCTAGCACAGGGAATCTCGAAGGAGATAGATTTCCGAGTTAGAAAGAGCGTGGTCTGGACTAGCTCGAAGCAATCTTGTTCAAATTAGGAAGCCTCTGGGTCTACATCTTCACAAGGACAGGAGAGTCTCTTTAGACTGCATTGAAGTAATGGTCTGTGCACTTGAGTCTTGGAATGGGGAATTAACCTACAAGCGAGATTAGAATACTACCAGCTGACACAGTCAAATGCAGGAACAAAGGGTGGGATTTTCCCATCCCGCCCACCACAGGAATCATAGCGGGCAAGGGCGGGCCATGCAAAGGTCTGTTGTCCTCAGGCAGGAACTTCCGGCCTTGGGGCGAGCGCAGCCGGAAAATCCCACCCTCAATGTTGCCAAGAATTGACTTCCTGTATTGCATTAATAAGTGCAATGAATCACTTAAATGCACCACCTTACCGGCATAGAAGAAAAGGCAACCAGTTTGTAAACTGCTGTCCTAATGAATGAAAATCATAAATGTCCTCCTACCGGATGCTGGCTTGCCATCACAGGAATTGGTCATCAGGGCCGTTTGCTCTATATTTGGTTCTACTGCTTTTCTGTATATCCAAAAAAGATGCACTTCCATGTTCAGTTGCTGATCAATCACCAACTGTCCGACACGAATATCAAAACAAAGCACCAGTATAGACATTAGAGAGTGACACACAATTTGTTTTTCACAGGCCAAATAGCAAGCATGTAATATAAGAATACCCAATGTTTCCGACTCAGTTGGCATCTATCTCAAACAGTTCTTTTTTCCAAACGGACTGAAAAGGCAAGTTTTGCAACGATATTCGTAAATTCTTAGCCACGTGAAGAGTGATCAGAGCATGGAATGGACTTCCATTTGGAAGTGGAAGTGAAAGCCTCGGCATCATTCAAGGTGAACATCGATGCTGAAATCGGGGGAGGGGAAGTGGGGCTTCTAAGATGGATGAACTAAGGTGGGTTTTCCTCAATCATATTTGTCTTGTCATCTGGTAAGCATAATCTGAATCATAATAAGTGGCTGCGCTTTGTCTTACTGGGAATTGCAACAATTTTTTTATTGTCTACTTCAATGCTTCAAAGCAATTAAGTATAGACTTTGTCCGTGATTAAAGCACTTTTGTTTCTTACTGCCTTTTAATATTACTTTGTTACATTTGCGCTCATTAAAATGTAATGCTGGATGTCATGGTGAGAAAGCATGAAGAGAAAGAATCCTAAACATTTGCTTGGAAACGTGGAAAATAAGAGAATCAATAGGTCATTTAATCCTCCGAGCCTGTTCCGCCATTCAATATAATCATGGCTGATCCACTATCTCATCTCCAACTTCCAGCACTCAAATTATCTTGTTTAAATTCTTGTTTCTAAAAAGAGACAATTGCTGGCCTGATAAAATGGCCGCAGTTGGTCACATGCTGATAGTTCTTGTTGTAGGTAAAAAACCTCTGACACTATTAGTAGATCAAAATGCAGGTTTATTTTCACAATTGTGGGAGAAGTGAGGTTCCTAACAGTGGACCCAGGGCTTCTCATCGAACACAAGTAAGAACAGAGTTTATATATGTCCCGTGCCCCGCCCTCATTACATTGCAATTCTCTAAGATGTCTGTCATTGTTCATGGTGAGATTCTTGTTGTTTTAGCAGTATCTTCCTCTGCGTAGTTTGTTTGATCTCCAAGGCCACGATCGTTCGCCATTGCCTTGAAACAATATTACAGGTTTTGCACAAACAAGTTAACTAATCTACATACAGGTTTGTATAATACTTTATATCAGGATAAGATGAATAACGTATGATGAATATATATATATGAATCTATGGTGATTCAAAGACAGAAGGCATACATGCCAACTCCATCGTGTTAAACAAAGGTACATAAAAATGGAGACTGTTTAGCTTATTTCGAGCTGGGTTAATCACATTTCTTGATAACAAATGGAGACAGAGGAATAGCTGTTCCTATTATCTGGCACAGACATGAAAAACACCGAACTCTGACAAAAACATGGACTCTGCAGTGTTCTAAACAAAATCACAGAGTTCGGGTCTTACTGCTTAAGTGTGACAAGGGTCATTAGCCCATTCCCGACTGCACTCCCCCCTTCTGGTCAGATGCCAGGTCCAAACATGGCATTTATGACCAACTCAGAACCACATTGTATCAGGGAATGGGCCTAGCTCCTTAGTCGGGAGGTCTGCTCCCTTCGCCTGTACACTTGCGACTGTCATAATTCGTGCTGTTACTGTTTTGCTACAGGCGTTCAATAATGTCATACAAACACAGCAAGTAATTACAATTACAATTAATACAATCAATCCATGCATCAGGTATGAACCCCACGACCCGAACCATTGCCCCAGCCAGCCCGGAGGGTTATAATCATGCTATTGGTTCCCTTCTTCCTGTATTGCTTTTGCTACTTGTTTAATATGATCTGCTAAGCGAGTTATATTCTCCGAAGCTTCGGGAATATACGTACAGCATTCGAAGCCAACTATGGCACACGTTTCACCTTGGGAGGCTAGCACATAATCGAGTTCCAATCCATTCTGTAACGCCACAGTCCGAATAGCTACGACCTCTGCTGACATTTCAGAGATGGCCGTGCTCACCTCCTCGAACCCATCCTTAGACTTATTTGCAACTTTCTCTAGGGTTGTGGCCATCCGTATAAGTTCCTGTGCTGCCTCTGCTGTCCCAAAAAATGGGTAGGCTATCATGAAGAATCGTTCTGTCTCACTGATGGCTCGCTTAGCCCTAAGCAGGTGTATCTCGGGGTGGTCCCGTAAGTCAATGTAATGGTGAACATAAGGCACCACATATGCCAAATAACACGATCCTGTCCAATTCCAGGGAAGCCACGGATAGGCATTGTTTCCACAGACAAAATAGGTACCATTATATGCAGTCATCTCGCTTACATAAGCGGAGGAGAGGCTAACCGGGACAGTGGCTATGGGGCACTGGATTGCGACCTGTATCATGGCCTCAGCGTCATCAGTGATATCAACCTGCTGTATACAGTAGCTACGGCCAACAGGTATGGTTCCATTTCTTATCAGGCAGATAGATCCCCTTTGTTGATTTTTCACAATGAAGTAGGGTGGGGAATCTGATCTGTTGTAGCTGGGCTGATAATTCTTCTTAAAGGACGATAAAGTGCACCCTCCGCCCCCTAGCCGTGAAACAACATCACTGTTGCTGATACCCTGCATAGTGGTACCCGATGGGGTTTTAAATGTCAGTTGCCTTGTCCCTTTCTGGGTTCCATTCCTTATTTAAAACCCATTCAATTACTTCTGGAGCTGATAAAGGGATAGGAAATAAGGGAATTCCTCCCTTTCCTCCGTGCATGGGAATGTGCGAACAGACCCAGCACTTGCTCAGATTCGATTGTGATGCATACAGATAAGACATATACACAAAGGTGTTCATACAATAGACAGAGTCATCATTACAGAGATGATCACTGTGCTTCACCCCTAACTCATAATTCAATTTATATTCTCCTGCTATGGCTAACAGGGCCAGGGTCGTGAGCATCAGCATGAGAAGCATCTTATCACTTACTAATATCCCGCGCGACCGTTATACAATAGTCCAAAGGCTATATCGCCCACGCACAACACCGCGGATCCGCGAACCCGTTCAGCTTGCTTGGAGGTCACTTTGTTTGCTTATATCTGTAAGTGGAGTATATCACATATTTTTCCAATTAATTTCAGCATGTTCAATTGAGTATATACAGGCACAGATATCTCCACTAATTATAACTTCATATGGCTCATTTCATTTTTGTACAAGCCCTGATTTGTTAGGTAATATTTTTACTAGGACATCCCACTGTTGGGACTGTCAGGGAGCATGTCAAGCTCTCTCTGCATCTCTTATTTCTTGATTGTCTTTTACCGATTTATGCATCCCTTTTAGTTGGGTGCTTAGTTCCAAAACATATCTCTTGATTTTATCTTTTAGTGGACCTACATCGGTCCCACCTGTTATGATGCTTTTTGGTAATTGCATCGTCCGTCCTGTCATTAGCTCATAAGGGGTTAATCTGGTTGTTTGGTTTGTAGCAACCCTTAAACTCATTTAGTATGGTGGGCAATACCTTCATCCACGTTTTTTTTCCGATGTCTGTATGGCCTTCGCCAGTGCAAAATAGTTTTGCCCAATGTAATTAATTGTGCTATGCTTTAAGTTAATTTAAGCTCATTTAGCCTCGGCAGCTTGGAATTCTGAGTCCAACTTAGAAACTTAGCTGCATTCTCTGATAGTACAATGTAAGGTAAACAAACTTTCTCATGGCCAAGTTGTTGATGTAGCTGGAGACTGCTTGTATGGCTGTTTTCTCTCTCTCTCCTCCTTTCTCTAAAATAACCGTTATTTCGAAAACAATGCTTAAAGAAAGGCATATTTACTTCAGATCAGTCGAGTTTATTCTGAAGAAATAAACAGACCCTTCAGTTGGCTTGGGGTGAATCACACAACACTTTGCACTGGCTGCAGCTGGACATTCTATCAAAAGACATCGCTTTTCTCATTTATATCACATATCATACAACTCCGATCTTTGTATGATGTATTCTTACATTATATCTAATTTGATCATTTGCTTGTCCATACTTGAAAGTGCAATGTTTCAGCAGAAATGATCCTTCTCTAGACAGATTGTCTCATAAGGTCTCACAGATGTCAATAGTTTATGCTGTCAGACACCGCTCTTTAAAAACACAGATAACCGAAATGATGCAAGATTTCTGAGTCTGGCTGCAAAGCCAGTCTCCAACTCTTTTTCTGTCTCTCTCTCTCCAGTAAACCGGTTTCACCCCCTGTCATGTTAATATTAATTGTGCAAGATATTACAAATTACATCGGGTATTTCAAAACACTCTTAATTTAGTTTTAAATTAATCTGTTTCCATTTTTAGACTGAGCTCCAGATCAGAATTCCTTGCACTTTTAGAACAATAACAAGAGTTACTTGATTAGAAATGTTTTGGTTTGCTTCCTAGCTGGCTAGGTTCTAAGCTTTGCAGTGTTCTTAGATTTGGAAAACCTTGAACAATAGATAGAACAATTCCAATGGCAGTATATAATTTTAACTAGTTACACTATCAGAACTATCATCAATGTGAGATGATTTAAATGATGTAATTTGTTGCATGTTATCGGAACATCACACAAGTCTTGAATTTCATATCGGTAACTAACTGGCAACACAAGTTCCAATCATTCATGGTATTCAATGGTTGGCATCAAATGCAAATTAAAAATACTCAAGGACAACATCTTTATTTGTATTAACAACTGAGGTTTTAACTGATTAATCTCCTGCTGTAAATTGGGATAATCGGAACTACGATTCATTGATTTGATGGACTTTAAACTGACTCATAGACAGTATATTCACCTCATTCTTTTGTTCCTGCTTTTCTATTTTTCACAAAATTACTTTTTTTTTAAACTTCTCAACTACACTCTTATAATTTCAACTTCAAGACAAGGAAAGAGCACATGGTCCTTCCAAGGTCTAACTCCTTTCTCAACATTAAAACGAACAACAACAAAACATTCACGCAATCACGTTGTTAAACACACAGATACACATAGATACACATGGAAGCTTCCAACATTTATTCAGACTTAACATCTTAAACTGGGATGGAAGTAAAACATTTAAGAATACAGACCGTTGATTAACAGTCGCTTTTATGCTGCTGCCTTCCAAGCTGTAATTCAACTCAAAACAGAAGTAAATTCAAGAAATCTTATCACTTTAATCTTTAACCGTTTGTAACAAATACTTCCCCAGCATTCTCTTATCTCATTATTCCACTGAATTATTTCCCTCATCTCTAATTATATTGATTTGTCAATTTGGTATTATAGGCGGGCACTCCCTTTTAGCCCGTCTGTCATTTAATACAGTTTCATGGTTGATCCATGTAACACATTTTAATTAGAATGCATTATGGCAGTACAATAATTCCCAGTATGACACACGCACTCCCATTCTACCTTATGTAACTCCTTTCTCTGTTAAATTTTGACTATATCTTAAAATTACTGCAAGTCTTATAACTTAAAGGAACATAAACAAGTGATTAATCATCATTTCAAATACGCAGGAATAATTCTTTCTATTTATCTTTTCAACTTTAGTTCTATCAAAAATACATTTTCAAATTTAACAAAAGCCTGATCCAATAATCCATTTATTTTATCACTTTTAAATATCCCTACTAAAATAATTATCTTTACACAGGCAGATGCAGTAACTCTCCTTACGACTCCTCAGATGTAATCTAATGCTATTATTCCCACATTCCCCAAATCTCTGTCCGATGCCCCTGTTGTAAAATTTATTAATTTATTAAACTCGCATTGATCTGCTACACCCCATTCCATCACATGAGGCTCTCGATCGCAATTACATCTTACATCTCTCTCTCTCTCTCCCTCCCTCGAGTGAGAGAAACTTACAACCTGCTTGTTTACTTTTAATCCCTTTATTCCCCTTTTAACTGTTTCGTTGCGGTAATTGGTGTATTCCTTTAACTGAGTCCAATGCTTCCAGACACCCCTACCTTGCATATCTATGCAGGCACAGGTGTCTCCACTGATAATGACCTCATAGGGGCCTTTCCATTTGGGGGCAAATCCAGGTTTTCCTGGTAGTGTTTTTACCATAACCTTGCTGCCCGCCGGGGGTACCTCCGGGGTCTGTTCTAGTTTATTGTGCTCATCTATCACTATTTGTTTGTCCCGTACTGTTTTCCGCATATCTTTTAATTGGGAGCTTAACTCTAATACATATCGTCTAATCCTGTACTGTAATGGGCCTACATCTGCATATTTCTGTGATCCATCCACAAACAGGACCAAATCTGGTGCCTCCAGGGGCGCATCTTTTATTCTACTCTCCTCTACGTCTTCGTCTACGTCCCCACATGAGTGGGGAGACCCTTCACCTAACATTCCCATGTCTCGTGCAATGGTGATGGACTTAGTGGGTGGGAGAAGCACTGCCTCCCACTTCGCCCTTCTCATGTTTGAGACAGACCGCAATTTTCCTGTGTTCAGCATTTCCACCAAAGTATGTTTGGTGTGTGAAACAATATTCCCCGTCATGATGATGGGCTCGCTGACCTTTACTGCCCATGCCACTCAATCTAGTGCGGCTATACATCTGGGTAACCCGGTTACTACGGGGCCCTCCGCTGTGGAATAATAACCCACGGGTCGCTGTTTGTCCCCATGGACCTGTGTGACTACTGCCGAATAAAACCCCCCCTCGTTATTACAATAGATATGAAAATCTTTACTAGCGTCAGGCAGTCCAAGCCCTGGAGCCTTCATTTGTTCTACTTTTAGTTTACTATATGCCCTTTCCTGTTCTGATCCCCATTCTATAACTTCTAGAGCGGGTTTCCCCCCTTTTACTAGCCTTTGTATTGGTTCGGCTAGCCTTGCAAATTCTGGTATAAAGTTGCGGCTGTAATTAAACAACCCCAAAACCTTCCTTACCCCTCGGTCGGTTACTGGTCTTGGCATTTCATGTATGGCTGTTTTCCTGTCCAATGGCATTTCTTTGGTCCCCTGGGATATCAGGTGTCCCAAATATAACAACTGCGCTTTTCCTATTTGGGCCTTCCTGGGGCTCGCCTTTAGTCCCTGTTCATCTAAGTGTTTCAGGACTGAGTATAGTGCCGTCTGGTGTTCTGCTCTAGTTTTGGAGGCTATTAAGATGTCATCTACATACTGCAGGATTGTGCTCCCCCTCAGGACCTCTACTTGTTCTAATATCTTACTCATTACCCGGTGAAATATAGCCGGGCTATTGTGGAAGCCTTGCGGGAGCCTAGTCCATGTGTACTGTTTATCACCGACGGTAAATGCAAATTTATCTTGTGAATTAAAGTCCAGGGGAATGGACCAAAATCCATTGGCGATGTCTAATACCGTAAAGATTCCATGGGATGATGATAACCCGTTTAAAATGGTAGATGGACTAGCCACGATGGGGTGTAACTTGGGGGTCACTTTATTTAAAGCGGTATAATCAATGGTTAATCTATAACTCCCGTCTGGTTTAGGCACCGGCCAGGTGGGGGAGTTGGTGGTACTAGTGGTTTCCCGTAGTATCCCTCTTTTTACCAATCCCTTTACAATTTCTTCAACTGCTTTTTTGGCCTCGGGCTTAATTGGGTATTGTCGGTGTGGTTTATGTTCTGGCCCTTCCACGAGTATAGGGGGAATTTTGACTAATCCAGTATCCAGGTTTGTTTCCGCCCATACCCCGAGGATTGAGGCGCAAATGGTGCCAAATCCATTACATTCTAACTGCCAGTTGCGTCCAGTTGCAGATGCTGCATGGATGGTTTCTAAATGGTTAACATATGTTCCTACCCTGTCTTTTCTCCCATCGGGGCGGGGCCAAATCAATTCGCCTTTCCCGCAATCTATTAAGACTTCGTATTCTTTCATCAGGTCATTTCCCATAATGGTTCCTTCATTATTTTGACATACATAAAATCGCATAGGTATATACAGGTTATTAATTTCTACTAGGGTAGTTTAACTTAAGTAGGCAGGGTCTTCTGTCCGTTCACACCCCTTATATAAATCATTTTGTTTGTGGTGGCCATGGGTAGATCAGTGATAGATATGGAGGCTCCCGTGTCCACCAGCATTTCGCATGGTCTGCCCCCTACTAGTGCAGACACGTAGATTCTACCCTCCTGTTCATTCGTATCGGGATTTTGGAACAACATTGGCAAGCCTATTATCTCTGGTTTGTTATCTTTCCTTTGTTTGGCTTGCTGTTCTAATCTTTTTCTCGGTCTTGTCTTTCCTTTGATTCTCACATTCACTGATCCCTCTTCTTAATTGTTTTATTGTGGTAATTCTGTTCCAATAAGTGGGAGCATTCCCTAATACTCTCTGAATCTCTGTTTTACACTGGGTGACGGGTTTATAATTTTGCTTTTGGCCGCGCACCAGTTCCCCTCCGGGTAACTGGTGCTGAGTTGTATTCTAGCACTTCCTACTCCTCTGGAGGAGCGGGTGGTCCCTGTGTGGACTCATTAGGAGGTAGAGGAACAGTTTCCTCTCTCTATTGTTTTTCTTCGAAGACTTGGTTTCGTTTCTCCAATTCTCTTATTCTGAATTCTAGTTCTCTGATCTTTTTTCTATCTTGCTCAATTAGTCCAGCTAACTGATGCATTAACAATACTCCTATCTTCTTTGCCTCGTTTCTCTTTTCTTTATATATCCACGTTTTCTGCTACTCTAAGGTCTGAGACGTATCCCAGCCATCCTTTTGCATCCTCTTTATTAATGCTTTTTTCTTTGATAAGTACACGTCAATGAGAGGACCTGCAGATCCCCTCATCCTTCATTATCTGCCATTTTGCAGACTTCACTACCCCCCTTTGGAGCCCTACAGTGCCTGACAAAGTGACCTAGTTTTCTACAATTATGGCACGCACCCTTTGGTTTATCTTCTCTACTGTTTGCACGAACGTTTTCCTGTTTTATTTGTAGGTATGGTTTCTCATCTGGTCCATCTCTAATTCCAGATGCCCGTTCCACTAATTCATCATAAGTCTGGGTATTGAGAACTCCCATTTTAAGGATTTTTTGGTGAGCTGGCGACAGCCCATCGTTAAATGCTTGTAAAAAGGCTCTATCTGTTCGGGCAGCTTCGGGTACTTCCCAACATTCTTGCTTTATTCTAAAGAGTCGCTCCGCAAATTCATAGGCTCTTTCACCCCCCCTTGTTGATTAACATTTAAATCTTTTCTTTGACATCAGCCCATTTCTTACCGGAGACTGAAACCTGTTCAATTAATCCAGCCAATTGATGAACTAAGAGAACTCCAATTTTCTTAGTTTTGTTTTTCTTTTCCTTTTCCAACCATTTTCGTTGTTGGTCTCGTGGATGGTCTAAATCCCATCCCCCTTTTATCATCTGTTTTATGAGTCTGTCCCTCTTAGTCATGAATTCATTTATGAGGGACCCAGGGGGTCCCCACTGTCTTTGTCCCGCCATAACACTGATAAGTTTATACTCACCACCTGGAGTGACTTATTCTCCCTTCTCGCTCTCCCTCTCCCAGGTCGCTCTTATCGGAGTCCGGTGATACCTGTAAGGGTTGATCAGATCCCTCCGTACCACCGCTTATTCTATTTTTTTTAAGCCGGCTTTTCCTTAGAAGGCCTTTCCTTCTAACTCTTACACATGAAGGCTTTTCCTTCAAACCCCGGCGATCACTCAGACAGTCTCTATCTCACTCACGCCTAAACATCACACACTCTTATCACAGATGATTACGCACTGCATTTTGACCCACTCTATTTAGAGTTCGATAATCTATTCCGGTGCTCCGGTCGTGGCCATTCGACCGGACCGTAAACAGATTATCCCGGACAAGCCCCCAATTGTTGTAGGTAAAAAACCTCTGACACTATTAGTAGATCAAAATGCAGGTTTATTTTCACAATTGTGGGAGAAGTGAGGTTCCTAACAGTGGACCCAGGGCTTCTCATCGAACACAAGTAAGAACAGAGTTTATATATGTCCTGTGCCCCGCCCTCATTACATTGCAATTCTCTAAGATGTCTGTCATTGTTCATGGTGAGATTCTTGTTGTTTTAGCAGTATCTTCCTCTGCGTAGTTTGTTCGATCTCCAAGGCCACGATCGTTCGCCATTGCCTTGAAACAATATTACAGGTTTTGCACAAACAAGTTAACTAATCTACATACAGGTTTGTATAATACTTTATATCAGGATAAGATGAATAACGTATGATGAATATATATATATGAATCTATGGTGATTCAAAGACAGAAGGCATACATGCCAACTCCATCGTGTTAAACAAAGGTACATAAAAATGGAGACTGTTTAGCTTATTTCGAGCTGGGTTAATCGCATTTCTTGATAACAAATGGAGACAGAGGAATAGCTGTTCCTATTATCTGGCACAGACATGAAAAACACCGAACTCTGACAAAAACATGGACTCTGCAGTGTTCTAAACAAAATCACAGAGTTCGGGTCTTACTGCTTAAGTGTGACAAGGGTCATTAACCCATTCCCGACTGCAGTTCTGGAAGATTCTCATGGTTCAAATAGACAAGGGCTAACTCATCAACCCCCTGGAATGTGACGTGTATTGTATAAACATTCCAACCTAGCCAACATAAGTGACGAGTGGATGAGACATCTGCCCCAGACAGCTCTGGACTAAGGCAGAACTATTGGGACTCCTCATCTCCGACATTGTGCTAATGGTTCCACAGGTATCTGCTTAAAATACAGTGGGTTTTAATAAGGGTTCTTAAAGTATATTAATAGCTGAATGACTCGACCTGAAACCACACTGTCACATGACCAAGACTTGAGCTGTTGCATTGCTTTAATTATTCAGCTTTGGAATTCTGTCTTCAGTTGTGGTTTAACCTCAGAACAGAAAATTTTACTCCAGGCTGGCAGCCTGCCTCTGACCTCCATCTCTCCCTCAACTGAATCTCCAGAAAGAATCCTATATTTTGCTTAGACAGTAAACTAATGCCCAGAAAACAAAAAAACTTTGCTGCATCTCCAACTGCCTCGACCAAGTAGGGTGGCATGGTGGCACAGTGGTTAGTACTGCTGTCTCACAGTGCCAGGGACTCGGGTTCAGTTCCGGACTTGGGTCACTGCCTGCGTGGAGTTTGCACATTTGCCCCGTGTCTGCGTGGGTTTCCTCCGGGTGCTCCAGTTTCCTTCCACACTCTAAAGATGTGCGGGTTAGGCGGATTGGCCAGGCTAAATTGTCCCTTAGTGTCAGGGGGATTAGCAGAGTAATTGCATGAGGTTACGGAGATAGGACCTGATGGGCCGAATGGCCTCCTTCTGCACAGTAGGGATTTACGGCTCTATAAAGTTTCTTGGGCAAAAAAGACCCCAGATACTCTGACAGACAAATCTACCTGAAAGAATTCTCATTGGGCATTGACTTTGTGGACTTCTATTCACGGGAATTAATGCCAATAGGTTTTGAGCTTTTTTTAGTAACTCGCAAGTTGTAACTTCTTTTCTTTCTCTGCCTTGTATGCTCATGAGTGGGAATGTGTGTCATGATCCATCCCTGGGGTTTGAAAGTGTTAATAAATCCTAGCTTTGTTTCACCTTAAAGAATCTGCTGCGGGATTATTTTTAACATTAGACCTCATAAAGCGGGGTTTGGGAAACACACCGCTGCCCCTTTCGACAAGGGAAAAGATACTCAGGGAAACAAATTAAAGTAGAAATTGAAAACTACCAGGAGAAGGAGAGAGTAATAACAATTCAATTCACCTTGCCCTTGTGTGGAGAATAGGTCCATTTCCAATTCAGCAAAGCAGTACCTGAATTAACTGCTCTGAGATCAAATATAGCACAGTCGGAGAGATGCTTCCTCTGTGCTGTCCTGCACTTTACCTCAACCCCTGAATGGATTAGCAACTGGTACCAAATCAGGGTACTTTAACCCACATCTAATAGGAATGGAACTGATGAGACCATCTCATCATATGTGGACTGTTTATATCCTGATGTGGAGATGCCAGCGTTGGACTGGGTTGGCACAGTAAGAGGTTCTGGTGTCCTGGTGGTCCAGAATTAACCTGGTGTTGTGAGACTTTACTGTTTATATTCTGCAAGCAGAATAAAATCTCATTCCATCAATATTGATGACCTGAATTCAGAATTGAGAAGTCAGGGTCTAACTGTGTCTGCATGGGTTTCTTCCCACAATCCAAAGATGTGCGACTGTGTGGAGTTTGCACGTTCTCCTCGTGTCTGCGTGGGTTTCCTCCGGGTGCTCCAGTTTCCTCCCACAGTCCAAGGATGTGCGGGTTAAGTTGATTGGCCACGCTAAATTGCCCATGGTGGGGATAGGGCCTGGGGTGGGATCATTGTCGGTGCAGATAAGATGGGCCAAATGGCCTCCTTTTGCACTGTCGAGTTTCTAACTAACCGCACCATCCAGATTCCCCGACAGTTTTAACCTTGGTAACTCTATCCAGAACTTCATCTGAGGTCAATACTCAAATAAAACAACAGTCACTGACATTTGCTGCATGCGTTGAGCTTTCATATTTTTAATCAAAAATAATCGCAATGATCAAAAGCAAAGAAACTGTGCCTGATGGTTGTGACAAACAACCGGTGGATGGCATATTGTGTTTTGACACTTTTGCTACTGCTTAACCTACAGTGTTACTGGCGTTATCAACTGAGTACAAATTCAATAGGTCCACGTATTCAGTAAGTGAAACTAATGAAGAACTCCTGTGATGATGAGCCAGCATTCAATGGGAGTGTATCTACTGTCATTTCACCCTCTGGATAGCAGCTTGCAAACTGCGTTCTTTACCTTCTGTGTTAGCAAGGTGGTGTTAGCACTGAAGCGACTCATTACACTTAGTACCAACTTTTACAGATGCACCACTGAAAACATTCTTTCTGGTCGAATCACAGCTTGATATGGCTCCTGCTCTGACCAAGACCGCAAGGAACTACAAAGGGTCGTGAACGTAGCCCAATCCATCACGCAAACCATCCTTCCATCCACTGACTCTGTCTACACTTCCTGCTGCCTCTGAAAAGCAGACAACATGATCAAGGACCCCACGCACCCAAGACATCCTCTCTTCCACCTTCTTCTATCGGGAAATAGATACAAAATTCTGAGGACATGTACCAACCGACTGAAGAACAGCTTCTTCCCTGCTGCCACCGGACTTTTGAATGGACCTAACTCACATTAAGTTGATCTTTCTCTACGCCCGGGCTATGACTGTAACATTACATTCTGCATCCTCTCCTTTCCTTCTCTATGTACGGTATGCTTTGCCTGTATAGTGCGCAAGAAACAATACTTTTCACTGTATACTAACACATGTGACAATAATAAATCAAATCAAATAGTGCATCACAGGAAGCCAATGCCTGGCTGAAGCTGTAACATCTCGTTTCAGTTGGTAGCCCTCTGGTCTCTGAATAAAGAATGATCAGAGGCAGTGGGGGTGTAATGCTCCAACAACACATGCCTGCTCCTGCACTCGAAACCTCTCGCAATGAAGGCCAACATGCCATTTGCCTTCTTTACCGCCTGCTGCACCTGCATGCTTACCTTCAGTGACTGGTGCACAAAGATACCCAGGGTTGGAGCATTACACCCCCACTGCCTCTGATCATTCTTTATTCAGAGACCAGAGGGCTACCAACTGAAACGAGATGTTACAGCTTCAGCCAGGCATTGGCTTCCTGTGATGCACTATTTGATTTGATTTATTATTGTCACATGTGTTAGTATACAGTGAAAAGTATTGTTTCTTGTGCACTATACAGGCAAAGCATACCGTACATAGAGAAGGAAAGGAGAGGATGCAGAATGTAATGTTACAGTCATAGCCCGGGCGTAGAGAAAGATCAACTTAATGTGAGTTAGGTCCATTCAAAAGTCCGGTGGCACACTACTTCGTTGGGTAACACACTATTGGTGAATGAGGTTCTCCACCATTAATTTGGGAAATTAGCTCAGCATATTTTAATATATGTTATTATTGGTACATGCCTCTGCAGGATTTAATTGAGAATATAACATTTCAGTGATGTCTATTTTCCCTTCGGCATATGTGAGGTATATGTTACTAAACAAGGACTGCTCAAAAGAGAACTGCAATACTTTGAAACTATTGGATGATACAAATCTAGATGTAGTCAGAGAATACATAGCCCAAGTTAATTTATACAGATAGTAACTCTGGCTGGAAGTTAAACAGAACTGCTTCATAAGTGTGAAAAATACAAAGTGGCATCCATTGGTTAAATTTAATATAATCAAGATGCATGACCTTTCTGCATTTTATCATTGCATTTTTTTATTCGAAACATAAAAGCTTAATACATGAAGGATGTTGATTCTGTTATAGTAGCAGCCTGCAGCTCATATGTAGCAGAGGTTTGTTTTAAGTTTAGTTATTAGTGTCACAAGTAGGCTTACATTAACACTGCAATGAAGTTACTGTGAAAATCCCCTTGTCACCACAATCTGGCACCTGTTTGGGTACACTGAGGGAGAATTTAGCATGGCCAACGCATCTAACCAGCGCGTCTTTCGGACTGTGGGAGGAAACCGGAGCACCCAGAGGAAACCCATGCAGACACAGGGAAAACATGCAGACTCCACACAGACAGTGACCCAAGCCGGGAATCGAACCCGGGTCCCTATCGCTGTGAGGCAGCAATGCGAACCACTGAGCCACCGTGCCATCCTAGGTTAGGTGACCCTGGCTGAAATTTAATGCTCACCATGTTTGGTGTTGGCTGGGAGGTTGCTGGGCGGGGTCCCACCACCTTCCCATCTCCATCCTGATTAATTCTGGGAAAGGCCTGCGACAGCAATCCCGCCTTGCTCCCATTTGAGGTTGAATGACTGTAAATTGGGAGAGGAGAGTGTGCAGTGGGGCCTGGGTATCTTTGTGCACCAGTCACTGAAGGTAAGCATGCAAGTGCAGCAGGCGGTAAAGAAGGTAAATGGCATGTTGGCCTTCATTGCGAGAGGTTTCAAGTACAGGAGCAGGGATGTGTTGTTGCAACTATACAAGGCCTTGGTGAGGCCGCACCTAGAGTATTGTGTGCAGTTTTGGTCTCCTTTTCTGAGGAAGGATGTTCTTGCTCTCGAGGGAGTGCAGTGAAGGTTTACCAGGCTGATTCCGGGGATGGCGGGACTGATGTATGAGGAGAGATTGACTATGTTAGGATTGTTTTGGTTGGAGTTCAGACGAATGAGGGGGGATTTCATAGAAAACTATAAAATTCTAGAAGGTCTAGATGGATTGATGCAGGGAGGATGTTCCCAATGGTGGGGGAGTCCAGAACCAGGGGTCACAGTCTGAGGATTCGGGGTAGACCATTGAGGATGGAGGTGAGGAGACATTTCTTCACCCAAAGAGTGGTGAGCCTGTGGAACTCATTACCACAGGAAGTAGTTGATGCCAAAACATTGAATGCATTCAAAAGGCGGCTGGATATAGCAATTAGGGCATATGGGTTTAAAGGTTATGGGGAACAAGCAAGATTAGGCTAATGAGTTGGATGATCAGCCATGATCTTAATGAATGGTGGAGCAGGCTTGAAGGACCAAATGGCCTCCTCCTGCTCCTATCTTGCATGTTGTTAGGTGGGAAATGAATGCTCATTTAAGGGCCTCATCCTAATACCACTGATATTAAAACAGTGGCAGGTGGGGGCTGACCATACACTGAGTACAACAAGCAAACCTGTGCAGGGTTGCTTGTGTGCTCCTGTAGGGAGGAGCTCCCTTGTTCAAAGGCACTTAGTGTCTGGTCAAAGGAACTGAATTTAGGAAGGGGAGTCTGCCCCCTGCTCATGCTGCTGTTCCCCCTCCCCTGCAACGCCCATCATGATACCCCCCCAATCATTGACTTTTGGCCTTGGATACAGTGAAGATATTGGGCCTCGGATGGGGGTCATACTGGCAGCAGCCATCGCCTCAATGGTGGCAAAGTGTTGGCTCACCTTCTCGTCTCAACGTGGTAAATAGTAACAACCTGAATGTTGCACAAACTTTTCTTTCTTTAACCTTTGCGGGGTTAGATCATTTGTTTTAACAACAGAGTAACACTGAACATATAGTTAGGACACAATTGATCTGGCAGCCTTTGATTGGCTGGCAGCTCTCGGCAGACAGAACTTTTGCAACTGGAGTCTTTATCCTGGGAAAAACTGTTCAGTTAATTGCCCGAGTAGTGCTTTTATTTCAGCAAGCCTTCTCTAGAAGAAGTAGCCCAGGGCTCTTAGTGGCTCCGATGATGGTGGACAAAAACCCTCCACTAAATACAACCCCTCCGTGTTTTTACTGAGCGCGAATCGAGCGTACGCTTGTTTCTTGGCTTTTAAAGCACCCAGTCAATTTGAGATGTGGAGTTAAAGAGAACTTTCTAGCTTAATTCATTTTTCTTTCAGGAAGTGAATATACAACACGTATAATTCCTGGGCAATTTAAAACACCTACATATGTTAAATGATGTGATAACATTGAAAAGTTGGAAACCTGAGAAGCTTTTAAGCAAGTTCATTAACTTTTCCATTGTGTGAGTGATTTAATCAGGCTATGGTGGCTGGTACATTAACTTTTAAATTCTGCTGGGATGAATTATTTTAAAGGTATTTGAATTACATTCCAAGATGATTTTTTTTAACCAAAGCCAATAGTTAGTTGATAGTTACCTATCTGCCTGTCCATTTATCTATGTATAGCTCTCACTACCCATCTCTACCAAAAGGTCTCTTTAAAGTAAACTTATTAGTTACAAGTAGGCTTACATTAACACTGCAATTTGATTAGATTTTTTTGATTTTGATTTGATTTGATTTGATTTATTACTGTCACATGTATCAGTATACAGTGAAAAGTATTGTTTCTTGTGCGCTATGCAGACAAAGCATACCATTCATAGAGAAGGAAACGAGAGAGTGCAGAATGTAGTGTTACAGTCATAGCTAGGGTGTAGAGAAAGATCAACTTAAGGCAAGGTAAGTCCATTCAAAAGTCTGACAGCAGCAGGGAAAAAAACTGTTCTTGAGTCGGTTGGTACGTGACCTCAGACCTTTGTATCTTTTTCCCGACGGAAGAGAGAATGTCCAGGGTGCGTGGAGCCCTTAATAATGAAGTTATTGTGAAAATCCCCTCGTCGCCACACTCCGGCGCCTGTTTGTGTACACTGAGGGAGAATTTAGGATGGCTAATGCACCTAACCAGCACGCCCTTTCGACTGTGGGAGGAAACCGGAGCACCCGAAGGAAACCCATGCAGACACAGGGAAAAACGTGCAAACTCCACACAGACAGTGACCCAAGCCAGGAATCGAACCCAGGTCCCTGGCACTGTGAGGCAGCAGTGCTAACCACTGTGCCACCGTGCCACCCTTTGAACTCTGGTTATATTTACTTAACAACAGTTAGCTGACTTGGCTGGCAAAACCTTCACAGCAGATTAATGTAAAATGGTGCAATGTTTCTGTTATTATATAACCTGAGTTACTGTAAATCTCACTGGAGAATCTTGGGGATAAGAGTATGAAAGACAACAATATAAAATGAAATTGTTTGTTGGGTGAGAATGCTTTGACATGCATGATGATTTGTATTGTGCGTTATTGTGATATGTTTCAGATTTTATCATATAATTGTATTTTACTGCAGATTCTTCACTCACCACTGTGACAGAATGTTGTGAGTCCAAACCTCACTTCGGGGTTCTAAAGAGACACTGGAAAATTAGTCAACATCTCTTCAACGACATGTACCAACTGGACCTCCTATTCTGAGGGCATTTTTAAGTGGCATGTCCAGAAACCTCGTTGGCCAAGTTCAGCTGATTTATGCACAGATGTGTGCAGTCTCAGCGCTGTCATGTGATATCATTGCTTCCTCGGGATCACACTTTGAATATATGGCAACAGCTAAATATCTGATTTTTTAAAAAACAACTGCACTTGTTTCAAGGCAATATGTTTCCCTTCCTCCATCTCTGAAGTTGGTGAATTCAAATCTGGCCCAAAATTGTAAAACTATTCTTCTCTGGTGCGGTGCACTACTGACTAAGAAACTGATTCAATTGTGTCCTAACTATATGTTCAGTGTTACTCTGTTGTTAAAACAAATGATCTAACCCCGCAAAGGTTAAAGAAAGAAAAGTTTGTGCAACATTCAGGTTGTTCCTATTTACCACGTTGAGACGAGAAGGTGAGCCAACACTTTGCTGTCCTGCCTTGTCTTACTGTGCAGCTACAGTTAGGGGCTATTAACTACTCTCACTGACTTCTTTCCATTGCTATTTTTTTATCGTGAGCCAAACTGATTTTATGCTCATATTCTTCTGAAGCGAGGTCATCTCTCACTACTGCACTAATCTCATCCTTTCATAACTTGGAGCGGTTAGAGAAATTGTGGCTCCTCTCCTTGCCCACCACAGCCGCTTTGAAGGCAACGTGTGGTGGGTGGTGTAGATACCTCAAGCGTGCATGAAGGGTTTGACTGCAGGTGCCTTTCTCACCACTAGCCAAGCTGGGTCTAGGTGCTTGTTTGAAAGTTCTGGTGAAGAGACGTTCTGCCAAATGTTCCACCATCTGATTTTCCCTCAGAGCCTCGAGGACATTCCTTGCAGACCACTGCTTGATCACTTTGTGGTCAAAGATGTTTTTCTGAACAGACTTTTCCACGAGGGACAGGTGATACAGCACAGTCCAACTACTTGGAGCGTTTCCGTGGCAACATGGCCAGACCCACCTTTCCCAGGTGTTGCATGTGGGTCCCAATTACATCATCAGACCCAAACCAGTACCTTAAGATAGACCATCACCTGAAGCGGGTAGACACTATGGCCACTGGTGGTAGACTCCTATCCAAAAGGAGCTGACTTTATCGTTGGTGTTATCAGGGCACTAAAAGGCAACTGACTTCATTTTGAGCTTGTTACTAATCTGCTAAAGCTGAAAAAAGACAGAAAAGGTTGACCCCAGTGTCTCGAGGGCGGCTCGGTGGCACAGTGATGAGCACTGCTGCCTCATGGCACCAGGGACCCGGGTTCAATTCCAGCCTTGGTTCACTGTCTGTGTGGAGTTTGCACGTTCTCCATGCGTGGGTTTCCTCTGGGTGCTCCGGTTTCCTCCCACACTCCAAAGATGTGGAGGTGAGGTGGATTGGCCTTGCTAAATTGCCCCTTAGTGTCAGGGGGATTAGTAGGGCAAATGCATGGGGTTACAGGGATAGGACGTGGATGGGATTGTTGCCAGGGCAGGCTTGATGGGCTGAATGGCTGTCTTCTTTACTTTAGGGATTCTATAATTCTTGCTCAGTGGAGGCTGAGATTTGCTGCATTTTAAGATTGCTTTTGAACTGGAAGGGAAATTGCAGGAGGCAGAGGGGTCGATTTTCAACTTGCAATAAAAATGAAAATTAGAACGTTACCAAGACAATTGGCTGATCTCCATGAGAGTCATTGACCAAGCAATGAGAGAGAAAATTATGCCCAGGAAGCGTACATTATCTGAGTTATAGGAATTAATGTTTCAAAAAATTAAACTTTCCAATGTTTACATCAAGCTTGGAATTATTCAATTTTTTTTCACTTTAATTCCATTTTCTATAGGCTGCTGTCACTTTTAGCAAATGGCAGCCAGAGAGGGAGTCAATCACATGGATAACATTACTCAGTCTGGCATGAGGGAATAAATGTGCCTGGCAAATCTGCTCAGTTGGATAAATTTGGGGTAGCTGCAATAAATTTGACTTTGCGATAGAGCGGGGACAAAGTCTGAATGGAAATGCTTTACAAAAATTGTGCGCCATGCACCCTTTCTGTAACACATAATTTATACACTGCAAAAGGAAAATACTGTCGATGCCGAAAAACTGAAATGAAGACAGAAAATGCTGGGAAGACGCAGCAGGTCAGGCAAGGTGTTTAATTATTTTTAAAACCATCTCTAGCGCACATAGAATTAATATCTGAGTTGCAGACAGAGAACAACGTCAGGAAAGAAAAGTTAGTTTTGGAAAGTGAGAGAGAGAAACAGAGCCTTTTTTTAAATTTCCGATTTCCAGCATCCACAATATTTTCTTTTATTTGGGACCCTGTCGTCAGGGTCAGGTGGGGGTCAGAAGCTTGTGTGAGGAACAATCATCCGGCTGGGATTTCCTCCAAGTTAGCCTATTAATGGCCAGAGAGTGGACTGGCCAGCCAGGTAATCAGGGTGCTCTTGAACCTAGAGGGCCAAAAGATGACCCTCCAGCTGGCAGTAATTTGACTTTGCAGATAGAGTGAGAGAGGGAGAGAGAGAGGGGTACTGTTGCCAACTGTGACTAAGTGTATCCTGGAGGGTTCATCACATGAATTGCCCCCTGTGCTCCAGCCATTAGTCAGCCAACACATCCATCCATGTGACACACTACCTCCCCATGCCAACTGGAAAACAAAATGTCTCGTTACCCAACTTGATGATACTTGACTGTTAGCCAAACACTTTCCCACTTTCAATATTTTTACATTGGGTGAAGGGACATGTTTGAAGAAAATTACAAGAAAAATGTATTTTTTAACATCCCGTTGATATTTCGACAGTACTGTACACAACAGTGTCCTGAAGATTTATCTTCAACTCCAAGAGATTCCTGACCAAACCTAGAGGCTTGGGGCGGCACAGTGGCACAGTGGTTAGCACTGCTGCCTCAGGGGCCTGGGTTCGATTCCCGGCCTCAGGTCACTGTCTGCGTGGACTTTACACATTCTCCCCCTGTCTGTGTGGGTTTCCTCTCGGTGTTCCGGTTTCCTTCCACAGTTCAAAGATGTGCGGGTTAGGTGGATTGGCCAATGCTAAATTGTCCCTTAGTGTCATGGGGACTAGCTAGGGTAAATGCATGGGGTTATGGGGATAGAGCTGGGTGGGATTGTGGTCAGTGAAGACTCGATGGGCCAAATGGCCTCCTTCTGCACTGCAGGGATTCTATGATTCTGTAACCCAAGAATGAGGCTACCCCAAGATGGAGGCACCTACTCTCCAACTTTTTAAACTTTAGAATAAAACATGCTCCACAAATACAGCTGAAGCCAGGCAGATGGGGTGGAGGAGGGGCCTCTAAGCTTAGTGGAGAATTTCAATTGACACAGGCCTTTACATGTCTTTAATTTGCTGCAAGGGCCACTTACGGGAAGGTAGGCCTACTGTCCTTCGCCCCCCCACCCCCCCAACTTTCATCCCACCTCGGGGCAAATGGTCTGGGGGCTGGTTGGAGGCAGCATACCAGCCAACGGTGTGAACTGACATGCCAGCCCGCCTCCATGTTCAGCCTCATCCATCCCTTCGAGTTAACTTCACATCAATGACCTGATGGTCCTGATGAAAGGTAATTGACCTGAAACGACTGGAGGCCTGTGACTAGTGGTGTTCCGCAGGGCTCTGTATTGGGACCTCTGCTGTTTGTGATTTATATAAACGATCTGGAAGAAGGTGTAACTGGAGTGATCAGTAAGTTTGCGGACGACACGAAAATGGCTGGACTTGCAGATAGTGAGGAGCATTGTCAGACGCTACAGAAGGATATAGATAGGCTGGAAATTTGGGCAAAGAAATAGCAGATGGAGTTCAATCCAGATAGATGCGAAGTGATGCATTTTGGTAGAACTAACGTAGGGGGGAGCTATACGATAAATGGCAGAACCATAAAGGGTGTAGATACGCAGAGGGACCTGGGTGTGCAAGTCCACAGATCCTTGAAGCTGACGTCACAGGTGGAGAAGGTAGTGAATAAGGCACATGGCATGCTTGCCTTTATAGGACCTGGCATAGAGTATAAAAGTTGGGGTCTGATGTTGCAGTTGTATAGAACGTTGGTTCGGCCGCATTTGGAATACTGCACCCAGTTCTGGTTGCCACACTACCAGAAGGACGTGGAGGCTTTAGAGAGAGTGCAGAGGAGGTTTACCAGGATGTTGCCTGGTATGGAAGGGCTTAGTTATGAGGAGAGATTGGATAAACTGGGGTTGTTCTCACTGGAAAGACGGAGGATGAGGGGTGACCTAATAGAGGTGTATAAAATTATGAAAGGCATAGATAGGGTGAACGTTGGGAAGCTTTTTCCCAGGTTGGCGGTGACGTTCACGAGGGGTCATAGGTTCAAGGTGAGTGGGGGGAGGTTTAACACGGATATCAGAAGGACGTATTTTACACAGAGGGTGGTGGGGGCCTGGAATGCGCTGCCAGGCAAGGTGGTGGAGGCGGACACACTGGGAACGTTTAAGACTTATCTAGATAGCCACATGAACGGAGTGGGAATGGAGGGATACAAAAGGATGGTCTAGTTTGGACCAGGGAGCGGCGCGGGCTTGGAGGGCTGAAGGGCCTGTTCCTGTGCTGTATTGTTCTTTGTTCTTTGTTCTATAGAACCTAGAAGCAGGTGTAGACCATTTGGCCCTTCGAACCTACTCTGCCATTCATTTTGATCATGGCTGATCATTGAATTCAATATCCTGATTCCCCCTTCCCCGCCCTATCCCTTGATCCCATTAGCACCAAGAGTTATATCTAATTTCTTCTTGAAACCACACAAAGTTTTGGCCTCAACTACATTCTGTGGTAGTGAATTCCACACATTCACCACCCTCTGGGTGAAGAAATTTCTCCTCACCTCAATTCTAAAAAGTTTACCCCTTGTCCTCAAACTACGACCCCTAGTTCTGGACTCCCCCACCATTGGGAACATTCTTCCTGAATCTATCCTGTCTAACCCTGTTAGAATTTTATAAGTTTCTATGAGATCGCCTCACATTCTTCTAAACTCCTGTGAATATAATCCTAACCGACTTAGTCTCTCCCCATATAACTGACCTGCCATCTCAGGAATCAGCCTGGTAAACCTTTGCTGCACTCCCTCACTAGCAAGGACATCCTTCCTCAGATAAGGGCGGCACGGTAGCACAGTGGTTAGCACTGCTGCTTCACAGCTCCAGGGACCTGGGTTTGATTCCTGGCTTGGGTCACTGTCTGTGTGGAGTTTGCACATTCTCCTCGTGTCTGCGTGGGTTTCCTCCGGGTGCTCCGGTTACCTCCCACAGTCCAAAGATGTGCGGGGTTAGGTTGATTGGCCCTGCTAAAATTGCCCTTAGTGTCCTGGGATGCGTAGGTTAGAGGGATTAGTGGGTAAATATGTCGGGATATGGGGGTAGGGCCTGGGTGAGATTGTGGTCGGTGCAGACTCGATGGGCCAAATGGCCTCTTTCTGTACTGTAGGGATTCTAAGATTCTAAGATAAGGACACCAAAATTGCACACAATATTCCAGACATGGCAACACCCTATACAATTGCAGCAAAACATCCCTAGCCCTATATTCAAGTCCTCTCACTATGAAGGCCAACATACTGTTTGCCTTCTTTACTGCCTGCTGTACCCTGCGTGCTTACTGACAGTGGCTGATGCACAAGGACTCCAAGGTCTTGTTGACTATCCACCTCTCTCAATTTACACCCATTCAAGTAATAATCTATCTTCCTATTATTGCTACCAAAGTGAATAACCTCACATTTATCCACTTAATACTGCATCTGCCATACAGATGCCCACGCACTCAGCCTGTCTAAATCACACTGAAGCATCTCTGCATCCTCCTCACAGCTCACCCTCCCACCCAACTTTGTATCATCTGCAGATTTGGAGATAATACATTCAGTTCCTTCTTCTAAATCATTATTAGAATGTGAATAGTTGGGGTCCTAGCACAGATCTCTGTGGAATGCCATTAGTCACTGACTGCCAATCAGAAAAAGACCCATTTATGCCAAATCTTTGCTTCCTATCTGCCAACCAGCTTTCAACAAAGAACAACAAAGAACAAAGAACAATACAGCACAGGAACAGGCCCTTCGGCCCTCCAAGCCCGCACCGCTCCCCGGTCCAGGATTGAATACTGAATCCAGGATCCCCGCCCAATTTTCCAGCCTATCTACATACCAATATCCTATCCACCGAGCTGTCCCTCACAGCTACGATGCTTTGTTCATCACAACCTATTAACTCACCCCCACCCCCCCATTCCAGACCATGTGATCTCCAGGGAGAGGCGAAAACCCCAGGGCCAATATGGGGGAAAAAAATCTGGGAAATTCCTCTCCGACCCCCTGAGGCGATCGAACCGAGTCCAGGAGATCACAATGGCCCTGATCGGAAAATGCTTCCCAACCCTAGTCATTTCCACTTCCACGAACACCATATGGATTCCCTGCCCCCGAGACAAGTTCCCAACTATCCGCAGTCTCGCTCTGTACTGGCACCAGCAAGATGATCATAGAATGAAGCCTTGAAACGAGAAACAAGGAACAATTAGCCCGCGCCGCTCCCTGGTCCAAACTAGACCACTCTTTTGTATCCCTCCATTCCCACTCCTTCATATAGCTGTCTAGATAAGTCTTAAACGTTCCCAGTGTGTCCGCCTCCACCACCTTGCCCGGCAACACATTCCAGGCCCCCACGACCCTCTGTGTGAAATATGTCCTTCTGATATCTGTGTTAAACCTCCCCCCCTTCACCTTGAACCTATGACCCCTCGTGAACGTCACCACCGACCCGGGGAAAAGCTTCCCACCGTTCACCCTATCTATGCCTTTCATAATTTTATACACCTCTATTAAGTCTCCCCTCATCCTCCGTCTTTCCAAGGAGAACAACCCCAGTTTCCCCAATCTCTCCTCATAACCAAGCCCCTCCATACCAGGCAACATCCTGGTAAACCTCCTCTGTACTCTCTCCAAAGCCTCCACGTCCTTCTGGTAGTGTGGCGACCAGAACTGGACGCAGTATTCCAAATGCGGCCGAACCAACGTTCTATACATCTGCAACATCAGACCCCAACTCTTATACTCTATGCCCCGTCCTATAAAGGCAAGCATGCCATATGCCTTCTTCACCACCTTTCTATGAAAGGATGCCTTTCTATCCATCTCAAGACATTACCTGCAATCCCATGTGCTTTAACTTTACACAGTAGTCTGTTATGTGAGACTTTGTCGAAAGCCTACTGAAAGTCTAAATAAACCACATCCACTGGTTCTCTTTCACCAACTCTACTAGTTACATCCTCAAAAAATTCCAATAGATTCATCAAGCATGATTTCTCTTTTGTAAATCCATGCTGACTTTGATTATACCACTGCCTTTCAAATGCCGAATTATGAAATCCGTGATAATAATATTATAAAGCAGAGGTTAATCTCCCCCCGCCTCTGAGAACTAATACCAAACACCCAAAGAAGAGTACCTTATAATCTGTAAAAAGTGTGTGTGAAGTGGTGCGACCAGCAACTTCTAGTGGTTAAATAAAAATAAATCCTTTACACTCACTCTAAAATCAACACGTAACAATTTATTTATCTAACTGACAGTGAAGAAATTAACTAAACTATTAACAAACTGAATAATTCCCTTCTAACTGTTAACTATTCCCAAATAAAACAAGAATTTACTGTTATGCTGTTCAAATAAATACAATTCCCACTCATTGGGCCCTATTTTACCATTGCCTTGCGCCCGTTTTCGGGCGTGAAAACATGGTAAAGTCAGGTGTGAGGCCATTACCGCGATTTGCGCCCTTGTCCACGCAGATGGCCACTTTATCGAAACCCGGGAATGGCGGCGGTCCGATTCGCGCCCGAAACGGGCACAACGGCAATTTAAATGCATTTGCATCCGCTGCCACTTTGCAGGCGATCAGTGGGTGGGGGGGTGGGGGGGGGCCAGGGGGTCGGGATCGGTCTGGGTAGCGGGGGAGGTGGGTGGATAAGGGAGACGGTGGTGTCTGTGGGGGGCCATCACTCCCGCTTTTCGCTCCCGGGCCACTTTCTCCACTTTCTGCGGCCCGGGAGCGATCTGACACGGGCGCGCTTTTTCAAATTTTTTTCTAACTGCGCATGCGCAGTTCAGAGCTCCAATCGTTTCGGCCGCACTAAGCCCTGCCCACAGCGCAAATGGGACCCACAATTTTTTTTCAGGCTGAGTGCGTATGGGGGGGGCGCCTGAAAGCAGATTTCTAAGTTGGATCTGCATTACGCCCAGATTCAGCACTTAGAATGAAAATGGTAAAATCAGGCCCATTAACAAAATAGATTTTAGTCACTCTCTGAATTACAACCAGGTTTTGTGTCTTCTGAAATATTCTGGGCTTTCTCTGTTGATTCTTCTGTCTGGGACTTCTTTCTTCTTTGGTACCTTTGCTATCCAGATGGTGCTTTCTCGAAGACCTAGATGAAGCTTTAAGAGCGATTCTCTCTCTCAAGAGTTGAGAGATGTTAGCTGTGGCAGGTGGCAGTTGCTCTTTTTCTTTGTCCCACTACCCCCTTCTTTTATACCTGTAATGACATATCAATATTTCCCACAATAGGATTGGTTCTAGTTTGTCAAAACCATCAGATTTAAACTTAATAGTTTTTGGTATCTAAGTGCCTGATTCAAATTGATAGCTAAATTCAAAAAAATCAACTGGGCTTGGTAAAATTTCTGCTTGGCCTTTAGATACAAATGTTTCAGTTTGAGGCTCTGTTGCAGGGCAATATCAGGAATCATGTCTTTAATATTTGAATTTATATGTCCGCTCATATTTTGTTTGATTTCAGTGCAATACATGCAGGGTTACATAGGGCAAGCCCAGAGAGTTAGGCCTCACCAGAGGGAAGAAAAGGGTTAACGCAGAACAGCTAGAGGCCTGCTCTGCCGACAGATAATGATTAATGCATGCTACCAACATGCTATCAACTTCTAATGTGCAGGGTTTAGAATTAGATAGTATCAGATGTAAGGAAGAAGCATACAAATTGGCAAGAAAAAGCAAAAGGCCTGAGGATTAGGAGCAGTTTAAAATTCAGCAAAGGAGGACCAAGGGATTGATTGAGAAGGGAAAAATAGAGTATGAAAGTAAGGTACCGGGGAACACAAAAACTGACTGTAAAAGTTTCTATAGATATGTAAAGAGAAAAAGATTGACAAAAACAAATGTTGGCCGCTTAGTCAGAAACAGGAGAATTCATAACGGGGAATGAAGAAATGGCTGTGGAATTAAATTTGTACTTTGCTTCAATCTTGAGAAATTGATGGGATTGAAGGTGGATAAATTTTCAGGTCCTGATAATCTTCGTTCCGAATTATCACGAAAATGGAACCGGCAGTAAGACAGCCAGGCTCCATACAGTCTTCTGTAAAACATGATCACCGAGCAGATGGGGGTGGGGGGGGGGGGGCACGGGCGAGGGGAATGATTAACACATCATTGTAAACCGGTTGGGCAAATGCAACGCTTTGACATTACAATTGGGTAAACTGAACTGTCCAGAGAACTGATTAATGAAGTTGTACTGAACAATGCAGTTTGCATAATGAGATTAGAAGAAGCATCTTGTATCCAACTCAGGGAATTAATATGCTAATGTAAACCTTTGCGACTCAGAAAGTATAATAACTTGTACGAATCTACGATGGTCAGAGAGGACTTGCAGGCAACCTGAGATTTCAGGCTGGAGTTCATCTCTCCCTCATGCATGTGGACTAAAAACTTTTCTTGAAGTTCAACACGGTCTCCAAGACTCGACTCATTTTATTTCCCTCCTACAGGCTCTCTATGTACTTGCATATTAAATATCTAAGCACAGAAAAAGCATCACCTTTTAATGGGACCACGCAATGCTTACTCCCTCTGAGCATTTTACACTTTTAGCATTTCTAAAAACCTCCCAATCTACAAGTACTCGATCCAACTTCGCAACAAAGACTCGTAACTTCCCCAGTACCGATGCTAGGCTCACTGGTCCATAGTTCCCTGTTTTGTCCCTACTTCCCTTTTTGAATAGTGGGCTTACATTAGCTACCCTCCAATCTGTAGGAACCATTCCAGAGTCCAAAGACCTTTGGAAAATAACCACCAATGGATCTACTATTCCCAGGGCCAATTCCTTAACTACTCTGGGATGAAGATTATCAGGACCTGGAGATTTATCCACCTTCACTGGACACACTGGGAACGTTTAAGACTTATCTAGACAGCTATATGAACGGAGTGGGAATGGAGGGATACAAAAGAGTGGTCTAGTCTGGACCAGGGAGCGGCGCGGGCTAATTGTTCCTTGTTTCTCGTTTCAAGGCTTCATTCTATGATCATCTTGCTGGTGCCAGTACAGAGCGAGACTGCGGATAGTTGGGAACCTGTCTCGGGGGCAGGGAATTCATATGGTGTTCGTGGAAGTGGAAATGACTAGGGTTGGGAAGCATTTCCCGATCAGGGCCATTGTGATCTCCTGGACTCGTTTCGATCGCCTCAGGGGGTCGGAGAGGAATTTCCCAGATTTTTTTTCCCCATATTGGCCCTGGGGTTTTTCACTCTGGGTTTTCGCCTCTCCCTGGAGATCACATGGTCTGGAATGGGGGGGTGGGGGTGAGGTGATAGGTTGTAATGAACAAAGCATCGTAGCTGTGAGGGACAGCTCGGTGGATAGGATATTGGTATGTAGATAGGCTGGAAAATTGGGCGGGGATCCTGGATTCAGGATTCAATCCTGGACCGGGGAGCGGCGCGGGCTTGGAGGGCCGAAGGGCCTGTTCCTGTGCTGTATTGTTCTTTGTTCTTTGTTCAATCCCATCAATTTCCCAAGATTGAAGCAAAGTACAAATTTAATTCCACAGCCATTTCTTTATTCCCCGTTATGAATTGTCCTGTTTCTGACTGTAAGGGGTCAACATTTGTTTTTGTCAATCTTTTTCTCTTTGCATATCTATAGAAACTTTTACAGTCAGTTTTTATGTTCCCCGGTACCTTACTTTCATACTCTATTTTTCCCTTCTCAATCAATCCCTTGGTCCTCCTTTGCTGAATTTTAAACTGCTCCTAATCCTCAGGCCTATTGCTTTTTCTTGCCAATTTGTATGCTTCTTCCTTAAATCTGATACTATCTATAATTTCTCTTGTAAGCCATGGTTTGGCCATAATTCCCTTACAACTTTTGTGCCAAACAGGAATAAACAACTTCTGGATTTCACCTATTCATTCTTTAAGTGCCTGCCATTGCCTGTCCACTGTTTTTCCTTACAGTAATGTTCTCCAGTCCATCATGGCCAATTCATGTCTCATACCAGGCAGATACAAGTCAAGCTGACTGTTTTGGAACATGAACCCTGGTCTTAGAATCAACTACATCGTTATCCACCTTGACAAAGAATTCTACCATATTATGGTAGAATTCCTAATGTCTGCGTGGGTTTCTTCCGGGTGCTCCGGTTTCCTCCCACAGTCCAAAGATGTGCGGGGTAGGTTGATTGGCCAGGTTAAAAAAACAAATTGCCCCTTGGAGTCCTGGGATGCATAGGTTAGAGGGATTAGTGGGTAAAATATGTGGGGGTAGGGCCTGGGTGGGATTGTGGTCGGTGCAGACTCGATGGGCCGAATGGCCTCCTTCTGCACTGTAGGGTTTCTATGATGATTTCTATGATGGTGACTCATCCCCAAGGGTCCTCTCACTAGATTAGATTGCCAACTAATTCATTAGATTGCCAACTAATCCTTTCTCATTCCACAACTGATGTAGGAGATTGAGACGGCTATGATTATATTTGCCAGAGTTCAGAAGAATGAGGGAGGATCGCACAGGAACCTGTAAAATTCTAACAGGACTAGACAGGGTATATGCAGAATGGTTGTTAGGCATGTCCAGAGCCGATGGTGGGGGTATCCAGAACTAGGGATCATAGTCTAAGGATAGAAGTACATCTTTTAGGATTGAGATGAAGAGAAATTTCTTCATCCAGAGAATATTAATTCTGTGGAATTTGCTACCACAGGAAGCAGTTGAGGCCAAATCACTGTGGCCAGTTACACCCCACCACCACTGCCAACAAGAACAGATAATCTGGCGCTCAGCAAAATATCCGTTCACTGCAGCTGCACCAGAAAATCCCAGCTGTGGGCAAGGTCAGAAAATTCCTGGATGTTTTCAAGAAGAAGTGAGATATAGCTCTTGGGGTGAAGAAGATCAAAGGATATGGTGGGGGGGGGGGGGGGGGGTGTGGAAGGCAGGATCAGGCTATTGAGCGGAATAATCATCTATGATCATAATGAATGGTGGAGCAGGCTTGGTGGGCCGAATAGCCTCCTCCTGCTCCTGTTTTCTATGTTTCAGCTGATTTTTCAACATCCACCAACAGTGCATTTCCATCAACATCCTGGCAGAATTTTGTCTGGGAAAGGACAGGTTACCCGCCATCTTCTCCCTTCTCCCAAGATTAAACATCCTGATATGCTAAGGTACTCCACTGAAAAAGCTGCCCTAGTAATAGTGAACATTTTTGTTAACAGTGGCAGGCAATCCTAAAACTGAGAAATGACCATTCTATAAATGTACTTTTGGCCTTATTGTCTTCATTTCATACATTTATCCCATCAATTCTGAGGGCCAGTTAGTCAATTCGTTCCTCAATTTGACAATCTATTTTAAGTTAAGTTGTAAGTTTATTTATCAGTGTCGCAAGTAGGCTTACATTAATATTGCAAGAAGTTACTGTGAAAATCCGCCAGTCGCCAGACTCCGGCGCCTGTTTGGGTACATTGAGGGAGAATTTAGCATGGCCAATGCACCCAACCGGCACACCTTTTGGACTGTGGGAGGAAACTGGAGGAAACCTAAGCACACACGGGGAGAACGCGCAGACTGCACAAACCACGGCCCAAGCCGGAAATCGAACCCGGATCCCTGGTGCTGTGAGGCAGCAATGCTAACCACTGTGCCACCGTGCCTGAGTGGACAATATTTAGTAGAAAGAATGGAATATTTATTATTAATATTATTTCTAATGTTTATTACTATATATATATTTGCTAAGCAGATTATGGATATGTGTGGGGGTCACAGGGTAGTTGTCATGGGGGACTTTAACTTTCCAAATATTGATTGGAACCTTTGTAGGTCAAATAGTTTGGATGGGGCAGTTTTTGTGCAGTGTGTGCGGGAGGGTTTCCTGACACAATATGTGGATGGGCCGACTAGAGGTGAGGCCACATTGGATTTGGTACTGGGAAATGAACCGGGCCAAGTGTTAGATTTGGTTGTGGGAGAGCAATTTGGAGATAGTGACCACAATTCGGTGTCTTTTGTTATTGCAATGGAGAGGGATAGGGCCGTACGGCAGGGCAAGGTTTACAATTGGGGGAGGGGTAATTATGATGCGATTAGGCAAGAATTAGGGGGCATAAGTTGGGAACAGAAACTGTCAGAGAAAGGAACTAATGAAAAGTGGAATTTTTTCAAGGAACAAATACTGGATGTCCTTGATAGGTATGTTCCTGTCAGGCAGGGAGGAAATGGCCGAGTGAGGGAACCATGGTTCACAAAAGAGGTGGAATGTCTTGTGAAAAGGAAGAGGGAAGCTTATGTAGGGATGAGGAAACAAGGTTCAGATGGCTTGATTGAGGGTTACAAGTTAGCAAGGAATGAGCTGAAAAAGGGGCTTAGGAGAGCTAGGAGGGGACATGAGAAGTCCTTGGCGGGTCGGATCAAGGAAAACCCCAAGGCTTTTTACTCTTATGTGAGGAATAAAAGAATGACCAGGGTGAGGTTAGGGCCGGTCAAGGACAGTAGTGGGAACTTGTGTATGGAGTCAGTAGAGATAGGCGAGGTGATGAATGAATACTTTTCTTCAGTGTTCACCAAGGAGAGGGGCCCTGTTTTTGAGGAAGAGAAGGTGTTACAGGCTAATAGGCTGGAGGAAATAGATGTTCGGAGGGAGGATGTCTTGGCAGTTTTGAATAAACTGAAGGTCGATAAGTCCCCTGGGCCTGATGAAATGTATCCTAGGATTCTTTGGGAGGCAAGGGATGAGATTGCAGAGCCTTTGGCTTTGATCTTTGGGTCCTCGCTGTCCACGGGGATGGTGCCAGAGGACTGGAGAATGGCGAATGTTGTTCCTCTGTTTAAGAAAGGGAATAGAAATGACCCTGGTAATTATAGACCGGTTAGTCTTACTTCGGTGGTTGGTAAATTGATGGAAAGGGTCCTTAGGGATGGGATTTACGACCATTTAGAAAGATGCGGATTAATCCGAGATAGTCAGCACGGATTCGTGAAGGGCAAGTCGTGCCTCACAAATTTGATAGAATTTTTTGAGGAGGTAACTAAGTGTGTTGATGAAGGTAGGGCAGTTGATGTCATATACATGGATTTTAGTAAGGCGTTTGATAAGGTCCCCCATGGTCGGCTTATGATGAAAGTGAGGAGGTGTGGGATAGAGGGAAAGTTGGCCGATTGGATAGGTAACTGGCTGTCTGACCGAAGACAGAGGGTGGTGGTCGATGGAAAATTTTCGGATTGGAGGCAGGTTGCTAGCGGTGTGCCGCAGGGATCAGTGCTTGGTCCTCTGCTCTTTGTGATTTTTATTAATGACTTAGAGGAGGGGGCTGAAGGGTGGATCAGTAAATTTGCTGATGACACCAAGATTGGTGGAGTAGTGGATGAGGTGGAGGGCTGTTGTAGGCTGCAAAGAGACATAGATAGGATGCAAAGCTGGGCTGAAAAATGGCAAATGGAGTTTAACCCTGATAAATGTGAGGTGATTCATTTTGGTAGGACTAATTTAAATGTGGATTACAGGGTCAAAGGTAGGGTTCTGAAGACTGTGGAGGAACAGAGAGACCTTGGGGTCCATATCCACAGATCTCTAAAGGTTGCCAGTCAAGTGGATAGAGCTGTGAAGAAGGCCTATAGTGTGTTAGCTTTTATTAACAGGGGGTTGGAGTTTAAGAGCCGTGGGGTTATGCTGCAACTGTACAGGACCTTGGTGAGACCACATTTGGAATATTGTGTGCAGTTCTGGTCACCTCACTATAGGAAGGATGTGGAAGCGCTGGAAGGAGTGCAGAGGAGATTTACCAGGATGCTGCCTGGTTTGGAGGGTAGGTCATATGAGGAAAGGTTGAGGGAACTAGGGCTGTTCTCTCTGGAGCGGAGGAGGCTGAGGGGAGACTTAATAGAGGTGTATAAAATGATGAAGGGGATAGATAGAGTGAACGTTCAAAGACTATTTCCTCGGGTGGATGGAGCTATTACAAGGGGGCATAACTATAGGGTTCGTGGTGGGAGATACAGGACGGATATCAGAGGTAGGTTCTTTACGCAGAGAGTGGTTGGGGTGTGGAATGGACTGCCTGCAGTGATAGTGGAGTCAGACACTTTAGAAACATTTAAGCGGTTATTGGATAGGCACATGGAGCACACCAGGATGATAGGGAGTGGGATAGCTTGATCTTGGTTTCAGATAAAGCTCGGCACAACATCGTGGGCCGAAGGGCCTGTTCTGTGCTGTACTGTTCTATGTTCTATGTTCTATATATCATTGGCTATCTTTTAATTCAAAATGATTATTGTCATTGTTTGGTGTGCTTACAATACAACATAATGATATTTCTTACAGAGAGACTTCCAATTTTCACACAGTGTAATTTCCTCCACTCTCCAATTGCTATTGTTTACATTATATCACCGCACTTTGAAATATCAAAGGAATATTGCTTGACGGTGTCCTAATTGAAAATCAACGGTTTGTGTTGAATAAATCTAACACTGTGCTCATGCAGCTGCTGAGAACCTTTCAAGCTGCCATTGTGTTGTTCCAACATATGAACATACGATACCTATCTCCTGAGAAATAAATTCAGAAATAGACATGTCCCACTACAACTCTCACCAACTTTTACAGATGTATCATAGAAAGCATCCTTTCCAGATGTATCACAGCTTGGTATGGCTCCTGCTCTGCCCAAGAACACAAGAAACTACAAAGGGTTGTGAATGAAGCCCAGTCCATCACACAAACCAGCCTCCCATCCATTGACTCTGTCTACACTGCCCCAGAAAAGCAGCCATCATAATCAAGGACCTATGCACCCCGAACATACTCGGGGAGGCAATGGCCTAGTGGTAATAGACGTTAGACTATTGATCCAGAAACTAAGCTAATGTTCTGGGTTCGAATCCCACCACGGCAGACAGTGGAATTTGAATTCAATAAAAAATATCTGGAATTAAGAATCTACTGGTGACCATTGCCGATTGTCAGAAAAATCCGTCTGGTTCACTAATGTTCTTTAGGGAAGGAAATCTGTCATCCTTACCCGGTCTGGCCTACATGTGACTCCAGAGCCGCAGCTCTCAATTGCCCTCAGCCAACTAGGGATGGGCAATGAATGCTGGCCCAGCCAGCAACACCCATGTCCCATCAACGAATAAAAAAATGCTCTCTTCCACCTTCTTCCATCAGGAAAAAGATACAAAAGTCTGAGGTCAGGTACTAACCGATGCAAAAACAGCTTCTTCCCTGCTGCCATCAGACTTTTGAATGGACTTATCATATATTAAACTGATCTTTCTCTGCACCCTAGCTATGACTGTAACACGACATTCTGCACCATCACCTTTCCTTCTCTGTGAACGGTATACTTTGTCTGTATGGCGTGCAAGAAACAATCGTTTGCACCGTATACAAATACATGTGACAATAATAAATAAAACCAAATTTAGAAGGGATTCGAAAGTGTGAAAAAATCTGAAACATTAGAAGTTGAGTCCGATGTGTGTTTAGATTTAAAGAAGCAGGAATATTTATCTGTAATCCTTCCCTAAACTCCAAGATTAACTGGAATTATGTTTTTAATCCAGTTACCAACCCATCATATTGGACACCAGCTCAATGTTTTCCCCTCCTCCATCTTCAGCATAATCATAGGCTTACGATCCAAAGGTAATTTGTCAGTTGAAGTAGCATAATGGCTACGTTACTGCATTAAAAATTCAGGATATTCAAATTCATGGAAAGCTGAGATTTTAAACTCAATTTGTGAAAACTGGAAATAAAAGAAAGTGGTATCTGTAAAAGTGGCCATGAAACTGTCAAATTGTTGTAAAACTCAATTGTTCCTCTAATATCCTTTTAGGGAAGGAAATGTGTAATCCTTACCTATTATAACTTGTATGTGCCTCCAGCTTCATAGGAATGTGAGGGTTGGGTCCTCCAGTACAAGGAGTTTTGCAGACTGGCAATTGGTAAGGCCACATTTGGTGTACTGCGTACAATTCTGGTCGCCCTGCTATAGGAAAGATGTTATTAAACTGGAAAGGGTGCAAAAAAGATTTACAAGGATGTTTAGACTTAGACTTAGACTTAGAACAGTACAGCATAGAACAGGCCCTTCGGCCCACGATGTTGTGCCGAGCTTTATCTGAAACCAAGATCAAGCTATTCCACTCCCTATCATCCTGGTGTGCTCCATGTGCCTATCCAATAACTGCTTAAATGTTCCTAAAGAGTCCGACTCCACTATCACTGCAGGCAGTCCATTCCACACCCCAACCCCCACTCTCTGAGTAAAGAACCTACCTCGGACATCCTTCCTATATCTCCCACCATGAACCCTATAGTTATGCCCCCTTATAATAGCTCCATCCACCCGAGGAAATAGTCTTTGAACGTTCACTCTATTTATCTCCTTCATCATTTTATAAACCTTTATTAAGTCTCCCCTCAACCTCCTCCACTCCAGAGAGAACAGCCCTAGCTCCCTCAACCTTTCCTCATAAGACCTACCCTCCAAACCAGTTACCGGAAATGTTACCGGAACTGGAAGGCTTGAACTATAAGGAGAGGCTGGATAGGCTGGGACCTCTTTCCCTGGAGCGTAGGATGATGAGGAGTGACATTATAGAGGTATATAAAATCATGAGGGACATAAATAAGGTGAATAGCCAAGGTCGTTCCCCCAGGATAGGGGAGTCCAAATCTAGAAGGCATAAGTTTAAGGTGAGAGGGGAAAGATTTAAAAGGGACCCGAGGGGCAACTTTTTCCCACAGAGGATGGTACGTATATGGATGAGCTGCCAGAGGTGGTGGTAGAGGCGGGTACAATTACAACATTTAACAGACATTTGGACAGTTACCTCTATAGGACAGGTTGAGAGGGATATGGGCCAAATGCAGGCAAATGGGACTAGTTCAGTTCAGGAAAGCTGGTCAAGAACAAAGAACAAAGAACAATACAGCACAGGAACAGGCCCTTCGGCCCTCCAAGCCCATGCCGCTCCCTGGTCCAAACTAGACTATTCTTTTGTATCCCTCCATTCCCACTCCGTTCATATGGCTATCTAGATAAGTCTTAAACGTTCCCAGTGTGTCCGCCTCCACCACCTTGCCTGGCAGCACATTCCAGGCCCCCACCACCCTCTGTGTAAAATATGTCCTTCTGAAATCTGTGTTAAACCTCCCCCCCTTCACCTTGAACCTATGACCCCTCGTGAACGTCACCACCGACCTGGGGAAAAGCTTCCCACCGTTCACCCTATCTATGCCTTTCATAATTTTATACACCTCTATTAAATCTCCCCTCATCCTCCGTCTTTCCAGGGAGAAAAACCCTAGTTTACCCAATCTCTTCTCATAACTAAGCCCCTCCATACCAGGCAACATCCTGGTAAACCTCCTCTGTACTCTCTCCAAAGCCTCCACGTCCTTCTGGTAGTGTGGCGACCAGAACTGGACGCAGTATTCCAAATGCGGCCGAACCAACGTTCTATACATCTGTAACATCAGACCCCAACTTTTATACTCTATGCCCCATCCTATAAAGGCAAGCATGCCATATGCCTTCTTCACCACCTTCTCCACCTGTGATGTCACTTTCAAGGATCTGTGGACTTGCACACCCAGGTCCCTCTGCGTATCTACACCCTTTATGGTTCTGCCATTTATCGTATAGCTCCTCCCTACATTATTTCTACCAAAATGCATCACTTCGCATTTATCAGGATTGAACTCCATCTGCCATTTCTTTGCCCAAATTTCCAGCCTATCTATATCCTTCTGTAGCCTCTGACAATGCTCCTCACTATCTGCAAGTCCTGCCAATTTTGTGTCGTCCGCAAACTTACTGATCACCCCAGTTACACCTTCTTCCATATCATTTATATAAATCACAAACAGACCTGAATAAGTTGGGCCGAAGGGGTTGTTTCCGTGCTGTACATCTCTATGACACTATGGCACATTCCAACACACAGGTCTACAAGCTAAGGGATGCACTAAGGCTTGGGACAGTCACTGCAGAGACGCAGTGGGGGAAAGTCACTGTCTCAGACCTTCCAGCTATAGTGAACTGAGCAGAGGAGAATTGTATAGAACCCCTTGGGCCATATAAGTCACATTGAATGTATACGGTGAATATTACATGTATCACAATTGTATGGAAGCAGTTCAGAGTCCATCTTGATCTACACAGACAACTTAAATATCATTGCATAGATGGTATTCTTTGCAATCAACATTGAGACTCCTGGAGAGTGTATTACCTACAAGGTGCCGGGAAAGAAAAGCCCTGTTCGTCCTTTCTTCATAGGTTTAACCTCAAATTTTTGGTATTAACCTTGTAAGTATTTTTGCATCCCGTCTACTACCTCTTCATAATATGGCGATCAGAACTGCAGACAGTACTGGTAAACCTGTTATGTATTTCCAGCGTTGTTTGTTATTTCTGACATTTTATTTGATCATTATTCATAAATAATTCTTCAGATCAGACCGTTGGCTGGATCAAACTTGGAGCTATTTTAGTCAACAGAGGAAATAGAAATCAGGGAAGAAATCAGTTCGGACAGAGTTATAGAGATTGGAGAAATGAAGTTTGATAAACCAATTGCTGTTAAATTATAAATTAGATATGAACAGCATAAATCTCGGTTCGCTTAACCTTGACATCATCAGGCAATTCCTGCTGTAAAGAAAAGATGTAACATAGTCTTCCATTAATCATAAAGGTTCAATGACTTATTTGAGTTCAACTGAGAGATTGATTATATTAAAAGCAGTAAGAATTTGAGGTTAATGAGGAACAGCAAGGTGCAGTAAATAGAGCCATTGAGGCACAACTTATTACGATGCAATGCAATACGGACTCATTATATACTAATTAATGAGGAACATTGCAATTCTAGCAACAATTTAAATGAAATTATTAATAAACATTAAATAATAAAAGCAAAAGTGGGACAAATGATTAATGAAACATTAATATATATACACACATACATATAACATATATATTATTGTATATATACACGTTATATGATAGTATATGTATGCACATATATAACATACATATGCATCTAAGTTCAAATCTGAGTTCAAATCCCGCCCGCCACAGAAGCTGGTAGAATTTGAATTCAATTAAAAATATCTGGAATTAAGAATCTACTGATGACCATGAAACCATGGTTGATTGTTGGAAAAACCCATCTGGTTCATTAGTGTCCTTTAGGAAAGGAAATCTGCCATCCTTACCTGGTCTGGCCTACATGTGACTCCAGAGCCACAGCAATGTGGTTGACTCCCAACTGCCCTCCAAGGGCAATAAATCCTGGCCAGCCAGCGACACCCATGTCTCACGAATGAATAAAGGAAAGTTATGTATTATTTATACACATGCATGTGTGTGTGTGTATGTGTGTGTGTGGTTGTGTGTGTGTCGGTGTGTCAGTGTGAGAGTGTGTATGTTGGTGTGAGTGTGTGTGTGTGGTAAAGCATTGTTATCCAAAGACATCATTAAGAAGGCTGAGATAGACAGATTTTTAATCAGTAAGGGAATCATGGGTTGTGAGGATAAGGTAGGAAAGTGAAGATAGGTTTATCACAACGGAGCAATTGTGATCTCATTGAATGGTGGAGCAGACCCGATGGGCTGAATGGCCTATGTCTGCTCCGACATCTTATGGTCTCATATATAAGTAAAGCAAAAGTTCCTTTCCTCTTCCATGGAAATCAATCTCTCCCCCCACACCCCACCCTTCCACTCTCCCCCTTCCACTCTCCCCCTTCCACTCTCCCCCTTCCACTCTCCCCCTTCCACTCTCCCCCTTCCACTCTCCCCCTTCCACTCTCCCCCTTCCACTCTCCCCCCACTCTCCCCCTTCCACTCTCCCCCCCCCACCCCACCCTTCCACTCTCCCCCTTCCACTCCCCCCCTACACCTCCCCTTCCACTCTCCCCCTTCCACTCTCCCCCCGCATGCCCCCTTTCACTCTTCCCCTTCCACTCTCCCCCCACACCACCCCTTCTACTCTCCCCCTTCTACTCTCCCCCCCCAGACCCCCACCTTTCCACTCTCCCCCTTTCACTCTCCTTCACGTGAAAATGAAGGAAAATGATAAAATCCCTCTATCAAATAATAATTGGAATATGAAGGATTATTGTGGAAGGGTCAAATTTCTTTAGTGAGCTGCTTAGTATTGTTTGTAATTTTTAAGAATAATAATGATGCAAGCGTGTTTCCAAAAGCCAATTATCTGTGCCTCTCTGAGGGTATTTTTTTAAACTCCTCTAAATATTTGCGGGGAGTAACATTCAGACAGGCAATAATTGTTCTGGCTCCCAATGTTGTTAGTGGCTTGCAATTATTTCATCATGGTGGTTCCATGTATTTATTCTTATTAAGTATCTACGCAGAGGGAAGGAGCAGGTTTTGATCCCCACATCGCAGGATAATAAAATCATCTGGTCCCTAGCAGCTTAGCAGGTGGGAAGTGGCTGGCAGCTTTGGATTCTTATGACAGCTCTGTCAGATCCCCTGGCAGTCGTTAATTCCAGGATATGAAGTAGTAATACACTCATTTCTGCTATTAATTATATGGTTGCTTCATCACTAATGAGCCAGCCATTTTTAATATGAACACCAATTCCTCTCCCAAATATGAAGCAAAAGCCTAAATTAATCAAACCTGTACATCCCCAGATGCAGTTAGAACTGCTCACACCAAAGACACCATCTAACCATTAAATACAACCGGCCACCTATCCCCAACAGATCATTATCACAAACAGCCGTAAGATTATTATTTTCACAGTGAATTTTTTTTTAATGAATGTCATAGTCACGCTTCAATTTTCTTCAGGCCTCAACCTATTTAGAGGCACATAGGATGGAAAATCCTTCAGATTATTCACGGTATCACATTGCCAAACTGTACATCGCTGACTAATTGACACGAGATTCTCTCAACCATCAAAGATATCTCCATCAATCGTTTTCCCTGAAATATATTTGTGCGGTTAGCTTTTTGTTGCTTGGGGACTTCAGTGAAGTTATCACGATAAAACAAATCTCTAACTGACACCTAATCTTTAAATCTAATTAAGGAAAAGTCTGCCTGAATGCGCTTACCGAGGTATTATTTTGTAATATTTGATTATACCTTCTCAGCAGTGCTATTCAAAATAAATTAAAAGAGCCAACCAAAATAAATTGAGATCTTATTTTTACCGTTGTTTATGAGACTCCAAAAGTTCAAGTTAGTATCCCTATGGTGCAGAAGGAGGCTGTTTGGCCCATCAAGTCAGCGCCGACTCTGTTGTGTAACTACCTTAAGTCTTGGTAATGCAAACCTTTACTGAATAGCAGTTAATTAAACTTCACGAAACATATGCCAGGAGACAAAATATAAAAGGGGGCAAAAGACCAAATTTATATTGAATTGAAAGTTGGCATTAAACTTAATACTGGAACATTCCTGAATGGGATATCATCAGTAGAATTACAAGCAGTTGATGAAAATTATGTTGATTTGACTTAACTGTTTGAAGATTTGATGCACTATCAACACCCAGAGACGGAATCTGGAATAATAGGCTTTTATTAACTATAAAAGGGAACTAACTCTATAGTAAACGAGGGACCAGACCAGAATGAGGCGAAGGGGAGGAGCAGCCACCTTTATACCCCAGTGAACAGGGGAGGAGCCTCAGGCAGCACCGGTAGGGGTGTGTCCAGTCATCAGGACATAACAGTGGTTATCAGAACATAACAGTGGTTTACCACAAGATTAAAGGTTAAAAGAAGTTGTGCAGGGTGATATTTCTATATATTTTTTGGTTAAAACAGCGTAACTGTCTGATAGGGAGCCCATTGGGATTATGAACAGAAAAATCCACAACGATGCAATGATAGAGTCATAGAATCCTACAATGCAGAATGAGGCCTTTTGGCCCATTGAGTCAGCACCAACCACAATCCCACCAAGGCCCTATCCTCATAACCCTATGCATTTACCCTAGCTAGTCCCCTTGACACAAAGGGACAATTTAACATGGTCAATCCACCTGACCCGCACATCTTTTGGACTGTGGGAGGAAACCAGAGCACCCGGAGGAAACTCATTTAGACACGGGGAGAATGTGCAAATTCCACACAGACAATGACCAAGCCAGCAATCGAACCTGGGTCCCTTACGCTGTGAGGCAGAAGCACTAACCACTGTGCCACCATGCCACCCATAGATATTGGTAGATATTGGTCTGAAATCCAACTTGCCTTAATCTTGAGTGTAGAAGTCAGGAACTCCCAGTCCTGAAAAACCTTGGATCTTCTGCACATGCATGTGCCAGGAGCAGGTTGAATATGCTCAGATTGGTACCTCTATGTTCTTTGGGGCCGCGTGCACTTGTGCTGGGAAAAATGGCGTAACAATCTGGGTGAAATGGCTGGGTGAAGAGGACCATAGTTAGCAAGTGTCCAATACAGGGGACAAGGAAAGGGAGCAGGGAGAGTTCCCAAAAGGAAATTGCAGGTAAGGGACAAAAATGAGGGACAGAAACAGCTCCCAGTTAAGGAAAAAGAGGGGAGCAGAGAAACAGGTTCTACTTAGAGTGCTGTGGGGAGCAGACTTTAAGTGAAGTGGACTCAGTAGAAGCCTTGGTAATCAAAGCAAGTTTAGAAGAAGCCCTGAAGATCCAAAGCTTGGCAACTCTGTGCTATGGGGTGTTGAGCAAAGATACCCCTTTGGAGTGGTAGTATTTTGTTCGGTGAGGTGGGAGATCTGAAATTGTGCATTTGAGCTGATGCTTGAGTGCATACTCGGCAATTCAGGGGAACCAAAACTCCGAAGGCAAGCTTGAAACCCTGCAAGGTGGGCCATCATTGCAAACACACATGTTGGAGAGACATTTGGAGAGAATTCCGAGGCAAGATCTTCAGAGGTGAAAATTGGAATCCATTGTGAGAGAGGTGGAGTTCAATGAGATTTGTTGGTTTATAGTGTTACTAACATCTGGGTGGGTTGTTGAGAAATCCATGGAATCTGTTTTGGTCGCATTTGGCATTTATTGTGTAGTAGAACATAGAACATAGAAAAACTACAGCACAAACAGGCCCTTTGGCCCACAAGTTGTGCCGAACATATCCCTACCTTCTAGACCTACCTATAACCCTCCATCCTATTAAGCTCCATGTACTCATCCAGGAGTCTTTTAAAAGACCCTATTGAGTTCGCCTCCACCACCACTGATGGCAGTCGATTCCACTTGCCCACCACCCTCTGTGTGAAAAACTTACCCCTAAGATCTCCCCTGTACCTACCCCCCAGCACCTTAAACCTGTGTCCTCTCGTAGCAGACATTTCCACCCTGGGAAAAAGCCTCTGAGAGTCCACCCGATCTATGCCTCTCAACATCTTATACACCTCTATTAGGTCTCCTCTCATCCTTCGTCTCTCCAAGGAGAAAAGACCGAGCTCCCTCAGCCTATCCTCATAAGGCATTCCACTCAATCCAGGCAACATCCTTGTAAATCTCCTCTGCACCCTTTCAATCTTTTCCACATCCTTCCTATAGTGAGGCGACCAGAACTGAGCACAGTTCTCCAAGTGGGGTCTGACGAGGGACTTATATAGCTGCATCATTATCCCCGGACTCCTAAACTCAATCCCTCGATTGATAAAGGCCAGCACACCATACGCCTTCTTAACCACCTCCTCCACCTGCGGGGCCGATTTTAGAGTCCTATGGACCCAGACCCCAAGATCCTTCTGATCCTCTACAGTACTAAGAGTCTTTCCATTTATATCGTACTCCTTCATCCCATTTGACCTACCAAAATGGACCACGACGCATTTATCTGGGTTGAAGTCCATCTGCCACTTGTCCGCCCAGTCTTGCATCCTATCTATGTCCCTCTGTAACTTCTGACACCCCTCCAGACTATCCACAACCCCACCAACCTTCGTGTCGTCGGCAAACTTACCAACCCATCCCTCCGCTTCCTCATCCAGGTCATTTATGAAAATGACAAACAGCAAGGGTCCCAGAACAGATCCCTGGGACACACCACTGGTGACCGACCTCCACTTAGAAAAAGACCCATCTATACCCACTCTCTGCCTCCTTTGGGCAAGCCAGTTCTGGATCCACCGGGCAGCAGCCCCTTGGATCCCATGCCCTCTCACTTTGTCTAGAAGCCTTGCATGGGGGACCTTATCGAACGCCTTGCTAAAATCCATATAAACCACATCTACCGCCTTCCCTTCGTCAATGTGTTTAGTCACATTTTCGAAGAACTCCACCAGGCTCGTAAGGCACGATCTGCCCTTGACAAAGCCATGCTGAGTATTCTTGAGCATACTAAACCTCTCGAAATGCTCATATATCCTGTCCCTCAGGATCTTCTCCATCAGTTTACCAACCACTGAGGTTAGACTCACTGGTCGGTAATTACCTGGGCTATCCCTATTCCCCTTCTTGAAAATAGGAACCACATCCGCAATCCTCCAATCCTCTGGCACCTCTCCCGTCTCCATCGACGACGCAAAGATCATCGCCAGAGGCTCTGCAATCTCCTCCCTTGCCTCCCACAGTACAAAGAACAACAAAGAACAAAGAACAATACAGCACAGGAACAGGCCCTTCGGCCCTCCAAGCCCGCGCCGCTCCCCGGTCCAGGATTGAATCCTGAATCCAGGATCCCCGCCCAATTTTCCAGCCTATCTACATACTAATATCCTATCCACTGAGCTGTCCCTCACAGCTACGATGCTTTGTTCATCACAACCTATTAACTCACCCCCACCCCCCCATTCCAGACCATGTGATCTCCAGGGAGAGATGTAACCTGGGGTACATCCCATCCGGACCTGGCGACTTATCTATCTTGATGCCATTCAAAGATTCCAGCACAACCTCTTTCTTAAAGTCCACATACTCAATCCTTTCAGTCCACCGCACGCCCGCAGTACATCCACCCAGGTCCTTCTCCTCTGTGAAAACTGAGGCAAAATACTCATTGAGCACCTCTGTCATTTCTACTGGTTCCGTACAGACTTTCCCGCCTTCATCTTTTATAGGCCCTATTCCGTCAAGTCTCATCCTTTTACTCTTCACATATTTATAGAACACCTTAGGGTTCTCCTTAATCCTACCTGCCAGGGCCTTCTCGTGACCCCTTCTGGCTCTACTAATTTCCTTCTTTAGTCCCTTCCTACAAGCCGTATACTCTTCTAAATCCCTATCTTCGCCAAGCTCTCTGAGCCTTTTGTACACTTTCCTTTTCTTCTCGACTGGGTCCCGTACAGCTTTCGTGCACCACGGTTCCATTAACCGACCAACACCTCCCTGTCTGCTCGGAACGTTGTCCTGTAGAACTCTAGACAGACATTCCTTGAAAAACTGCCACCTCTCTTCAGTACATTTCCCCGAGAATACCTCCTTCCAATTTACTCCTCTAATTTGCTGTCTAATGTCTTCGTATGTCCGTCCCCCTGACTGTCGAGTCCCCGATTAATACTGCCTTCCTCCTCTTTTCTTTAGCCCTCTGAGTTACAGGGCCGGACTCCACCCCGGAGACACGGCCACTGCTGCTTCCCCCAGATGGGCTGTCCCCCCCAACAGTACTCAGGCAGGAGTACTTGTTGTGTAGGGGCACACCCACCGGGGTGCTCTCAATCACCCGAGCTTTACCCTTCCTGGCCGTCACCCACTTGGCCTCCACCCGTGGCCCTGGTGTGACCACCTGATGATAGCTCTTGTCTATCACCTCCTCATTCTCCCTCATCAGCCTAAGATCCTCGAGCTGCAGTTCCAGCTCCCTAACACGGTCCCTCAGGAACCGCAGCTCGACACACCCATCACTGATGTGGATGTCCGGGAGGCCAGGTGCCTCCAGGACCTCCCACATACTGCCCTGCGAACAACACACTGGCTTAACACTCATATTTCACCCTTTCTACCAAGGTACACAGAGAAAAGTAAATTAGAAATGAAAAAAAAAAGAAACTCACCCCTGCTCGCCCTTTCCCCGAAGCCCTGTGAGCCAAAGCCCTTACAGCTCACACTCTACTCCCTGCTCACTCCCCTGCCCGCTCCCGACGCTGCCCGCTCAAAAGTGTGGCCTGCTTTTAAACCCTCCAAAAACCTTCCCAGGCTTCTCCTGGGCCTACTTCCTGTTTTGGATTTTTAAAAAACCTCCGATTTTTTTACACAAATTTAACTGAAAAATAAATAAATAATTCACATGCACAAACACACTGTCTTACCCTCAGCCTGCTCCTGTGGAATAATGAGTAGTGCGGTGTGTTCAAAATTGTAAACTGTAATAAATAACCATCTAATATTATGGCATTAAAAGCATAAGATTTCCAATCACCATGTCACAAATTTGTAACTTACAATTTCTAAATGTCAGCCTTAGTTTTGATGGTCTGAAGTGCATTGCATTCGCAGACAATCATGGAAATTGCCCAACGATCTGTGATATAGTCCCCAGTTTTAGACCGGACTAATGTGATAATTCCCTTACTTAATTTCCCACTGAAAACCCAGTTGGTTTAACACACCGCTGCCTGTCATATTAAGTCAATCGAAATAGGTGACAGTAGTAACAACCACATTCCTAATGTTTACATTTAAAACCTGCTGTGGTGATAATAGTGAAAAATAGCAGCCACTGTTTCCACTGCTCATTAAAAAGAAATGTCAGATGTCTTCTCTGCGGTAATATATTCCATGTTCGCAGTAGCTATTGGAGAGATGTAATGATGACATGCAAATACAGTTATATTAATGTTGCCATGCAACCATTCTGGCTGTCTGGAGCATGATTGTCTACCAATTTCCTTGATGGCAATAACTAACTAGTCTGTATGATGTAGGGGATAATGAAGAAATTACTTGGATTAATTTAGCATCCTTTATCATTCCAGGACTTCCATCATCCTTCACAGCCAATGAAGGGGAGACAGCATGGTGGCACAGTGGTTAGCATTGCTGCCTGGGACCCTGGTTCGATTCCTGACTTGGGTCATTGTCTGTGTGGAGTCTGCATGTTCTTCCCATGCCTATGTGGGTTTCCCCCAGGTGCTCCAGTTTTCTCCCACAATCCAAAAGACATTTGGCCATGCTAAATTCTCCCTCAGTGTACCCGAACAGGCACCGGATTGTGGCAACTCAGGGATTTTCACAGTAACCTCATTATAGTGTTAATGTAAGCCTATTTGTGACACTAATAAGTAAGCTTTAAACTGAAGTATTTTCAAAGTGTAGTGTTAAGGCCCAGGCCAGAAACTCTGTGGTGTTTTATGAAGTTAGCCTGGACCCTAAGTTTTACATTTGATTTTGGCATTGGTGAGCATAAGGTGTACTCCAGGTATGATGCAAGTGACCCACTAAGACGCTGGCATTGAACCTGGGTCTCTGACACTGTGAGGGGACAGTGCTAACCATTGTGCTACCATGCCACTGTAGAATTGCATTAAAAATGTTAAACCAAAAGAGAAAATGCTGGAAAATCTCAACAGGTCTGGCAGCATCTGGAAGGAGAGAAAAGAGCTGATGTTTCGAGTCTAGACAACCGTTTGTCAAAGCTAAAAGGCATAGGAAGTGGGAGATATTTAGACTTCAGGGTGTGGGAATGAAAGATGAGTCATAGCCACAGAAACCAGGGGAAAATAGCTGTCCACAGAGAGAATAGAAGGTGTGAATGGCCAAACGGAGAGAAGCTAAAATGAAGATGTTGGGTGAGGGGGAGGGGGGATGGATGGGGCAGAGGTAAGATGTAGAAAAGGAGAAGCAAAGAGGGAGAAAAGGTAAGGGAAGGGGGATAAAGGAGGGGGAAAGAGTAGGGGGGAAAGAAAAATGAAGAAAGGACAATAAAGAAATAAAAGGTAGAGAACAGTAAAAAACTAAATAAAATAAAATGAAAACAAAAGGGTCGAAGTGGGGTAGAGCCAGTCACCTGAAGTTGTTGAATTCAATGTTGAGACCGGAAGGCTGTAAAGTGCCTCGCCGGAAGATGAGATGCTGTTCCTCCAGCTTGTGTTGAGCTTCACTGGAACATTGGAGCAGGCTAAGTACCCACCCCCTCCCCCTCCCCTAACATCTTCATTTTAGCTTCTCTGCCGTTTGGCCATTCATACCTTCTATTTGCTCTATGGACAGCCATTAGCAGCCTTTCCCCTTGTTTTTGTGGCTATGACTCATCTTTCATTCCCACACCCGACAGTATAAATATCTCCTGCTTTCTATGCCTTTTAGCTTTGACAAAGGGTCATCTGGACTCAAAATGTCAGCTCTTTTCTCTCCTTACAGATGCTGCCAGACCTGCTGAGATTTTCCAGCATTTTCTCTTTTGGTTTCAGATTCCAGCATCCGCAGTAATTTGCTTTTATTAAAAAATGTTATAAAGGTTCGACCATCGTTTTGCTAAATTGTCTTTGGAAGGAGCTTGGTATGGTAGTATAAAGGGTAAACACAGTAAGAAGTCTGACAACACCAGGATAAAGTCCAACAGGTTTATTTGGTAGCAAAAGCCACTAGCTTTCGGAGCGCTGCTCCTTCGTCAGATAAGTGGGAGTTCTGTTCACAAACAGGGCATATGCCCTGTTGTATATGTATAAAGTGTTAGCAGATGGGATATGTTGATGTATGATGTTGATGATGATGTATTTATGAGGCTCACTCAATCATGTATTAAAATCGAGAGAGAGAAAGGTTGGGACACCGTGCCCAGGAGTAACATGCTTACTCTGTAACCTGTTTAGATGTTGTATTAATAAACGAGTGTTAAGCAGATCTCAAAATATGACTACAGTGTGTCCAACAATCGAGTACCATGCCTAGAGTTCACAGCTAAGAAGGACCATTTCGCAACAGGTATTATTCTCAATAAAGCCTCATGATTTTCTTTGAACAAGAATATAAAGGATAGGCATGTCAGCAAGTTTGACAATCAGAGTCCCAGCAGAGGAAATGTGACATAGAAACCAATGACCAAGAAACCCAACTATTGGCACTATAGACGCAAGTCAAACCAGATGAGGTTTAGTGAATGAGAGCTTTGTTTGCTACACAATATCAAACCAGAATTTTATTTATTGGTGCATCCTGCTTCAGAAGAAACCGGTACTACAAACCACAAGGGCAGACACTCATAGGACAAATTTGTCCTCAGTGAGCAACATGAAACAATATTGTAAATTTGTTTGAAAGATGTAATTGAAATATAGCTATCCTTCTATTCCAATAACTTGCAAAGCCATGTTGCAGCAACTCCTTGTAGAATTAAAAAACATGTCAATGTCACTGACTTAACATAACCACAGCACTCATATTAGATGCTGCAATCCAGAAACAGTAGAGATTCTGGCAGGTACGTTTTCCAGATCAATGTTATATAGTATCATGACATTTTGAGGTGCATTTGTAGTTTACATCACCGGTCATTTTAATTCTCTGCCACTCCCACTCTGACCTCTCATAGAAACCCTACAGTGCAGAAAGAGGCCATTTGGCCCATCGAGTCTGCACCGACCACAATCCCACCCAGGCCCTACCCCCATATCCCTACATATTTACCCGCTAATCCCTCTAACCTACACATCTCAGGACACTAAGGGGCAATTTTAACATGGCCAATTAACCTAACCCGCGCATCTTTGGACTGTGGGAGGAAACCGGAGCACCCGGAAGAAACCCACGCAGACACGAGGAGAATGTGCAAACTCCACACAGTCAGTAGTAACCCAAGCCGGGAATTGAGCCCAGGTCCCTGGAGCTGTGAAGCAGCAGTGCTAACCACTGTGCTACCGTGCCGCCACGGTCCTTGGTCTCTCGGTCCTTGGTCTCATACACTGTTCAAATTAAGTTCAATGGAAGCTTCAGGGAAAAAACCCCTCAAATTTGTGGAATATGTGGCATGGTGCCACAGTGGTTAGCACTGCTGCCTCACAGTGCCCAGGACCCAGCTTGGGTCACTATCTGTGCAGGTGTTTGCACGTTCTCCCTGTGTCTGCGTAGGTTTTCTCCGGGTGCCCCGGTTTCCTCCCACAGTCTGAAAGATGTGCTGTTTAGGTGCATTGTCCATGCTAAATTCTCCCTCAGTGTACCCGAACAGGCGCCTGAGTGTGGCGACTAGGGAATTCTCACAGTAACTTCATTGCAGTGTTAATATAAGCCTACTTGTGACACTAATAAATAAACTTTAAAACTGATTAGATACTCTGAATTCAACAATTTCAGGTCAACTGGGGTCAACAATTTCAGATCATAACCATCGCATCAATTTTTTTTTCACCTATTCACTATCTTCTAGATTCATCTTTTGTTCCTTCATTTGGCCCATTCTCATCTCCTTTTGCTTTGCACTATCATGTCAATTAATCTATGCTGCATTCTAGCCTATCACAACCCTTCATCATAGATTCATAGAATCCCTACAGAGAGGAAGGAGGCCATTCGGCCCATCGAGTCTGCACTGACTCTCCGAGAGAGCATCCCACTCAGACCCTATCTCCACAGCCCCACATATTTAGAACCATAGAACCATAGAAAATTACAGCTCAGAAACAGGCCTTTTGGCCCTTCTTGTCTGTGCCGAACCATTTTTTGCCTAGTCCCACTGACCTGCACTTGGACCATATCCCTCCACACCCCTCTCATCCATGAACCTGTCCAAGTTTTTCTTAAATGTTAAAAGTGATCCCGCATTTACCACTTTATCCGGCAGCTCATTCCACACTCCCACCACTCTCTGCGTGAAGAAGCCCCCCCTAATATTCCCTTTAAACCTTTCTCCTTTCACCCTTAACCCATGCCCTCTGGTCTTTTTATCCCACCAATCTCCCTAACCTACACACCTTTGAACACTAAGGGGCAACTTGCCATGCCAATGCACCTACCTGCACATCTTTGAAGTGTGGGAGGAAACCGGATCACCCGGAGGAAACCCATGCAGATACAGGGAGATCCTGTAAACTCCACACAGACAGGCACCCAAGGCCAGAATCCAACCTGGGTCCCTGTCGTTGTGAGGCAATAGTACTAACCATTAGTCTTCCCTTCTCTATTTTCCTGCTTTGGTATTTGTTAAATTTCTAATAGTTCAGTTCTGATGTCAGTGATATTTGTTGTTTGGGTTTAATCTCAGTTGTTTGGGTTTAATCTCAGTTGTTTGGGTTTAATCTCAGTTGTTTGGGTTTAATCTCAGTTGTTTGGGTTTAATCTCAGTTGTTTGGGTTTAATCTCAGTTGTTTGGGTTTAATCTCAGTTGTTTGGGTTTAATCTCAGTTGTTTGGGTTTAATCTCAGTTGTTTGGGTTTAATCTCAGTTGTTTGGGTTTAATCTCAGTTGTTTGGGTTTAATCTCAGTTGTTTGGATTTAATCTCAGTTGTTGTGGGTTTAATCTCAGTTGTTTGGGTTTAATATCAGTTGTTTGGATTTAATCTCAGTTGTTGTGGGTTTAATCTCAGTTGTTTGGATTGAATCTCAGTTTGGGTTTAATCCCAGTTGTTGTGGGTTTAATCTCAGTTGTTTGGATTTAATCTCAGTTGTTTGGGTTTAAACCCAGTTGTTTGGGTTTAATCTCAGTTGTTTGGGTTTAATCTCAGTTGTTTGGATTTAATATCAGTTGTTTGGGTTTAATCTCAGTTGTTTGGGTTTAATATCAATTGTTTGGATTTAATCTCAGTTGTTTGGGTTTAATATCAGTTGTTTGGGTTTAATATCAGTTGTTCTGGGTTTAATCTCAGTTGTTTGGGTTTAATCTCAGTTGTTTAGGTTTAATCTCAGTTGTTTTGGGTTTAATCTCAGTTGTTTGGGTTTAATATCAGTTGTTTGGGTTTAATCTCAGTTGTTTGGGTTTAATCTCAGTTGTTTGGGTTTAATATCAGTTGTTAATATCAGGGATTTGTTCCCAGGAGCAGGCTGAGGGTAAGAGAGTGGGTTTTCTGACTTTAATTAATTATTTATTTTTTCAGTTAATTTTGGGTTTAAAATCGGAGGTTTTTTTCAAAACCGGAAGTCGGGCCAGGAGAGGCCTGGGGAAGTTTTTGGAGGGTTTAAAAGCGCACCAAAGTATACAGCGGGCAGCATCGTAGCGGGCAGCAGAGTGAGTGGGAAGTTGAGTGAGCTGTCAGGGCTTTGGCTCACAGGGCTTGGACGAGCAGGGGTGAGTTTTTGTTTCCTTACACTCTTATTAACTTTTCACTGTCTTACTTGACATAAAGTGTCCAGTATGAGTGTGAAACCAGTGTGTTGTTCCCAGTGTAGGATGTGGGAGGTCCTGGAGGCATCTGGCCTCCCGGACATCCACATCTGTGAGGGGTGTGTCGAGCTGCGGTTCCTGAGGGACCGTGTTAGGGAGCTGGAACTGCAGCTCGAGGATCTTAGGCTGATGAGGGAGAATGAGGAGGTGATAGACAAGAGCTATCATCAGGTGGTCACACCAGGGCAACGGGAGGAGGCCAAGTGGGTGATGGCCAGGAAGGGTAAGGCTAGGGTGGTTGAGAGCACCCCAGTGGATTTGCCCCTGCACAACAAGTACTCCTGCTTGAGTACTGCTGGGGGGGACAGCCCGCCTGGGGGAAGCAGCAGTGGCCGTGTCTCCGCAGTGGAGTCCAGCCCTGTAACTCAGAGGGCTAAGGAAAAGAGGAGGAAGGCAGTATTAATCGGGGACTCGATGGTGAAGGGGACAGACAGGCGTTTCTGCGGAGGTAGGCGGGATTCTCGCATGGTGGTCTGCCTCCCTGGGGCCGGGATCCAGGATGTCGCTAGTCGCGTCCCGGAAATCCTGAGGTGGGAGGGAGAGGAGCCTGAGGTAGCGGTACATATTGGTACCGCTGATGTGGGTAGGAAGGGAGAAGGGGTCATGAAAAGGGAGTACAGGGAATTAGGGAGACAGCTGAGAAAGAGGAAAGCAAAGGTAGTAATCTCAGGATTACTGCCTGTGCCACGGGAAGGTGAGGGCAGGAATGGAGTGAGGTGGAAGATGAATGTGTGGCTGAGGGACTGGTGCAGGGGGCAGGGATTCAGGTTCCTGGACCATTGGGACCTCTTTAGGGGCAGGGGTGATCTGTATACAAAAAACGGGTGGAACTTGAATCACACGGGGACCAATATCCTGGCCGGTAGGTTGGCTAAGGTTACTGGGGAGAATTTAAACTAGATAGGTTGGGGGGAGGGGAGCTAGAAGAGTTGACTAGGATCAAGGAACTAATTGATGGGGTGGAGGATGCAGGGGTAAGGGGAATTACAAAATTAATGGTAGAGGAGAGGGTGCAAGTGAATGAAGGCGGTAATTTAGATAAGGGAGTAGAGGGAGAGGGTGTTCGCGACTCATCAAAGCGGGTCCAGATAAAAGCTGGAATAAGGACACTTTGCCTGAATGCACGAAGCATTCGGAACAAGGTAAATGAGTTGATGGTGCAAATCAGCACGAGTGGGTACGATCTAGTGGCCATTACAGAAACGTGGCTGAAAGGTGACCAGGACTGGGAGATGAATATCCAGGGGTATCAGGCGTTTAGGAAGAATAGACAGGAAGGAAAAGGTGGTGGGGTCGCGCTATTAATAAGAGATAATATCAGGGTAGTACTGAGGGATGACATAGGCTCTGAGGAACAAAACGTGGAATCATTATGGGTAGAGATGAGGAATAGTAGAGGGAGAAAGACACTAGTAGGTGTGGTATATAGGCCCCCAAATAATAATGTTGAGGTAGGGAGGGCTATAAACAAGCAGATAAGGGATGCGTGTAAAAACGGAACGGCAATAATCATGGGGGACTTCAACATGCACATTGACTGGCAGACTCAAGTCGGTAAGGGTGGAATGGAGGAAGAGTTCTTAGAATGCTGTCGGGATAGTTTCCTTGAACAGCATGTTACGGAACCGACGAGGGAACGAGCTATTTTGGATCTGGTATTGTGTAACGAGGTAGGTAGAATTAAGGATCTTATTGTGAAGGACCCTCTTGGGTCTAGTGACCACAATATGGTCGAATTTCTGATTCAGATGGAAGAGGAGAAAGTTTGGTCCCAAACCAGTGTCCTCTGTTTGAACAGAGGGAAATATGATAGGATGAGGGATGAATTGGCTAAGGTAGACTGGGAGAGCAGGCTGGCAGGTAGGATAGCTGAGGAACAGTGGAGGATTTTTAAGGAGATCCTTTTCAGTTCTCAGCAAAAATATATTCCAGCAAAAAACAAGGATTGTAAGAAAAGGGAGAACCAGCCGTGGATAACGAAGGAAATAAAGGAGAGTATTAAAATAAAAACAGCTGCGTACAGAGTGGCCAAAAATAGTGGAGAAACAAGTGATTGGGAAAAATTTAAGAAACAACAAAGAGAGACTAAGAAAGCGATAAAGAAAGGAAGGATAGACTATGAAGCTAGGCTAGCAATTAATATAAAAAATGATAGTAAAAGTTTTTATAAATATATAAAAAGGAATAGAGTGGCTAGAGTGAATGTTGGACCCTTGGAGGACGAGAGGGGGGAGTTAATAGTGGGAAATGAGGATATGGCTGAGTCTTTAAATAAGTTTTTTGTGTCGGTCTTCACGGTGGAGGACACAAATAGTTTGCCAAATATTAACGATAGAGGGTTGGCAGCAGGAGAAATACTTAATACAATTAATGTTACCAGAGAGGCAGTGCTGGGTAGACTAATGGGACTGAAGGTGGATAAGTCCCCGGGTCCGGATGGAATGCATCCCAGGGTATTGAAAGAAATGTCAGAGGTAATAGTGGATGCGTTAGTGATTATTTATCAAAACTCGTTGCATTCTGGGGTAGTGCCGGTTGATTGGAAAACGGCTAATGTTACGCCGCTGTTTAAAAAAGGAAGGAGACAAAAGGCGGGTAACTATAGGCCGGTCAGCTTAACGTCTGTAGTAGGGAAAATGCTGGAATCCATTATTAAAGAGGAGATAGCAGGGCATCTGGATAGAAATGGTTCGATCAATCAGACGCAGCATGGATTCATGAGGGGAAAGTCGTGCTTGACGAACATGTTGGATTTTTATGAAGATGTGACTAGGGCGGTTGATGGAGGAGAACCGGTGGATGCGGTGTTTTTGGATTTCCAAAAGGCGTTTGATAAGGTGCCCCATAAAAGGCTACTGAAGAAGATTAGGGCACACGGAGTTGGGGGTAGTGTGTTAAAGTGGATTGGGGACTGGCTATCCGACAGGAAGCAAAGAGTCGGAATAAATGGGTGTTTTTCCGGTTGGAGGAAGGTAACTAGTGGCGTGCCGCAGGGATCGGTACTCGGGCCGCAACTATTTACCATTTATATAGATGATCTGGAGGAGGGGACGGAGTGTAGGGTAACGAAGTTTGCAGACGACACAAAGATAAGTGGAAAAGTGAATCGTGTGGAGGACGGAGAAGATCTGCAGAGAGATTTGGACAGGCTGAGTGAGTGGGCGAGGATATGGCAAATGGAGTATAACGTTGAGAAATGCGAGGTTATACACTTTGGAGGAAATAATAACAAATGGGATTACTATCTCAATGGAAACAAATTAAAACATGCTACCGTGCAAAGGGACCTGGGGGTCCTTGTGCATGAGACGCAAAAGCCCAGTCTGCAGGTACAACAGGTGATCAAGAAGGCAAATGGGATGTTGGCCTATATCGCGAGGGGGATAGAATATAAAAGCAGGGATGTCTTAATGCACCTGTACAGGGCATTGGTGAGGCCACAGCTGGAATACTGTGTGCAGTATTGGTCCCCTTATATGAGGAAGGATATATTGGCATTGGAGGGAGTGCAGAGAAGGTTCACCAGGTTGATACCGGAGATGAGGGGTTTGGATCATGAGGAGAGGCTGAGGAGATTGGGTTTGTACTCGTTGGAGTTTAGAAGGATTAGGGGGGAACTTATGGAGACTTATAAGATAATACGGGGGCTGGATAGGGTGGAGGCGGAGAGATTCTTTCCACTTAGTAAGGAAGTTAAAACTAGAGGACACAGCCTCAAAATAAAGGGGGGTCGGTTTAAGACAGAGTTGAGGAGGAACTTCTTCTCTCAGAGGGTGGTGAATCTCTGGAATTCTCTGCCCACTGAGGTGGTGGAGGCTACCTCGCTGAATATGTTTAAAGCGCGGATGGATGGATTCCTGATCGGTAAGGGAATTAAGGGTTATGGGGATCAGGCGGGTAAGTGGTACTGATCCACGTCAGATCAGCCATGATCTTATTGAATGGCGGGGCAGGCTCGAGGGGCTAGATGGCCTACTCCTGCTCCTATTTCTTATGTTCTTATGTTCTTATATGAAGGGTGGGATTTTCTGGCTGTGCTCACCCCAAGAGTGGAAAATCCCACCCGAGGCCAACGGACCTTTGCATGTTCCTGTCCTGCCCATTACGATTCCTGTGGTAATCGGGATGGGAAAATTCCACCCAAAATGTTTACTTTCTCTCTCCACAGACACTGCTCAGTATTTCCAGTATTTTTCTGGGGGTTTTTACGGTAGTCGACAGTAGCAATTTATCAAAATACAAGTTTGAACCAGCTCAATAATTTATGTTACAAACCTATACCAACCTACAATCAGTAAATCAATCCAAAGGCAACTGAAGTGATGGAAATTATTTATTCATCATTTGCAATAACTATTGAATGCGACTACCTACCTTGCATTAAGTTGATCTTTCTCTACACCCTAGCTATGACTGTAACACTACATTCTGCACCATCTCCTTTCCTTCTCTATGAATGGTATGCTTTGTCTGTATAGCACACAAGAAACAATACTTTCGCTGTGTACTAATACATGTGACAATAATAAATCAAATCAAGGAATCACTTTTTAGTCACTAATATATGGTGAACCTAAAGTTCTGACCAGTAGCCATTAGTCTTAAATAGCAACTTAACTATCATAACTGAAGTGAGTGGGCTTGTTGGACTGGGAGCCATTTGCCTAGTCGCTGAATTATTTATCTCTTTATTTCACAATGCACACTTTTTAAAGAGGGCAAGCATTAAGCTGTCAGACATGACTCAATGGCAGCACACTCACCTGCGTGTCAGTAGGTTGTGGCTTCAAGTCCGCTACAGTGACTTTGAACATATAATCTAGGCTTTCACTGTAGTGCTGCCACTATCGGAGGTACTGCCTTTCAGTTGAAAAGTTAAACTGATGTTCCATTTGCCATGTAGTTTTAAATGATTCTCATTGAGGGGGAGAGCTGACTGGTGGTGATTTAACCTGAGGATCGGGCAAGGGGCAAGCTTGAGAAGGTGGGCCTTCATGAATAATGTCAGCCGGTACAGGAATTGAACCAGAGGCTGTTAGCATCACTCTGCATGTTGAACCAGCCATCCAGTCAACTGAGCTAAACCAACTTTAAGAGCATCTGTGCAACAGTTAAGCATCCTTGAGGAACTGAAACCTTGAAAACTTCACAAGGTGATTCAACAGTACAAAAAAGCAAAGCTTGAGGGAAGTGGAATGGGTTACACTGTAATCAAGAGAAGGTAAGGGAGTGATTGACAGATAGAATATTGCAACCCTAGTGGATGAAAAAAATATGGTTATCAAATTGGCAGTCCTGGACTTAAAAGCTTAGTTTGCCAATTTGAAAACTGACAGAGATAAGATTTTTTTGAAAAAAAGCAATATAGCAAAGTACAACAGAAAAAAATAAATGACAGGCGGTCAAAGCTGCTTCAGTGGCTTGGCAACAACAAAGCAAAGCTGAGTGATATATAACAATTCAGGATGGACAAGCTTAAGATCAAATACTGGAGGAAACAATTTAGTCATTACTCTTCCTACAGGGGAAATCCGGGATAAAGATTTTTAAGGACTTTCTGGAGGTTAACTTACTCATTGGCTGGGATTGTCCCAAAAAAACCCAAGTGCCCAAAGGGCAGGAAAACGGGAGATTAGGCCCGCTAGTCATATGGAAATTGGGATTTCCTTATGGTAATCGGCCCCGCACCAATTTCCGGCATGGACTGATTATATCAGAAGAAAAGGGCCTGGGTGTCTTGCTACAGGCACCCTACTAATGTCTCCCGGCCTACTGAGCTACTTGAGCAGTAAGAAGTCTCACAATACCAGGTTAAAGTCCAACAGGTTTATTTGGTAGCAAAAGCCACTAGCTTTCGGAGCACTGCTCCTTCATCAGGTAAGTAGGAGTTCTCCCACTTACCTGATGAAGGAGCAGTGCTCCGAAAGCTCGTGGCTTTTGCTACCAAATAAACCTGTTGGACTTTAACCTGGTGTTGTGAGACTTCTTACTGTGTTTACCCCAGTCCAACACCGGCATCTCCACATCTTGACTACTTGAGCAGCCCAGTGGGCTGGGAGAATCCCAACCATTATATTTGAATTACCATGTTGGGTCCAATCCCTTCCAGTGGACTCCTGGAGTAAAAATGTGTCTGGGCAATACAGCAAGTTGGATGACAAGCAATCAAGCTTTGTACGGCACCCAATTTTTATTTACCTTCACTTCAATAGAAAATAAGAAGGAACTGAAAACAAACTGCCGATTCACTATCATCTGCTAGGCGCGACCATTCAAAATAAATTTAAACCTCATCTTTTTTTTAGCCATTGGCTTTCACCATTGTCACTGCTTCATTTCTGTTTTGCTATGTTTCCAAAAAAATGATTCATCCAAAGGTTGCTGGACTTGTATCCCATCTATGCCCAAACCCCACATTATTGGTGCCTATTTCGGAACTATGGATAGGGACTTTTACAGGCATCTTCCTCTATTTGCAGGTACGTGAAGCAGAAGGGGACAAAATGGGGAATAACTCAGGCAGGTACTCTTAGAGACATGCAGGGCGGGATTCTCAGGCCATTTATGCCTATGGGATTCTCTGCAGTGAACGGAAATTTGGCTGAGCGCCAAATTCTTCGTCCTTCCTGGCAGCGGCGGCAGGATGAGAACGGTCAGAGAATTCCAGCTGCAATCCTTTCCCACTAATTTCATCCTATATATAAGCAGCCAGACACAGGGACAGACAACTTTACCTGAGTTAATTTCTGAAATTCTCTGAGAAATCAAAATTCTAGACTTTGATGTATGTCTTTTGTTACAATTATGAGGTTCACAAGATTATTCTCTTTTGGGATTGTAGCTTTAAATTGAGGCTAAATGAAGGGGATTATGTGACCTGCACTGCAATCTGCCTGACAGTAAGCCTGGCTGATGTGATAGTTAGAGACCAAAGCAAGAGTTCGATCATTTTACTGAAAAGGTATTCACATTTAGAGGCAATGGCAGCAGTCTCTGAATTTACCATGGATAGACATTGAGGCCTGAATTTTCATCCCAGCAAGCAGGTAAGGACAAGTGAGCACAGACGCAATAATAATATTTAAATTAACTTACGAATATTTAAATGAGCCTTGCGCCCTTTCCGGGCGCGAGCACGATTTTTCGCCTCTTGCCCAATCCTACCGGCTCGTCACCCTGATCGAGCAGCATGGCGAGCCAGTAAGACTTGACCCCAAAGCTTGTGGTTCATAATAATGTGCACAGTGAATAGTTCATTTCAAACACTAGGTCAGACTGTTCTGATTTGGAGGATCAGTTGAATCTCTGCAGGGAATCCTGCAACAATCAAAGACAATTGTGTAAAGTTAAAAACAAAACTCAGCCTTTCGACTTAACCTTGGTGATTTGCTGTGAGTTTATTGAGGGAAATCAGAGATGTGATGCCTTAACGTTTTGGCACGTTAAAGCTGCTTAACACACAATTTCAGAAAAGGAACATTTACCCAGTTTCTTTTCCACTGTCAGAGTTTGTGGTCATGTCAAGCATTAGGAAATATTTATCTATAACTGTTAATTACAGCTACGATTAAAGATCAAGTTTTTAAAAACAATTTTTTTCCTCAGTCACATCATCTATTGACATTTACCATAAGTGAACCATATCCCTTGTGATACAGAGTCCTGAAAATTACTCTTCATTGCAGCAAATTGCTTACGAGAATTTAAATGAGTGTGCCACTCCATCCTGTCTGTCAGGTGGGAGTAATTATCATCCAGTAAACCAGATTTTGTACAGTCTGAAGCAATTAATTAATTCACTCATGTTCATGTACGCGTAGGAATGTAGGGAAAATTTCCATATTTGCTGCAGATGCCCTGCATGTCCAGCTCCAACAGTTACAGCTAAGGGAGGTGGATAACTTTGGAGTAAAAGACCGCCAGCCTGCGAAAGATTTGGGAAAGAGTTTAGGTCTGCAGTAAAGGCTAGCCATTTCAGCATTATCTTGGAATCATAAGCCAACAATTCCAATTCTCAGATGGTCCTACCCTGAGCGTACCCTCCAAAATGGCCTACAGGACCCCTCCAAAGTCCCGACACACAGACCTTGTGGGAGTTGCCTGGGAAGTTTGGACTTCCGATGGGCAATTCCCCTGAATCTAGAACCTTCTGGAAAAGTCTCCAACTCTCAGTTAGAGTTGAAGACTTTGGATGGTTCTGCTTTACTTACCTGTATAATAATCCGGGAAATGATAGACAGATAAAAATATGTCTACTGCCTGGGTAACTATACATAATCATTCAAACTGACCTCACCAACTACCCCTCCCACCACCAACCTTCAGTAACCACCCCCCACCCCACCCTCCGACATCCTGGTCAATCTGACTTCTATCTCAACGCTCCGACTCTCTCCCTCAGCCCTCCAATACCTCCCCAACTTCAAATCTTCTGACTCTCTCTTGACTCTCTGATTCACTGCCATTGCTCCAACTCCTGTGTGACTCTCTGACTCCCCACAACCCTCCATTCCCACCCGGCCTTCTGAATCCCACCCCAGCCCTCCTGGCTTGCCCTCACCTCCCCGGCTCCTACCCTCTGACTCCAATGACGGCCTGGCTCCTTCCAAACCGACCTGACTGATCCTACCCATCATGCCACACAACCCACCTTGCATCACGAGCCAACCTGCATCACTAGCCATCCTGCATCACTACCAATCCTGCCACACTACCCATCCTCCCCACACTACCCACCCTGCCACACTTCCCACCTGCCATACTACCCACCCTGCCACATTACCCACCCTGCATCAGTACCCACCCTGCCACACTACCCCCCACCCTGCATCACTACCCACCCTGCATCACTACCCGCCCTGCATCACTACCCATCCTGCCACATTACCCACCCTGCATCACTACCCACCCTGCCACACTACCCACCCTGCCACACTCCCCATCCTGCATCACTCCCCACCCTGCATCACTACCCACCCTGCCACACTACCCGCCCTGCCACACTACCCACCCTGCATCACTACCCACCCTGCATCACTACCCACCCTGCCACACTATCCACCCTATCTGAGTTATTCACTAACACAGTGAAAAACTATTACATTTCCTTACAATCCTTACAATGCAGAAAGAGGGCAGTTGACCCATAAAACCTGCACCAATAACAATCCCACCTAGGCCATATCCCCGTAACCCCACGTAATGACATTAAGGGGCAAGTTACCATGGCTAATTCACCTTACCTACACATCTTGGGACATTAAGGGGTCATTTTGCATGGCCAATCCAGCTAACCTGCACAGTCTTTGGACAGTGGGAGGAAACTGGAGCACCCGTAGGAAACCCATGCAGACACAGGGAGAACGTGCGAACTCTGCACAGACAGTGACCTGAGGCCGGAATTGAACCTGGGTCCCTTGCGCTGTGTGGCAGCAGTGCTAACCATTGTGCCATCATGCCACCCATGTGTGTTGAGTCTGTACTGCCTCTTTGCAAGAGCTGCTTGATGTTAAATGGCATTACTGAATCCCCCACTATCAACATCCTGGGGAGTGTCCATTGACCAGAAACTGAACTGGACCAGTCAGATAAATAAAGTGGCTACAAGAGCAGATCAGAGGCTGGGATTCTGTGGAAAGTAATTCATCTCCTGACTCCCCAAAGCTTGTCTGTCATCCACAAGGTACAAGACAGGAGTATAATTGAACACTCTCCCCTTGCCTGGATGGGTACAGCTCCAACAACACTCAAGAACCTTGACACCATCCAGAATAAAGCAGGAAGTTGATTGACGCCCCTTCCACAAACATTCAATCCCTTCACTACTGTTGCACAGTAGCAGCAGTGTGTACCAACTAAAAGATGCATTGCAGGAACTCACCAAGGCTCCTTAGGCAGCACGTTCTAAACCCATGACCACTACTACCTCGAAGGACAAGCCATGATGTGGAGGTGCCGGCGTTGGACTGGGGTGGGCACAGTAAGAAGTCTCACAAAACCAGGTTAAAGTCCAACAGGTTTATTTGGAATCATGAACTTTCGGAGCGCTGCTCCTGCATCAGGTGAGTCATCAGTCCAACGCTGGCATCTTCACATCATGGCTACCACCAACACCAGCAAGCTGCCGGCTCAAAGTGGAGAGGATCTCCAAGAAGATCGTGCATATCAACACTCACCTGATGAAGGAGCAGCACTCTGAAAGCTTGTGATTCCAAATAAACCTGTTGGACTTTAACCTTGTGTTGTGAGACTTCTTACTCGAAGGACATGAGCAGCAGATACCTGGGAATGCCACCGCCTGGAAGTTCCCCTCTGAGCCACTTACCATCCTGACTTAGAAATATATTGCTGTTCCTTCATTGTTGCTGGATGAAAATCATAGAAATCATAGAAACCCTACAGTGCAGAAAGAGGCCATTCGGCCCATCGAGTCTGCACCGACCACAATCCCACCCAGACCCTACCCCCAGATCCCTACATATTTACCCACTAATCCCTCTAACCTATGCATACCGGGACACTAAGGGGCAATTTTTAGCATGGCCAATCAACCTAACCCGCACATCTTTGGACTGTGGGAGGAAACCGGAGCACCCGGAGGAAACCCACGCAGACACGGGGAGAATGTGCAAACTCCGCACAGACAGTGACCCAAGCCGGGAATTGAACCCAGGTCCCTGGAGCTGTGAAGCAGCAGTGCTAACCACTGTGCTACCGTGCCGCCCTTGAGCAGGGCTGTGGGTGTACCTATACCATATGGACTGCAGCGGTCAGAAAGGCATTACCACATTCTCTAGGGCAATTAAGGATGGGCAATAAATGCTGACCTAGCCATTGGCACTATCCCATGAAAGATTAATAAAAACAGAGCTGGTTCTACTTCCCGTCCTGCTGCCCCCGCCAGCCTTCCTTGCAGCAAGGCAATTTTCTTTCCTCAGGTGCTTATCCAATTACCTTTTGAAAGCTCCAAGCTTTCCAATTGTATCGCTGGCAACGCATTCCAGGTGCTAACCACTCACTGTTCAAAAATGCTTTCTTTATGTTGCAGTTGTTTTTTCTGCCAGTCACTTTAAATTGGTGTCCTCCAGCTTTCTGACCCTGCCATCAATGGGAACAGTGATAAGACCTGTAGAATTGCAAGGTGATTGCTTGCAGGATGCAGACACACACTCCAGGTTAGCTGATCTGCCGGAGATATAGAAAGATGCTGTTACCAGGAGCATAATGCTTTGATAACCTGCTCTAGTATCAGAATAAATACCCTTCTTGTGGATTTTCTTTGCAGACCAGCTTGCAGATGCCACACTCTGTGACATGTCCTGAGGCAGCAAAAACAGGTTAAATCTGATTTGAAGGTGTGATAATGGGTGTAGACATTGCGCAGCATTTTCCAGCCAAGTAGACATGGGATCTGACCCATGCTGGGGTGTAAAGGCTCTGAAATTTCAACTGATTAACTGATCCCAACCCAATATCATTCCCACTCTTCTGTGTTATCCCAGATGAGATCCAAGTCCAGTGGGGAAACCCCTTTTTTACCTATGAAATCTTTTCTTCCCAACTGTTCCTGGCTTCCACATTGTGTTTGCAGGATGCCTGAGATGAGTGCACAGCAGAAAGAGCTTCTTCAGGTGGCACAGTGGTTAGTACTGCTGTCTCACAGCTCAAGGGACCCAGGTTCAATTCCCGTCTCAGGTCATTGTCTGTGTGGAGTTTGCACATTCTCCCTGTGTCGACGTGGGTTGCCTCCGGTTTCCTCCCACAGTGGGTTAGGTTGATTGGCCATGGTAAATTGCCCCTTGGTGTCCCAGGATGCATTGGATTAGCCGGGTAAATATTTTGGAGTTACGGGGTTAGGGTCAGGGTGGGATTGTTGGTGCAGACTCGACGGGCCGAATGGCCTCCTTCTGCACTGTAGGAATTGTATCAAGTCTTCGATCAGTTAGACTGAAGATCTGCAGCCATGGTCAGGTGAGAGATTATTGTTTAAAGCACGTCCTCTCTCAGACCGTGTTATCACAGATTGACAGGCGGTTGCCAACCTTTTGGAAGGCAGTTCATCTGTCTAGAGCCGCACTCACCTTAAGCTGCACTTCTCTGTTGCCAGACAGCACCACAGCAAAGGATCAGCTTATACAGCTCTACCTTCCATCTCTGCTGAGGGTCACGAGCAAAGATCACATCACTGCCAACTGCTCCAATGGCAGCTCCAGCAGCAGCAGCACCAGCTGCCGTGTCCTCAGCCACATGCCCCTTCCAGGGCAGAGGGGATGGACACCGAGATCCACTGATTCCTAACTGGGAAGAGAAGAGGCCTCAACGCATGCTCTGCAAGTGGAGAATCAGCTTTCTTGAAATAGCTAAGCGCCAGTGCTTCACGAGGTTCAAACACACATGGCTTGTCACTGGTCACATCTGCAGCCTCATGGAATGAGATATCCTTCTGAGTGGAGCAGCTGTACAAACATGGCCAGTAACAAACAAGATGCCCAGAGTCATAAAGTCATCGGGCATCATAAAGTCTAGTTTTCCAGCCTCAAAACAGGAAAATCTCTGGGGTCAATGGACAATTCCACGGTCTGCCCTCCTGCTCGCTACGATTCCTGTGGTGGGCAGGATGGGAAAATTCCATAGAGTCTTACAGCACAGAAAGAGGCCCTTCAGCCCATCATGTCTGTGCCAGCCATCAAACACCTATCTATTCTAATCCCATTTTTTTTATTTGTTCATGTCATCACTGGCTGAACCAACATCTATTGCCCATCTCTAATTACCGTAAACTGAGTAGCTTGCGAGGCTATTTCAGTCAACCGCGTTGTTGTGGCTCTGGAGTCACATGACAGGCCAGACCGGATAAGGATGGCAGATTTCCTTCCCTAAAGGGCATTAGTGAACCAGATGGGTTATCATGACAATCGACAATGGTTTCATGGTCATCATTGGACTTTTAGTTCCAGAATTTTATGGAATTGAAGTATCACCAGCTGTCTTGGTGGGGTTCAAACCCAGGTCCCCGTAGCATTACCCTGGGTTTCCGGATTACTAGTCCAGTGACATACCACTACACCACCGCCTCTCCTAGAACTTGGTCCATAGCCTTGTATGCTATGGTAGTTCAAGGGCCCGATTTTACCATTGCGTTGCGCCCATTTTCGGACGTGGAAACTTGGTAAAGTCGGGCGTGAGGCAAGTAGCGCGAGCTGCGCCCGCCTCTGCTTTACCAAGTTCCCCTTTACCAAGGCCCGAAAATGACCACGATCGGGACCACGCCTGAAGCGGGTGTGACGGCCATGTAAACGCATTCAAATTGACTTAATGGGCTGCACGCCCAACTTTACCGACCCTTCCCCCTTTACCACCGCATTCGCCCATCCAGAATCAGCATGAAACAGACATGCTCCATAAAAGTCCAATTCAGATGCTCCAGTTAGTGAGGAGTAAGTGCCGAGTGTCTGCTGCCACTCTGCCTGAGATCAGTGAGAGGAAAGTGGGGTCCGCTGTCACTTTGCCTGAGATCAGTGGGGGGAAAGGGGGGGGGAAAGGGGCCGCGATCGGTCTGGGTGGTGGGGGGTGGGGGATAAGGGGGTCAGTAATGTTGTGGGGTGGGGTAATGTCTGTTGGGGCCAGGGAAAGGCATTATCTGGCCCGGGAGGGATGTGGCAAGGGAGCTGCATTTTATCATTTTTTTTGTCCACGCATGCGCAGTTGGAGGTGCCGATCAGAGCTGCAAGGCTTTGGGCGCGTTAAGCCCCGCCCACCAGCTTCTGCGGAACGATTCGGAATCGCTGATATTTTGTCAGGCAGAGTGCGTATGGAGGTGCCTGAGAACAGGTCTAAGTTTCAAATCCGCCCAGCACTTAGAATCAAAATGGTAAAATAGGGCCCCAAGTGTTCATCTAAATCAGTGGTTCCCAAAGGGTGCGACGCGCCACACTGGTGCGGTGAGAGAGGATGGCAAGTGTGGCGGGAAGATTCAAGGACAATCAAAGAAACATTTAAACATGGTTTAAACAAGCATTGTTTTATACTTTCTGGATGTCCCATGATCATATTATAAAGTAGTTGTGTTCTATGTTATGAATCAAGCACTGCTCGGAGTTGTTTTTTTTTGTTTTTGAATGTATTTCTTATCAATAATAAATTCGGTGTGGCGCGAGCAAATTTTTATTCCGAAAGTGCGGCCCAGTGAAAAAAGTTTGGGAACCACTGATCTAAATGCTTCTTAAATATTGTGAGGATTCTCGCTCCATTGCCCTTTCAGCCAGTGAGTTCCAGATTCCCACCACCCTCTGGTGAAAAGTTTTTCCTCAAATCCCCTGATCCTTACCTTAAATCTATGCCCCTTGGTTATTGACCTCTCTACTAAGGGGAAAAGGTTCTTCCTATCTGAAAGTCACTATCTTCCCCAAAGACCACAGGCTGCTCTCTCCTTTTGAGCGTCACCACACCTCAGACGCATCATGAATCAGCTGTCCAGACAACTGAGCTAATCGACCCCTAAATAAGTTACCAACAAGGATGAGATTCGAACCCACGCGTGCAAAGAACAGTGGGTTAGCAGTCCATTGCCTTAACATTTCGGCCACCTCTTCCTGGCTACCCCATATATCCCTCATAATTTTTTACACCTCGATGAAGTCCCACCTCAGCCTTCTCTGCTCCAAGGAAAACAACCCCAACCTAACAAACTTTTCTTCAGAGCTGATATGTTCCAGTCCAGGCAACATCCTGGTGAATCTCTTTCTTATGCAATAACATCCTTCTTATGGTATGGTGCCCAGAACTGCACACAGTACTCTGGCTGTGGCCTAACAAGTGTTATATACAGCTCCATCATATCCTCACTGCTCTTATATTCTATGCCTCGACTAATAAAGGCAAATATCCCATACGACTTATTAACCACCTTTTCTGCCTGTACTGCTGTCTTCAGGGATCTTTGGACATGCACCCCAAGATCGCTCTAGTCCTCTGTACTTCCTGGCATCCTACAATTCATTATGTATTCTCTTCCCTTGTTAATCCCCCAAAATGCACTTCACACTCTTCAGGGTTAAATTCCATTTGCCACTGTTCTGCCCATCTGACCAGCCCATCTATGTCATCCTGTAATCTAAGGCTTTCCTCCTCGCTATTGACGACGGCACCAATTTTTGTGTCATGTGTGAAGGATGTGAATATGGTGATCTAACATCTGAGCTCATTCATGATTGAAATGTGGTGGGTGTTGTAGATGATTCACTCTCTGACCTCCTACAAGCTAAAGACAATCTTATCCTCAACAAGGCTATCCAGCTAGCCGGACTGTCTGAGCCATCCTAAGGGAAGAGAACACTTCATGGGGCAGAAACCAACCCTCAATCTACCATATCAATTCACTAAACTGCAGGGACCACCCAAGTTGGGGAAAGCAGCCCTTGAACCACCCAGCAGAGTGACCTTGTCCGCACTGTGGTGTGAGGTGCCCTCACAGGAAAGATCAGTGTCCTGCGAGTACGACCCAATGCTTCCACTGCCAGTTAAAACCCCAGCACTGCACAGCCATCCCAAAGGTCATCCATGACCAAGATCGAAGGCCCAGAAGATGCGCACCCTTTCCTCTTGGGCGACATCAGAGAATGGGCAGCACGGTAGCACAGTGTTCAGCACTGCTGCCTCACAGCTCCAGAGAGCCAGGTTTGATTCCCGGCTTGGGTCACTGTCTGTGTGGAGTTTGCACATTCTCCCCGTGTCTGTGCGGGTTTCCGCCGAGTGCTCCAATTTCCTCCCACAGTCCTAAGATATACGGGTTAGATGGATTGACCATGCTAAATTGTCCCTTTGTGCCAGGGGGACTAGCTAGGGTAATGCATGGGGTTATGGGATAGGGCCTGGGTGGGATTGTGGTCGGTGCAGACTCGATAGGCCAAATGGCCTCTTTCTGCATTGTACGGTTCTACGATTCTATGAATGTGATTCTTCATTTTGGAATGCTAAAATCCTGATTAATAGGTGCCTACATCCCAGAAAGTACCCAGTGTTCAGGCCAACTTCCCGCAAATGAGATTACCTCTGGTGGCAATGGGAAAAGCAGAAGAACAGGTACTGCCAAACAGATGAATACCATTTTCATCCAAAAATAAGAAATGATCAAGAGTAACAATGCCCATGCACTGCAATGGTGGCACGGTGGCACAGTGTTAGCACTGCTGCCTCACAACTCCATGGACCCGGGTTCGATTCTGACTTTGGGTAACTGTGTGGAGTTTACATGCTCTCCCTGTGTCTGCTTTTGTTTCCTCCCACAGTTCAAAGATGTGCAGGTTAGGTGGATTGGCCATGCTAAATTGCCCCTTAGTGTCCCAAGATGTGCAGGTTAGGGGGAATCGTTGGAAAAATGTGTGGGTTATGTAGGGCAGAGGGGTGGGCATGAGTAAGATTCTCTGTCAGAGAGTCGGTAGAAACTTGGTGGGTCGAATAGCCTCCTTCCGCACTGCAGAGATTCTATGAAAATCAGGCTTGGTTTAACATCAAGCAATGGAAAAAACAGATGAAACAATATCCAAATGCCAGTCCAACCTTCAGGCCAACGACAAGAACCAGTACCACCAGAACCTACCACTCTCCCGACAGAACGGTATACAAGGTGTGGAAGGATTAAAAGGCCTCCAGACTGCCTGAATCTCTAACTTCAAGGACTTGAAAGAGGGAGATGGGGTGGTGAAAATGTTGTTGATGTTAATATTGCAATGGCAATGATAGAGTCATAGAGCTTTCCAGCACACAGAGAGAGGCCCTTCAGCCCATCATGTCTGCACTGGCCATCAAAATAATGTTAGACCAGCATTAAGGTTGTAACAATAAGGTTAATACACAAGATTTTTAACAATGTGAGACTTGAAGTAAACTAAAGTAACTTTTGGGGAGGTGCAGCAGAAGGGTCTGGTACAAAAAGGGTTAATGTGGGACTGAGTACAGAGTGCAGTGATGTAAGGGAGCATTTACCCCACACCCAGGGTCAGTTGGACAGAGCCATGTGTACCAGCAAGCATGGAAACAACTCCTTGTGCGTACTCTTTACTGTATATTTGTACATTGTTCTAAGAGTCAATAAAGACTCACAATTAGCTTGTGTATAATTGCAAAGACTCCTTCAGACCTATCAAACCCCATAACACAATTATGTTGTTTCTTTTATTCATTTATGAGATATGGGCGTCGTTGGTTGGCCAGCATTTATTGTCCATTCCGAGTTGCCCTTAGATTTATATAACTGAATGGCTTGAAAGGCCACTTCAGAGGACAGTTGAGAGTCAACCACATTGCTTTGGCTCTGGAGTCACATGTAGGCCAGACCAGTTAAGGATGGCAGATTTCCTTCCCTAAAGGACATGAGTGAACAAGTTGGATTTTTCCGATAATTGACAATGATTTCATCAGTAGATTCTTAACTGCAGATATTTTAAAATTAAATTTAAATTCCACCATCTGCTGTGGTGGGATTCGAACCCGGGTCCCGGAACATTCACTAAATTTCTGGATTAATAATCTAGTAATAGTAGCACCAGGCTATCGCCTCCTTTATTTTATACCTTAAACTTATTTCTGACATGCTACTGGGCCCTATACCGTATACCACATTCAGTATTAATCATTGCACCACAATAACCTTTACTGGCCAGTTAGTTATGTCAAAGCAGTTTTAGACTTTTCAATTGTCTGTTTTAGGAAGAACTTAAAAGTCTTCAGTCTTTGGAGAATTCAAATAATCATTCTCTAATGTACATTTTAGGACATCATTCATTACACATATATACTTGAAATTCCAGATGAGTTAACTTTTCAGCTGAGAACTTCCCTTGTCGATTGCTAATGTAATTCCACTTATTTGTTCAGTGTGTGCCATCCCAGTAAACAAATTGGTTCTTAGAAAGTTTGCCTACAGGGAATTATCCACTGTGTAAGAAAAAAATATGAAACACTGGCTTTTTAAAAAAAATCCGTCTGGTAGATTCAAGGGAAGGACATGAATAAGATAGATTCATGCATAAGAGTCAGCTATTTGGCAGTCATTTGCTTAACCATTCTGCAAAAACACACTCATTCTTTTTAGCATGTATATAGGCATAATGCTGAAACTCCACAAGGAAGAGGAAGATTGAAAATATGGTAAAACTACCACTTCTAAATATGCTAAAATCATGTTCAGAATGTGACAAATTCAACTGCACTTCAGGTGTTCTGCAAGAGTAGTTTAACTACGCTGCCTGGACAGCCATAGCCCAAGGCTATAATTAATATGAACGTTCCACAGATAATGGGTGTAGATAATGTCACTTAATCACTTCAGGATGAGGAGAATCTACCCAATAGTTTGTCTGGTGCGATCATTCTACCTTTCTTGTATAGGATACTAGGGAAGCCTACTTTGCCAGATCCATGAGTTTGACAGTTTACCTCAGGTCATAATTTAATAGCTAATTTAATCAGTATTTAATTTTGGAAAATTTAAGGCATCGTCAAGAAGTGTCATTCATCCAAGTTTTGGTAGTGTTAATGGACTGATAGCATATTCAAAAGGACGAGTTTTCTTTTTTTTTTGGTGTGTGTTCTGGGTATACGGAAACCCAGTAAGAAGTCTAACAACACCAGGTTAAAGTCCAACAGGTTTATTTGGTAGCAAAAGCCACGAGCTTTCGGAACAGGCTGTCCCTTCGTCAGGTGGGTGGGAGTTCTGATCACAAACAGGGCTCCCCTGTTTGTGATCAGAACTCCCACCCACCTGACAAAGGGACAGCCTGTTCCGAAAGCTAGTGGCTTTTGCTACCAAACAAACCTGTTGGACTTTAACCTGGTGTCGTTAGACTTCTTACTGTGTTTACCCCAGTCCAACGTCGGCATCACCACATCATGACTATACGGAAACCATCAGCTGCCAGTTTGGCATTTGGTTCATTTCCGGGAAAGATCAGGAGTGAGGGATCATAAATGAAAATTGGTCCTCCCAACTCTAACTTCCCAAAATTTGGAAATGTGGTCCTTACAATTCTTGAGTATGCCTTTGCCTTTGTAGGTACATGGATTGAATTGAATTATATTGGATTGATTTATTATTGTCACATTAGGGCACAACGGTGGCACAGTGGTTAGCACTGTTACCTCACAGCTCCAGGGACCTGGGTTCAATTCCAGCCTTGGGTGACTGGCTGTGTGGAGTTTACACATTCTCCCCGTGTCTGCGTGGGTTTCCTCTGGGTGCTCTGGTTTCCTCCCACACTCCAAAGATGTGTAGGTTAGGTGGATTGGCCATGCTAAATTGCCCCTTGGTGTATGGGGGGGGGAATTAGTAGGGTAAATATGTGGCGTTACAGGGATAGGGTCTGGATAGGATGAGTCAATGCAGACTCGTTGGGCCAAATAGCCTCCTTCTGCACTGTAGGGTTATGTGATTCTATTAGGATACAGTGAAAAGTATTGTTCCTTGCACGCTATACAGACAAAACATACTGTTCATAGGGGAGAAGGGAAGGATAGGGTGCAGAGATAGTGTTGCACTTACTGATAGGGTAAGAGAAAAATCAGCTTAATGTGTGATAGTATCATTCAAAAGTCTGATGGCAATGGGGAAGAAGCTGTTCTTGAGTCGGTTGGTCCATGTTTTCAGACTTTTATATCTTTCTCCTCATGGAAGAAAGTGGAAAAGAGTATGTCCAGTGTACGTGGGATCCTTGATTATGTTGGCTGCTTTTCGGAGGCAGTGGGGAGTATAAATGGAGTCAATGGATGGGAGGTTGGTTTGCCTGATGGATTGGACTACGTTTGTAGTTTCTTGCAGTCTTGGTGAGGTGACATTTTACAGTGTGGCTCCACTTGTTCAGGTTGGGTGTAACTGTCCCTTTTATTGCACCAATTTCCCTTCCTGCTCGCTTTACTACATGTCATCTATTTTCGCTGCAGTTCATGCACATAAGTCATCCATTTGCTCACAACTCAGCACAGTTCATCGATTTTTTACTGCAGCCCATCTATATTTGTCTGCAGATTGGATATTGCATCTGTGGTGGAAATAGACCAAGTGGGCAAAAACTGCACTGTGTGTGTTTGATTCCGGAGATGTGTAATGAAGCGTCAACATTTACACGATAATGACTTCGAGAAAACTAAATCAATTGTATAACTGGCAGCCAATTTAGAAGAAAAATGTAATTTTGCAGATCTAATTAATAGTTTGAAAGACAGTACACTCATTGCACGCAATAACGTTGGCCTTTAATGTCTATTTCTTCAATGCACACATATTTCTCCTGATAAATGATCTAATTGTGGCATTGTTACAAATGCTTCCTTTCAATATCATTTTAATGGGAAGAAATTCGTCATAAAATCCCGCTCAGAATTTGGTACCAATGTGAGAAATATATGTTGTTGCTGTTAAAATGGTCTGAGACATGAAAGCTTCAGAATAAAGAAGTGCAGCAGATAACAATATTCGACAGACTGAGAGCCGTACACCACCCAGCAGATGAGATCTCCCGAGCTGATAAATATTTTAACATTTTAAAATGATAGTTGAACCTACTTTCTCGAGATCTGCAGGATAGGATGTGCCCACGATATCCAACAGAGCACCTAAGCACTTTTCCAGTCTGGTTTTAAATTGCAGCAGAGATCAACATCACAGCATCAAGCTTCCAGCTCCTACCTCCATACCCTGTAAGTGAGCTCAGTGAAATCAATCAGGACTCGATTCAGTCTTTGTTGCCACTTTCGTATCAACCAGTTTGCATTGATTCAAAAGTGCAGGATAATTGCACCCTGAAACACACAAACATTTGCACATGATCCTTAATAAAGATCATTCCAATGCGCGCTGGTCTAATCCAGCAAGGAAATTGTCCTCCAAGGTGAAATTCTCATGAGAGCAATTTCAGTAAAGTTGCCTTTTGGGGGAACAGGGGAACTAAAATGTCCTATTTCAGAATATATGTCACAACCAAAGATTACGGTAATGATTTCTCCCGCTACAATTTGGGGATTGTCGTTTTGTTTATCTTCAAAGGTGGAGGAAGTCCACTACACCGCACAACAACTGACAGAGTGGAACGCCAGGGGTTTTAAGGTTAATTTCAAAGGCCAGCAATGAGATATAGCTCTTGGGGCTAAAGGGATCAAGGGATATGGGAGGGAAGGCAGGATCAGGATATTGAATTTGATGATCAGCCATGATCAAAATGAATGGTGGAGCAGGCTCGAAGGGCTGACTGGCCTACTCCTACTTCTTGTTTCTATATTTCTGATCCTGGAATGGTCCACCATAATAAAGCACACCTTTATTCAGACAATCACTCCCAGATTTTTTTAAATTCATTCGTAGGACATGGGCGTCACTGGCTGACCAGCATTTATTGCCCATCCCTAGTTGCCCTTGTTCAGAGGGCAGTTGAAGGTCAACCACATTGCTGTGGTTCTGGAGTCACGTGTAGGCCAAGCCAGATAAGGAAGGCAAATTTCCTTCCCTAAAGGGCATTAGTGAACCAGATGGGTCTTTCCAACATTGGTTTCATGGTCATCAGTAGATTCTTAATTCCAGATATTTGTTGCATTGAGTTCAAATTCCACCATCTGCTGTGGTGGGATTTGAACTCAGGCCCCCAGAACATTAGCTGAGTTGCTGGATTAACAGTCTAGCAATAATGCCATTTGGCCAACGCCTCCCATGGGTGCTATTTGAGACAAATATATCAGTTTTAAAGAAAAAAATTAGTGATGTTGATTTCTGAAGGTCAAACTGCAATTTGCTGCTTTCTTTTCTCTGCTGTCATTTATTTATCCCACCTGAATATCACATTCCTCATGGACGCTGATAGGCACTGCCAACATTGCCATGCAAATGCTCCCACAACTTGGCACAGCCTACTCTGGCCTACCTGGAGCCATCATCATTTAAAATGTCATAATTAAAGCCAAGAAAATTGGCATGGGTAAGCTTAAAAATATAGTAAGAAGTCTTACAACACCAGGTTAAAGTCCAACAGGTTTATTTGGTATCACAAGCTTTCGGAGCGCTGTCCCTTCATCAGGTGAGTGGGCCTGATGAAGGAGTAGTGCTCAGAAAGCACCTGATACCAAATAAACCTGTTGGAATTTTACCTGGTGTTGTGAAACCTCTTACTGTGCCCACCCCAGTTCAACGCTGGCATCTCCATATCTTAAAAATATAGCCTTTGTGGTCGGATAAAAATACCAGTGGCTTGTTTCTCATTGCTCCAACCTGCATTATTCTGCTTAATAACACATAATAGCAACACCAGTTAAAAAATGAGTGTGTGCCCATTCCAGAAACCTTTCATGTCCCAGATGGATGGAGTGAAGTTTTATTCTTTCTTTCTCTCTAACCAATCGTTGTCAAAAAATGAAACTCAACCAAATTCTCAGCAGACGTAAGTCCCCAGTCAATATAATACAGTTGACAGTAAGTAGCCATCCCATGGATTCAGTCTGAATTTCGAGTCCAGCTGCCCTGCACTACACTGATAATCGTAATGTTGGTCCTTTACATTTGTGTTGCCAAGTTCTTGCTGGTGATAAGGTGATACAGATGCAGATCATGCTCTCAATGAATGGCAGAACAGGTTTGAGAGGCTTAAATACCTAATCCTGTTCCTCCATTCCCATGTTCCTATATTTTACGATTTCAGACAGAATAATGCAACTTCAAGGAAAGAAATAAAGTTGTAGGGTTTGGGTGCAGAGGCATAATATTGCATTCACCAACTCTGATGAGGATCCTCACCACTCTTGGCTTTATTAAGGATGCACTTTAAATTGAGTATCTCACTTAATTCAGATGGTTGGAAAATCATATGCAATCCAACCCGAACTTTCTGATCTGCAGCCCCAGTTGAGCATGTCTCTCTGCAGGGAGTGTGGACTCACAAAATCCTCCTTTCAAAGTAAGATCTAATTGAAACATTTCCTTGAGTCTTCCTGCACTTTTTTTCCTGAATGCTTACACGCTTTCTGCATTTTGGGCAATTTCATCTCAGAGATTTAAAAGCTGAATGTGGGGTGGGTTGTTACAAGGCACTGCCGTTTTGCAGTTTCCACTGCAAGTTTTTCTAATATGATAGGAAATGAGACAGCTGTTTGTTTGTCCGTAGTTGGTACCGCAACAATAAAAAAGATCATTTAAAAACTATTTTTTGATAACAGGAATGATCTGCTAAGTGGCACTCTAATTGGAGGAGAGGCCTAATTATTGCTGGGGAATTCATTTGTATTGTCATCTGTTTTTAACTGAAGATCAAATGTGGCTTCAAGTTTTGGCATCTGCACATAATAGTATATGAATCCTTCTTCTTGCAGCCTATATAGGAATGATAGAATCCTACAGTGCAGAAGGAGGCCATTCGGCCCATTGAGTCTGCACTGACCACAATCCCACCCAGGCCCTCCCCCCATAACCCCATGCATTTACCCTAGCTAGTCCCCCTCTAACACTAAGGGGCAATTTAGCATGGCCAATCCACCTAACCCGCTGTCATAACTCCACAGAGGCAAAATTCCCATCACCAAGCTTATTTATTTACACAATAATATCTGTACATAGCTAGCACTCCTGGTAGCTTCCCTGCTGAATGCAGGCTGAGAGACTGACACACCTGCTTTAAATAGGGAGCATGAGGCTCCCTGATTAGACAGTCAATTAGGACAAATCAGGTAGTTCATACTCTAGCAAGCCAACCTCATTAGCCGGCTGAAGTCATCACACCCGCCCATCTTTCGATCATGGGAGGAAAGTGAAGCAGCTGGAGGAAACCCACGCAGACACAGGGAGAATGTGCAAACTCCACACAGACAGTGACCCTAGCCGGGAATCGAACCGGGTCCCGACGCTGTGAGGCAGCAGTGCTAACCACTGAGCCACCGTGGAGGAAGTTGACATAAGACCTTTGAATGATTTTAGAGTTTTGAGGTGGAAAATTATGTTCCAAATTCTTAATGTCTAACACTAAGGTCCTCAGTTATGCCTCATCTAAAACATAGAAACATAGAAACTAGAAGCAGAAGCAGTCCATTCAGCTCTTCGCACCTGCTCCGCCATTCATTTCGATCAATGATGATCATCGAATTCAATATCCTGATCCCAACTTGATCCCTTTAGCCCCGAGAGCTCTATCTAAAGGTACAAATAACTAATATTTATGAATCAAGTAGCATTTATTAAGCAAGGTTTTACATATACTTAACAAAAAACAGGAATGACAACATGGAGGCCTTTTATTCCTCAAGTTCCTCAGATTCCTTGGGCATTGCCAGCACAGCTATTTTTCAAGTGATGTTGAACTGTGTCCACAGAGTCTTATCCCAGAAACCATGGTAACACTGTGCCACCAAAGATTCCACTTTTCCAATTCTTATGCCTACTTCTCATTGTTCCAGAATCCCTCATTTGGGAATTCATCTCTTCTGTTGGCTTCGGCTGTGGGTCATTTTGTGTCACCCCACCTCAGTAACATAGAGCCATATCAACTAAAGCCAAATGTCCATCCCTTGTTACCCTGAGCCATCAGAGTTTACATTTTATCGTGAACAAATAACACATTTCCCTTAGATACAGAACAGTCACAAAGGGGAATTTTCCCATCCCCTCCCCGGCCATGGGAATCGTAGTGGATGTGGACGGGGGGACGGGGGAGGGTGGGGGGGGGGGGGGCGGGGGGGGGTGCGGACCATGCAAAGGTCCATCAACCTTGGGCTGAATTTTCCGGTTTTGGGGATAGCATGGCCGGAAAATCCCGCCCAAAGTCACATACTCTTTTCAATAATGCAGCAATAGCAAACATTCACATGGACATACTCTAACCCATTCCTACAGATGCGAAAACTATACAGAACAAATGTAAATAATATTTCCTACCATAATGTCAGAAAATAAAGGTTTTCTCTAGCGCACATCGGTTAAAGCAATGCATGGTTTATTTAAAAATAAAGTCATTCAAAGTTCAAACTACTTTCTAACCATTCCTTCAAATCTGATTAAAGAAAGCCTCTTAATTACAACTTGGAAATACTGAATTCAAAACTCTCAGGAATCTTTTAAGCTGTAAAACAATAGAGTGTACCTTCTCACAAAAAAAGGCTGCAAAATATCCCAACAACATTGACTATCCATTATCTCACTAAGAGAAATTCAAACTGAACTATTCAGTTTAAAATATTGTTAAAGAATAAGAATATTCTTATTCTTTAAGGTTGGCACGGTGGCGCAGTGGTTAGCACTGCTGCCTCACAGCGCCAGGGACCCGGGTTCGATTCCCTGCTTGTGTCACTGTTTGTGTGGAGTTTGCACATTCTCCCCGTGTTTACGTGGGTTTCCTCCGGATGCTCCGGTTTCCTCCCACAGTCCAAAACCAGCCTCCCGTCCATTAACTGTCTACACTTCCCGCTGCCTCAGCAAAGCAGCCAGCATAATTAAGGGCCCACGCATCCCAGACATTCTCTCCTCCACTTTCTTCCATCGGAAAAAAGGTACAAAAGTCTGAGGTCATGTACCAACCGACTCAAGAACAGCTTCTTCCCTGCTGCCATCAGGATGGACCTACCTCGCATTAAGTTGATCTTTCTCTACACCTTGGCTATGACTGTAACACTACATTCTACACTCTCTCCTTTCCTTCTCCATGAACGGTATGCTTTGTCTATATAGCGTGCAAGAAACAATACTTGCTGATGCATGTGACAATAATAAATCAAATCAAAGGAAAAGATGTGCAGGTTAGGTAGGTTGGCCATGCTAAATTCTCCTTCAGTGTATCCAAACAGGTGCCGGAATGTGGCGACTCGGGGATTTTCACAGTAACTTCATTGCAATGTGAATGTAAGCCTACTTGTATCTGATAAATAAATAAAAGATCCAGATCTTATTTGCTACAGAACAACAAGCAAATAACAAACCATGAACATTAGTAGTAACTGTAAAAAAACAGTACAACTCATAATAATGGGACGTTCCAATCGAAATGCTGCTGACAACAAAATGACCAGTTTGAGATTCATACTTAACCTTGTACTTCGTTCCTGGTGTATTATAGGGATGTTTTGTGTTATATGTTGTTTAGGCTTTGTAATATTACAAATTATACCCTCAAATTATACTCTTTGAATGTATTATGCAAATTAATTCCTTTATCTCTTGTGTTTTTGACAAAATACATTCACACATCCATTAAAATAATAGACTCAGGGAATTTATCTGTTAAATATCACAGCGATAAATATCATTTGTACAGTGATATCAGTAATAATGTGACAGGATTTCAGGGTTGAGGTGTAATTAATGATAGCTTAAATTAAAAACACTAGCCCAAGTATTTATATCTATCACCATAATATTCAGCTCAGAAGGATAATGTTGCTGATTCAAAATGAAAGGGCACAAACAAAGATTTCACAACTTTTCTAAACATTGTGACATTCATTTGACTATTGTACTGCAACGTTGGGATTTGTTGTGTCTCATTATTATCATACAATAGCGTTATGAAAAAGTTAATACACAATTTCATACTGAGGACTTTAAAAGGTGAAGATCCTGGTGTCATTTAAGCCCGTGTTCTTTGCAGAAGTAAGGTGTTTATTTGTTCAGCTAAGATTGCATTGGACATGGACAAAAGCTGTGAGTGACACTCTCTGAGTTGCTTATTTCACAATGATTGTTGCAATCCTGGAATAGCAGCTTTACGGGCACCACACGCTGTCACCATTTTTGAACCACCAGACAGAAAAATTCCGCCGGTTCAGTCTGCCAGTGGTGAGCGGATTAACAGCATCGCATGCAGTAACCAGCTTTACAGCTGCAATCTCTGAAAAGTTCAAAATATTGAGAGAAATATCAAACCAAATGAGTGTACTCAGAAATCGCACATGATCATTTGACTCCCCCAAATACACAATCACATCTCGCTGCGAACCAATCTAAAAACTCTTATGATCCTTTTAAATTAATTCATGTAACACAGCAATTTGTCCTTTTGTTGCGTCAGTTTGCTCACGCAGTGATGAATATTGATGGCATGCAAATTGGAAACTTTGCTATGTGATTTCGCGATGTAATTTGATTAAGGTATTGTGCCATTAAATTTAGAAGAATGTCATTAACAGGGAAAAATAATTAATCTAATTCTGAATCTACTGTAAGAAATAAAATCACTAGACATATTTGCTCAGGAAGTGGACTGATTATGCGTCTGAAAAATGCAATTTTCAACTTCTGTTATATGCTGTCTTTTTTAAACAATTCAGGATTGTAATTAATTCATGTGCGTTGGTACAATTTAATGGTAATGATATTGTAGGGCACTTGCAATGTGCGTAGACACTGCCACAGCAGCTGTATGAACCTCACTAAACAGCTGTGAAAGTGGCAACTCACCATCAGTGACAAATTCACGTGTTACTATCCTGATGAAGGAGCAGCGCTCCAAAAGCTCATGATTCCAACTAAACCTGTTGGACTTTAACCTGGTGTTGTGAGACTTCTTACTGTGCCCATCCCAGTCCATCTCCAGCATCTCCACATCCTGAGAAAAAGCAGCTCCCTGTCAATCAACACAAGCCACATTATTTGTTCTGGGTGGCCATTGATCTAAGCAATGGATCTAATGGCACCCACTTGATCCGTGAAAGCTTAACATAGAACATAGAACAGTACAGCACAGAACAGGCCCTTTGGCCCACGATGTTGTGCCGAGCTTTATCTGAAACCAAGATCAAACTATCCCACTCCCTATCATCCTGGTGTGCTCCATGTGCCTATCCAATAACCGCTTAAATGTTCCTAAAGTGTCTGACTCCACTATCACTGCAGGCAGTCCATTCCACACCCCAACCACTCTCTGCGTAAAGAACCTACCTCTGATATCCTTCCTATATCTCCCACCATGAACCCTATAGTTATGCCCCCTTGTAATAGCTCCATCCACCCGAGGAAATAGTCTTTGAACGTTCACTCTATCTATCTTAAAGGAGTATTTCCTGTAATTAGCCTCAAGAGCCTGAAGACCAAATGCAAGGTACTTTTTTCCACACCAATTCCAATGATATATACCAGTGATAAGGAAGGACCGTAGAAAAAGAGATAATCAGCCATGGATATCTAAGGAAATGAAGGAGGGTATCAAATTGAAAGAAAATGCATACAAAGTGGCAAACATTAGTGCGAAACTAGAGGATTGGGAAATCTTTAAAGGTCAACAGAAAGCCACAAAAAAAACTATAAAGAAAAGTAAGATGGATTATGAGAGTAAACTAGCTCAGAATATAAAAACAGATAGCAAATGTTTCTACAAATACATAAAATGAAAAACAGTGGCTAAAGTAAACATTGGTCCTTTAGCGGATGAGAAGGGGGGATGTAATAATTGGAAATGAGGAAATGGCCACGGCATTGAACAGGTATTTTGTCGGTCTTCACAGTGGAAGATACAAATAACATGACAAAAATTGATGACAAGAAGGCTATGGCAGGTGAAGACCTAAAAACTATCATTATCACTAAAGAGGTAGTGTTGGGGTTAAAGGTAGACAAGTCTCCTGGCCCTGATGGAATGCATCCCAGGGTACTATAAGGGATGGCGGGGGAAATAGCAAATACACTAGTGGTAATTTCCCAAAATTCGCTGGACTCTGGGATGGTTCCCGCAGATCGGAAAACAGCAAACTTGATGCCACTGTTTAAAAAAGGTAGACAAAAGGCTGGTAACTATAGGCTGGTTAGCTTAACTTCTGTAGTAGGGAAAATGTTTGAATCTATCATCAAGGAAGAAATAGCGAGACGTCCAGATTTCAATTGTCCCATTGGGAAGATGCAGCATGAGTTCATGAAGGGCAGGTCATGCTTGGCTAATTTGATAGAATTCTTTGAGAACATTACGTGCCCAGTGGACAATGGGGAACCTGTGGATGTGGTGTATCTGGATTTCCAGAAGGCATTTGACAAGGTGCTGCACCAAAGACTGCTGCATAAGGTAAAGGTGCATGGTGTTACGGGTAATGTATTAGCATGGATAGAGGATTGGTTAACTAGCAGAAAGCAAAGAGTGGGGGTAAATGGGTGTTTTTCTGGTTGGCGATCAGTGACCAGTGGTGTGCCTCAGGGATCAGTGTTGGGACCGCAATTGCTTACGATTTATATAGATGATTTGGAGTTGGGGACCAAGTGTAGTGTGTCAAAATTCACAGATGACACTAAGATGAGTGGCAGAGCAAAATGTACAGAGGACGCTGAAAGTCTGCAAAGGGATATAGATAGTCTAAGTGAATGGGTGAGGGTCTGGCAGATGGAGTACAATGTTGGTAAATGTGAGGTCATCCATTTTAGTAGGAATAACAGCAAAATGGACTATTATTTAAATGGCAAAAAATTGCAGCATGCTGCTTTGCAGAGGGACCTGGGTGTCCTTGTGCATGAATCACAAAAAGTTGATTTGCAGGTGCAGCAGGTAATTAAGAAGACAAATGGAATTTTGTTCTTCATTGCTAGAGGGATGGAGTTTAAAAACAGCGAGGTTATATTGCAGCTGTACAAGATGCTGGTGAGACCACACCTGGAGTACTGTGTAAAGTTTTGGTCTCCTTACTTGAGAAAGGATATACTGGCACTGGAGGAGGTGCAGAGGAGATTCATGAGGTTGATTCCGGAGTTGAGAGGGTTGGCTTATGAGGAGGGACTGAGTAGACTGGGGCTATACTCATTGAAATTCAGGAGAATGAGGGGAGATCTTATAGAAACATATAAGGTTATGAAGGGAATAGATAAGATAGAAACAGGGAAGTTGTTTCCGCTGGCAGGTGAAACCAGAACTAGGGGGCATGGCCTCAAAATAAGGGGAAGCAGGTTTAGGACTGAGTTGAGGAAGAACTTCTTCACCCAAAGGGTTGTGAATCTGTGGAATTTCCTGCCCAGTTAAGCAGTTGAGACTACCTAATTGAATGTTTTTAAAGCAAGGATAGATAAATGTTTGAACAGTAAAGGAATTAAGGGTTATGGTGAGCAGGCAGGTAAGTGGAGCTGAGTCCATGAAAAGATCAACCATGATCTTATTGAATGGCGGAGCAGGCTCGAAGGGCCAGATGGCCTACTCCTGCTCCTAATTCTTATGTTCTTATGTTCTTATTCCCCCAAGGTCTCCAGGGCTGCAGTCTCTGAACCTAATGGGGGTAAGGCAGGAAAATCAGCCTTTGTTAAAAAATGTATGCTTTCACTGGGTGTGCGCATCATTGACAGGGTCAGCATTTTTGCCCATAAGTTCATAAGCTATAGGAGCAGAATTAGGCCATTCGGCCCATCGAGTCCACTCCACCATTCAATCATGGCTGATATGCTCTTTATCCCCATTTTCCTGCCTTCTCCCCATAACCCTTCAACCCATTACCAATTAAAAATCTGTCTAACTCCTCCTTAAATTTACTCACTGTCCCAGCATCCACCGCACTTTGGGGTAGCAAATTCCAAAGGTTCACAACCCTTTGGGAGAAGTGTTTTCTCCTCAACTCTGTTTTAAATTTGCTACCCCTTATCCTAAGACTATGACCTCTCATCCTAGAATGCCCCACAAGAGGAAGCATCCACTCCAGGTCTACTTTATCCATATCTTAGTTTCCATCCTTAGTTTCCCTTGTGAAGGTGGTAGTGAGCTTCCGTCTTGAACCGCTGCAGTCCATGTGGTGTAGGTACAGGAAGGGAGTGCCAGGATTTTGACCCAGCGACAGTGAAGGAATGTCGATATAGTTCCAAGTAAGGAAGGTGAGTGACTAGGAGGGGAACTTGCAGGCTTTCAAGAATCAAGTGCAGTAAGAAGTCTCACAACAGCGGGTTAAAGTCCAGCAGATTTATTTGGTAGCACAAGCTTTAGGAGCGCTGCCCCTTCATCAGGTGAGTGAAGTGATAGTAACACGTAAGTTTTCCACTGATGGTAGGTTGCCACTTTCACAGCTGTTTAGTGAGGCTCAATACAGCTAATGTGACATTGTCGATGCACATTGCAAGTGACCTCCAACATTACCATTCCATTGTACCAATACTCATGAATTAATTAAGACCCTAGACTGTTAACAACATAGACTGTATACAACAGAAATTAAAAATTACATGAATTAAATTTTAAAAGGTATAATCAGTCCATTTTCTAAACAAACACATCTATGAATTTATTCCTTACAATAAAAACAGAATTAGATTAATTATCGTTATGGGAACAAGGCATCTGCTGCCCTTCTTCTCGGGGGTGGAGGCAGCAGGTTTGGAAGATGATGAGAAACTGCTGAGAGGTGGGGGAAGAATAGCCACAGACTGGAAGCTGAACACAACTTCATTTATCGCTGGAATGAGGATAAAGCTCCCCTCCAGTGCTGGATTTAGACTTGGTGAGGCCCTAAGCTATATAAAGCTTGGAGGCCCCTTGTTAAAAAGTTACACCAAAAGGTCTCACAAAGGTGCGTACCAAAACAGGACCTTGGGTCACCACAAAAAAATTGAAAACATAATTATGCCTTTTAATTATTTAATAGCAAGGTATTTAAAGTGAAAAATACAAATTATTTTCAAATGAATTCATTTACTGATTACATATTTATCATTTGGCTGGCTTGATCTCTCTCAGAATTTGGTAATTTTGGTAATTTTTTGAGTTGCTCTTCAAGCTGGTGCTTTCTTTTTCTTTTCTGGTATCCGCTCTTAAATGTTCTCTTCATTGTAAACCTTCTGAAATTTTGTGAGGCCCCTGCGGATTGTGAGGGCCTAAGGCTGTAGCTTGTTTAGCTTATGCCTAAATCCAGCACATTTGGGCGGCATGGTAGCACAGTGGTTAGCACTGCTGCTTCACAGCTCCAGGGTCCTGGGTTCAATTCCCGGCTCGGGTCACTGTCTGTGTTGGAGTTTGCACATTCTCCTCGTGTCTGCGTGGGTTTCCTCCGGGTGCTCCGGTTTCCTCCCACAATCCAAAGATGTGCGGGTTAGGTTGATTGGCCATGCTAAAATTGCCCCTTAGTGTCCTGGGATGCGTAGGTTAGAGGGATTAGCGGGTAAAATATGTGGGGGTAGGGCCTGGGTGGGATTGTGGTCGGTGCAGACTCGATGGGCCGAATGGCCTCCTTCTGCACTGTAGGGTTTCTATGATTCTATGATTCTATGCTCCCCTCATATGCTGCTTGTGAATTGAGTGGGGCAAATTGGAACCATTGTTAACTTCAACAGAGCAATCTGTACATAGGTACAAGTTTGGTTCTTCAGTTCACTGTGAGCTCTGGATCCAACGATTCCTCAGTCAACGGAAGATGTCTCCCCTGGGGAACACTGAATTTTCACTCATTTCCAGCTCCATGTCTGGCTCCTTGTCCATGGATTACTGGGTGGCATTCTTGCCTCCCATTAGAAGGTCATGGATCCAAGTCTCACGCAAACACAAAGGTCCAGGCTGACAATCCTGCAGAGGGTGTGCTACACTGTAAGAGGTGCTCTATTTCCAATGAGACATTAAACTGAGGCCCCATTTGGCCTATCAAGTGGATGTAAAAGATCCCATGGCACTCTTTTGAAGAATAGCAGGGGAGTCATCCCCAAGGTCTCAGCCAACACTTAACCTTCAATCAATATCACAAAGACCAATTACTTGGTCATTATCCCATTGTTGTTTGTGCGAGATTGTTAAGCACAAAATTGAGTGCTGTTTCTCCTACATTACAACAGTGACTATGGGCAGAATTTTACCAGCTTGCCCCGCCCATCAATGGACAGAGTGAGCCAATAAAATCGTGCGAGAAATCAGGGTCATACTCGATTTCTCAGCTCTCACGATTTTACGTGACTCGGATTTCCGGTGCAGTCAGCTTCTTGCCAGAAATGGGCGAGAGGCTGAGTAATTTATTTACTTTTATTTAAATGCTGCTTTACATCCTCTTAGCAAGCCTGGCGCTCAATCATCCGAGCTCGTTTGCCTTTATGGCCTCGCCGGGAGAAGTTCTCTCCAGCGAGGAAAACACCTACTCCCCATGAACGGGGAGCAACCGTGTTGGCCTTGCCAATGGAACCGGAGGCCATTGAGAGGCCCCCCGGGGAGGCCGAGGGCAAGGCAGGGGTGCCCCTTGGGCAGTGCCAGACTGGCAGTCCCACCCTGGCACTGCCAGTCTGGCATCTGGGCAATACCCACTGGGCACCTTGGCACTGTCCACCGGGCAGTGTCAGGGGGCAGGGCCAATGGGGACAATGCCGGGGGTAAGGCCAATGGGGGGGTTAGGGACTGTGGGCTGGGGCCAATGGGGGTGGGGCTAATGGAGGGTTGGGAAAATGGGGGGTCCCGCTGCCACTCTGCCTGTGATTGATGGGGAAGGAAACAGGCGCCGCGATTGGTCTGGGCAGTGGGGGGTGGGGGGTGGAGGCAGCGGGGGCTGCATCTCGGGTCATGGACCCCCGCAATTGCAGGGGTGGTGTGCTAGTTGAGGCTGCCTGCAGTAGCAGAGGCCTGACAGCTCCCTCTCTCTGTCTGTCAAACCTCTGCTACTGCTAATACGCATCTGCAGCATCAGAGGTCTGCACATACACAATACCTCCCTCTACAGGTTGGCTGGCAAATTAAGCCCAGCTCACAGCTCTAGTGACTGGAAACTGACATGCTCATCTTGTCAGCGACTAATTGCATAAGGTGGGCGTGAAAACCCGCCCAAAAAACGGATCAGGAATCCTCCCATTTTCACATTAGCTGGACACTTGGGGCAGAATGTTACTGGCACGTCTGCCTGAGGTTCATACGATCCCACCCAAGGCCAACAGAGAATGCCATTCTCCGAGCCTCGCCCACTTCCAGAATCGGGGCGGGCGTGCCCAGTAAAATCCCGGCCTTAGAATCAATCTCGTAAAACTCAGCCCTGTACTTCCTTGGTTTTAAATTGCTTTAGGTGTGAAGTGGTTCTGAAAGGTGCTATATAAATACGCCTTCTTCATAGGAAGGTGCGTGACGAGTTGGGGAACTGGCAGGCCTTCAACAAGCAAGTGGGAGTCATTAAATCAATGGCCACCCAGAACAGATGATGTAGCTCAGGTTGATTGACAGATGCTGTGTTTCCCAGGATAGTAACGCAGCAATTTGTCACTGATGGTAAGCTGCCACTTTCACAGCTGTTTAGTGAGGCTGATGTTGTGCAATACCCTCACTGCCTCACCTCAGGATGAAAATCTGAGGCTGTCAGTAGAATAGATAAGTTGGATGAAAATGATACTGTAAGCGATATTGTGAAAACAGTGGCCTCCAATGGTCCCATATAATCACCAGCATTGTACTCAGAATATTCACTGAGCAAAACAAACTTCCCTTAAAGCTGACAACTTTAAAACACTCGTGATTCACAGGAGGGCAGGACTTGGAATCAACTGCTTATAACTTCAAACCAACGACTGAATGTTTTAGCGTTGAGGACATCATCTTCACCACCTTCGTTCAACAGGTAAGATCTTTTCCTTCTTCTTAATCGCTCTGATTATTATCAATAGGGGCACTGTTAGCACTGCTGCCTCACAGCACCAGAGAGTTGCGTTGTATTCATGGCTATGTGCACGTTCTCCCCGTGTCTGCATGAGTTTCCTCCGGGTGCTCCGGTTTCCTCTCACAATCCGAAAGATGTGCTGGTTAGGTGCATTGGCCGTGCTAAATTCTCCCTCAGTGTACCCGAACAGGTGACGGAGTGTGGCGACTAAGGGATTTTCACAATAACTTCATTGCAGTGTTAATGTAAGCCTACTTGAGACACTAATGAATTAGCTTTAAACTTAAAACCTTCTTCCATACACCTGCTTGCTGTGAATCATCTGCTGCTGAGCAAGGCATGAGGTAAGAACAGAAAATGCTGGATAAACTCAGCAGATCTGGCAGCATCTGTGGAGAGAGAAACACAGTTAGCATTTTGAATCCAAATGACCCTCCTACAGAACTTTTCTGTATTTAACATTCTTCTTGTTTCATGGCAGCACCTCTGAGAGCATTATCGCAGAGTATTTCACGGTCAGCGAAGTACTTTTGAGGTGTTCGAGAAACAATGCAGCCAATATGTGAATAGTATTCCTCACAGACAGCAAATAGATAATGACCAGCTGATCAGATTTATGGTAATGTTAGTTGAAAATTAAACGTTGGCTGGAGAACTCCCCTACTCTTCTTTTGAAATGGTGCAATGGGATATTTTACACTCAACTGCGAGTGCAGATAAGGTCCCTTGAGTTAATGTTTCACCTTCTCAATAGTGAAACACTCCCTCAGTTCTGCACAGGAGGGTCAGGCGAGATTACATGCTCATGTCGTTGGAATGAATGCCATCACTGGATGATAGTTAATACTAACAGAGGCTACAGTAGTCGTGCCTTGCTCTTAACAGCCTTCCCAAATGTTCCAGGTACCTCTGACCCTTGCCTCCTTCCCCCATTCCCAGTATATCTGCCTCTCCAATGGCAGGACTCAATTAACCATTAGTTAAGTAAGCTGCCAACACCAGCCCCCCCAGGATTTCAGAATGTCGCTTGCTCTCATTACAGCAGGTGTGAGTCGCACTCTGTTACCTGTACATATATAAAATCAAAGACATTTCAATGTAATAGGCGCCCAACTCATAAACATAGTAGCATTCAACGTTTAAACATTTAATTTTAAGCTTTGAGCTTTAACTTTAACTTCTGGGTTTACGAGGGACTTATACAAGCATATCTCCAGTGTATCTGCACACTTACACTGCCTGATGCCCATATGCGTGCCACTTCGCATGATTAGATGGTTCCATTTACCCTTGCAGAGCACAGTAGATCATTCATTCTTTTCCTGCACAACCGGGCGGTTCTTTGGTGGGCCTCATGGGTGCTAACCTCTGTTGCAATCTTTGCCATGGCCATTATGGTCAGGTGGGAGGGCCCCTTGCTGCCATCCCAGGGAAACACGACCTCCCACTTTCCTTGGATTGCCTGGAGGAGAATCGCTGAACTGTGGGGCCACACATTGGTGTCTTCTCTGTGACATTCTGGTTGAGGGAGAGTATGAAGCTCCTGGTTTGCAGTGAATGAATAACTGATCCAGTTATTCAGTCTAAATGTGGCACCTGGACCTTCAACCCAATGGAGTACCAGCGGGGACAAAGACCATCCTCGTCGTGAGATTCGGTGAGCTCCTCACAGATGCTTAAGTCATGAATTGATCAGTGCGTGATTACGCATGGTCAACCATTTCCCCACCACAGTGGGAATCACTCGCACTTCTGTGCCCACCACCCAATGTAGGCTCCAGAACGAGATTCCAGCTGTCTTGCCAAGCCAGAATGGTGAGTGACGTGGAGGGGAACTTGCAGCTCATGGTGTTCACACAAAGTTGCTGCCCTTGTTCCTCTCGGCAGTGGATGCTGTGGGTTTGGAAAAGTAAGAAAATTCATATTGCCTTTGTCCCTACCTGACACTACGCTTCTCCAAAACGCAGAAAAATCGCCAAATAAAACATCAAAAATCAATATTTTTTGAGAGGAGGAAAGAAATACATCCCTGAACTCTTCAAAAAATTAATTTGCGCCTTTGGTCATTCGCATCCCCTTCAAGTAGCTTAGTGAATATTTTAAAATCGATTTACCATTTCCCACCCCAACCCAGACGCCAACCAATCAGGACATCTTTGGGGCTTCAACATTGCTCCTTCACTATTATCTCCCTCCCCATCTGATGTATCTGATTTGTTATTAGCTGGATTTGCAAAGCTTGCACACCTTTCCATATTTGATTGATATCATTTGATTTATTAACGTCACATGTATCAGTACACAGTGAAAAGTATTGTTCCTTGGGGCCACACATTGGTGTCTTCACTGTAACATTCTGGTTGAGGGAGAATTAATCTAATTAGTTGACCCTGCAATTTAAAGCGTGATAAGAACATGGTCCTATAAGTGTCGGCACAGCCAACTTTCACCAGCAAACACGTTCCAGTATTCGAATTTGTAATATGCATGAAGGACATTCAGATCACCATGCTTGCAGTTGCTCTCTAGTCGGAGCTTTCTGGTCTCATTTCTGTGCCTCAGAAGGCACAAAGAATGGAGAGAGTGGGGAGTTGGAGAGAGTGCAAAGAAGGTTCACCAGGATGTTGCCTGGTCTCGAGGGTGTTGGCTATGAGGAGAGGTTGAATAAACTAGGGTTGTTTTCACTGGAAAGACGGAGGCTGAGGGGAGACCTGATAGAGGTTTACAAAATTATGAGAGGCATAGTCAGGGTAGATAGTCAGAAGCTTTTTCCCAGGGTGGAAGTGTCAATTACAGGTGGCACAGGTACGAGGCGAGAAGGGGAAAGTTTGAGGGAGATGCGCGGGGGACGTCTTTCACGCAGAGAATGGTGAGTGCCTGGAACGCGCTGCCGGGGGAGATGATGGAAGCAGGCACATTAGCAACATTTAAGAGGCATCTGGATGGGTACAGGAATAGTGAGGGAACAGAGGTACGGACCAGAAGGGCAGAAGGTTTATTTTAGTTTAGTTAGGGCATCATGATCGGCACAGACTTGGAGGGCCGAAGGGCCTGTTCCTGTGCTGCACTTCTCTTTGTTCCTTATCCTTTGTTCTCATTTCCGCATATATTTTTATATTCTTCATTTTGGGATGCAAATTTTCTTGTAAACAACGTAATACTTTCTGCCTCTATGCCACTTGTGGTAATACAATCAATATTTATGATAATATAATATGAATAAACTCCTTCAATTCCCTGTCACTTTTTTTTCCAACTAATGGAAACAACATTTCAGTTTTTAACTCTCTGAAAAATTGCATCGCCAAAAGTCCTCCTAAGTTGTTTTCTACTTCAATGTCCTGATTTAATCATTATAATAGCATTCAGAGCAGTTTTGAAACTTTAGCTTTGCTCCTGTATGCAAATGAAAAGCATTCATCCTCTGATTTAACACAGGAATTTAATAAATTCTGTGAGAGCTTTACTTTCTAATGGTTTAAAGTAAATATTTAAATAGAATCAAGCATTGCATTATTAGATTCTATGATTATGCCTGCATTTGTTTCCTCCAGTACTTCCTTTCGAACAGATGTTGTCAATAGAAACCGGTTCATATTGGTGAAGGGGTTTCCAGGGAGTGTAAGGATTTGGTGGAAATATTTTAATGTTATGCTGATGATGTGAATAAGGAACCAAGTGACTGGAAGCCTTCCAAGATTTTTCTGCACAATAGAAAGAGAGGGGAACATGATTTGTGGTACTTAGTAGAATTACAAAAAATTATCAGTCTCTTTAACCTTCCCCTGTACCGGTGTCCTTTGTAGCTATTCAAACCACTTTTTATCTAAGAAAGCTGTCAGCTGATTTAAATTTTTAATAACATGGCATCACTACTATGCATTTTATATACACTAATGAATCAGGCCAAATATTCAGCCGCCTTTGAATTTGTTTGACTGTTATACTGATTGGGAACAGTGCATTTAAATCTGGAAACCATTCTGCTTCCTTTGTGTTCTGTTTAAATTATAGATTTCTTTCCGAATAGATTTTCCTCTTCCTCTCATCGGCTGCCAGGAGTAAATCAACTCAGACAGGCTATATCCATCCATTCTCTCTTTATCCTCTAACTATATAGTTAAGGCAGAGATCATTGCATGGGTTTCAGAATCAACCCTCCCCACCCCCTAGCCCAGGGTTGCCGATCATAGAATCATAGAAACCCTACAGTGCAGAAGGAGGCCATTTGGCCCATTGAGTCTGCACCAACCACAATCCCACCCAGGCCCTACCCCCACATATTTACCCGCTAATCCCTCTAACCTACGCATCTCAGGACTCTAAGGGGCAATTTTTAACCTGGTCAATCAACCTAACCCGCACATCTTTGGACTGTGGGAGGAAACCGGAGCACCCGGAGGAAACCCACGCGGACACAAGGAGAATGTGCAAACTCCCCACAGACAGTGACCCGAGCCGGGAATCGAACCCGGGACCCTGGAGCTGTGAAGCAGCAGTGCTAACCACTGTGCTACCGTGCAATATGTAGTGCTCCAAATTCTGGGCTGATGGAGATGAGTTGATTAGTATAGATTGGGATTGAGTGAATAGGCACAAACTGTTTCCAATGAGTAAGGGTTCCAGAACAAGAGGATTCCCTGAACGCTCCAAAAAAAAAATTCTACGCACTTAATCATTTGCATTCCTCTAAGTACCTGAATCACGGTGGCACAGTGGTTAGCACTACTGCCTCACAGCACCAAGGACCTGGGTTCAATTCCTGGCTTGGGTCACCGTCGGTGCGGAGTCCGTTCTTCCCCCATCTGCATGGGTTTCCTCCGGGTGCTCCAGTTTCTTCCCACAGTCCGAAAGACGTGCTGGTTAGATGCATTGGCCATGCTAAATCCTCCCTCAGTGTACCCGAACAGGCCCTGGAGTGCGGAGACTGGGTGATTTTCACATTAACTTCATTGCAGTATTAATGTATGCCTACTTGTGACACTAATAAATTTAATTATCATTCCTCACAATCACCACACTCAGGACGTCTTTAGCGCCTTAATGCTGCTCTTCCGCTGTTTTCTTCCTCCCCACCAAAATGTATTCGATATGTTGTTAGTTGGATTTGCATGCTCTAATTAGCTGACCTGGAATTTAAAATGGGATGGGAACTGGGATATCATGGTTCCTGCAAGTTCTGGCCCACTGGACTTTCAGCAGCACCCATTGAATCGACTCGGAAGATTAATATTCTGACAAAGGAGTTATCTTTAGGATAAAACATTTCACTGGGGGCCTCATCTCTACTCGATGTAAAAGATCCTTGGATGTCGCTAAAGTGCTTTCCAATCAAAATATTGTATTCAAAGTGCAATGAATGCTTGTGATTGGCAGCTAATTTTGATGCACAAATGAATAACCAGTTAATCTCTTTGGAGTTCTCCTTGTGTCCTGACCAATATCTATCTCTCAACCACAATCAGTAAAACACATTAACCGGTCACTTGTTTAATCGTGTGTGGGATCTTACTGTGCACAAATTGCCTGCATGTTACACTTGGCTAAACTGCAACTTGAGGATTTTTCAAAAATACTTAATTGAAGTACTTTAGGAAATTTGGAAATTGTTACATGCAAGTTTTGTTTTTCCTTTATTGTCTAAAACATTCCAAACATTAATATTTTCCTTTTAAAAGTGCATTTGCTTTCAATCACATGTTACTGAGGCAACACAACAACAAGAGAACAAAAACAGAAAATGCTGGAAAATCTCAAATCCTCGCTCTGTCGAAGGGTCATCCAGACTCGAAATGTTGGCTCTATTCTCTCTCTCTCCACAGATGCTGTCAGATCTGCTGAGACTTCCCAGCATTTTCTGTTTTTGTTTTGGATTCCAGCATCCACAGTATTTTGCTTTTATATTACAACAAGAGACCTGGACTGTCAACTGCAAGCTTGGTTCCTGGCTGCAGGAGGAATTAATCTTTGCATTGAATCCAGTTACAGTTGGAATTTGCCATTGCTGAAGATTTGGCCCCAGCATTGGCTATATGTGATTGATACGTCCTATATGGAAATGAGTTGTTGCCTAAGGCTGGACCAAGAATAGATGCTGTTAACATGAGAAAAACTGAGCCATACGAATAGGGAGACTGGAGCTTTGGAGAATTAAAATGGCACAATAACAAATCAGCTACCAATATTACCACTGTGAGCTGAAAAGTATTGCAACAAAGCTGTTAGAATAACACAAAATACCTGGCAATATTTAGTGATATAAATAACAGAATAGTTAAATTAGTACTGGATCCTTCTGATCGTGATAAATAGATTCATTTGTTCTTTTGATAGTTAAGTGCCTTTTCAAATGATACAGGATGCCCTTCCTGTCTGCTATGATGTTGAGAATTCTTTTGTGGTGCGGTGGTCTCTCTTCATCTCTTTTGAGGCGTTTTATTTGATATTTTGCTTCAGCTATGAAAAGGGAATATAGAATATATCACTGAATGGTTTAGAACAGCAAGCATGTAAGCAACTTAAACATCAGCATGTATTTAACAAAACTCACAACCTACAATGTCCTTAAACACCTCCCAACTAACGGGTTGCTATTGAATTCCAGTCACTGACTGTTGTCATGTTGGCAAGAATGGCATCCAATCTGCACAGCAAGATACGATAAACAGCCAATGAATAATTTATTTTTGTTGGTATTGATTAAGAGAGCAAAATTGGCTCGGAAACGTGGACCATTCACTGCTCATCTTCAAATAATGGCATGGGATGTTACCTGACGAGGTACATTATCAATTGGCCTAACATGTTGACCCAAGGGAATGCCTCCAACCGCACAATACTCCCACAGTGCACTAAGCCAACAGAGGCGGAATGGTGGCACAGTGGTTAGCACTGCTGCCTAACAGTGCCAGGGACCCGGGTTCGATTCCCGGCTTGGGTCACTGTCTGTGTGGAGTTTGCACTTCTCGCTGTGTCTGCATGGGTATCCTCTGGGTGCTCCGGTTTCCTCCCACAAACCCAAGATGTGCGGGTTACGTTGATTAGCCATGCTAAATTGACCCTAGTATCAGGGAGATTAGCAAATGTGTTACAGGGATAGGGTGGGATTGTGAGCGGTATGGACTCAATGGTTCGAATGGCCTCCTTCTTTACTGTAGGGATTCTATGCAATCAGTTTTATACCCTCCCCCATTCCCACCATCTTGACACACTTCCAGGTGAAACGACAATCTCCTTGTATTTCCTTCAATGTAGCTCTATATTGCAGAGAGAAATGTAGATTGAGTGGTCATTTTTCAGAACACCTTCATTCACTCTCCAAAGCAGAGATTATGGCCACTGTCATTTGAATTTACCCCTCCATTCCTACCTCTTTGTCCTCATTCTCGTACACTGTTCCAATAAAGTTCCATGGCTGCTTAAGGAACAGCGTCTCATCTTTCGATTAGACATTTTACAGCATTCCAGACTCATCGCAGAGTTCAACAATTTCAGTTTTTAAATACTGTTCCAATTTATTTGGACAGCAGCGATTGCTAATGACGTTGCCATCACCATTTTCAGCTCCTCTACGCTCATCTTTGGCTCTTGCTCTGACCAAGACCACAAAAAACTACAAAGAGCTGTGAACAAAGCCCAGCCCATCACTTAAACCAGCCTCCCATTCATTGACTCCGTCTACACTTCCCACTGCCTCAAAAAAGCAGCCGGCAGAATCAAGGACCCTACGCATCCCGGACGTACCCTCTTCCACCTCCCATCGGGAAAAAGATACAAAAGTCTGAAAACACATACCAACCGACTCAAGAACAGCTTCTTCCCTGCTGCCATCAGACTTTTGAATGGACCTACCATATATTAAGTTGATCTTTCTCTACACCCTAGCTATGACTGTAACACTACATTCTGCACCTTTCCTTTCCTTCTCTCCTTTATACTCTATGAATGGCATGCTTTGTCTGTACAGTGCACAAGAAACAATACTTTTCACTGTACCCCAATACATGTGACAATAATAAATCAAATAAATCTTTCATTTCTTTACTCGTTCCATAACCATCTCCTTTTGCTTTGCCCATCAACTGTGCTGTCATTTAATCACTCCAACTTTCCACTCAATCACAGATCTTCCCTTATGTTATTTTCCCGCTCCCACCTCTTTCTCTGCCCCGGTGCTTGTTTAAGACCAGCTGCATTTCTAACTTTTGCCGCAAACTTGAAAAGGTAAATGTTTTTTTTTCTATCTCTTCATAGATGCTACCTGACCTGCTGAGTGTTTGCAGCATTTTTTATTTTCACATTTCCTGCATCTGCAGTGATATTGTTCTTTTTGAAGAGTTTGGTTGAATAGGTGTTATTTGGATTGAAAGGGTTGAAATGACACAGTCTTAAGTCTGTTCTCAGTAGTTGGAGCTGACCCAGCTTTAGATATAGGAAGCAAAACCTTGAAATTTGTTGATGAAACAAAAATTGGGGGATTAGATAAGAGCAGAGAGGTCAATAAAAGATTGCAGAATGACAGATAGGTTAGCAGAATGGGCAGATAGATCGAAGATTCAATTTAGTGTGGATGAGTATTGGGTTAATACATTTTGAAATGAAAAATAAAGAATGCGAGTGTACCCTCAGTGGATAAACTCTGAAAGGCTTGGATGAACCTCAGAACCTCGGGGCTCAAATACATAATTAAGTACAGGAAGATAAATCCATAAAATAGAGACCAAAAGCACTTTGAAAGAGATAAGAAAATAATTTTTGGAAGAGAGATTTGAGGAACCATTGTCACACAGGCAGAGCAAGATAAAAGGATATTGAAGGGAGGTTTTCCCTTTTATAAAGGGTTTTGAATGAGTGACTATGGAAAGACTAATTTGATTAGGGCTGGTGTGACAGTGTGTGGGAGGGGGCATCTCCAATTTAAAATTGTCAGGAAGAGAAAGAGGAGAAATCTTTATTCATAAAGATCTTATGGAACATATAATTCTTTCTGATTGAGGCAGAGACTATTGTGTCTTTCAGAGAAAACTGGATGAACACTTGAAACAGAATAAGCTATTAGTTCTGGATATTACTAGCAAGGAACCAGCATGGAAACAATAGGCTGAATTGTCTTCTATTATTCTATATGCACAAAATTTAATGGGATATAAATGGTACACCAGTATCAATTAGATTGTGTCGATGTGTTACAGATGTAACCTGAACTCTACAACTAAACATTTCTGGTTAGTTTATGAGGTGCTTTTGTTTTAAGCACTTGTTGATAGCTTTCATAAAACTGCAATTTTTTTTTTACTGCCGTCAAGTTTTTGTGAAGTTTTCAGTTAAAAAAAACTAGAACCATAAATGACTAAATATACATTTCAGAACTAACTACACACAGCTTATCATTTGCAGATTCCTTTACAAATGATTCCTTACTAGTCTCTGGCTGACAATTAATCAGACACACATTACACATGCTGCGTATAGACTGTGTTAAATGCCTTCTTATAAAATCAAGATACAGGTTAATTGTTCTCCCCCTGGTTTCGTAACACTGGCATCTAATGTTTTGATTTGATTTGATTTATTATTGTCACATATATTGGCATACAATGAAAAGTATTGTTTCTTGCATGCTATGCAGACAAAGCATACCATTCATAGAGTACATAGGGAAGAAGGAAAGGAGGGAGTATGTAGTGTTACAGTCACAGCTAGGGTGTAGAGAAAGATCAACTTAATATAAGGTAGGTCCATTCAGAAGTCTGATGGCAGCAGGGAAGAAGCTGTTCTTGAGTCAGTTGGTACGTGTTTTTAGGTTTCTGTATCTTTTTCCCAATGGAAGAAGGTGGGAGAGAGAATGTCTGCGTGGGGAATCCTTAATTATGCTGGCTGCTTTTCCGAGGCAGAGGGAACTGTAGATGGAGTCAATGGATGGGAGGCTACGTTCACAATCCTTTGTAGCTTCTTGTGGTCTTGGTCAGAACAGGAGCCATACCAAGCTGTGATACATCTAGAAAAGATGCTTCCTATGGTGCATCTGTAAAATTGGTGACAATCGTAGCGGACACGCTGAATTTCCTTAGCTTCCTGAGAAAGTAGAGGTGTTAGTGGGCTTTCTTAACGATAGCATCAGCGTGGAGGGACCAGGACAGATTGTTGGTGATCCGGACACCTAGAAACCTGAAGCTCTTGACCATTCGATTTCAAGAAGAAATTAGATATAGCTCTTGGGGCTAAAGGGATCAAGGGATATGGGGGGAAGTAGAGACATTGAATTTGATGATCAGCCATGATCAAAATAAATGGCGGAGCAGGCTTGAAGGGCTGCATGGTCTACTCTGCATCTAGTTTCTAGTTCCACTTCATGTAATGTAAAACATACCCTAAATGATCGGGACTTAAATACAACTAAATTATATACAACTAAATACAACTAAACAGGCTGAACTTAGAAGTTAGTTGTAAATCATTCTATAGGAGAAATATATTAAGCATACTGCGGATTATCTCAATATTAGTGAAGGATTACATGTTAATTGGAAACCTGAAACTTAACAGCAGTAGGGTTAAAAGAAACATCACCAAGGCAAGGTCAAACTTTCTTATGCTGGTCACTGAAGTGTCAAGTAAACATTTATCCAGGTGGTAAGGGAATCTGTTAACACATATGGAGATTGGCAGTTTGCAAGATTCAGCTTGTGTAGCATTTAATTGACAATTAGGCAACATGTTCAAATTCTACAATAGAATAATGAGTAAAAAGGGGCTACTATCAGGGTCAAATTCTTCTAAAGCACTATGTGAAAGTCCTGATTAGAATGTTGAGTGACCTTATTAACATTCATAGAAATAGACAGATGTTTTTTTGCATATGTCATCCCTACAGTTCAATATTTAATTAAAATGCTTAAAATGTATTAGCAGATCAGTAGATGGCAAGGACAAGGATTGAAAAAACAGATTTGATTGAGCAAATCTAGTATAGAAGATTGTTTCAGTTGGAGGGAGCTGCTTGTTTGGATGTAAGCATAGCAAAATGGGGCAAGATTCATATTCACTCCTAATGGATTTTTATAACAAGTGGATGGTTGCCATCAAATTTGGGTACCTAATTTTGTAATTGTTGTTTTACGTATGAGTAAAAACGGCTTCTTTCTGTAGCTTCCTTGTTGGTCCATAAGTGGTTACTCATTCCTGCCCAATACTTCCAGACAAGGAATTGAAATTCTTCAGTTTCACTCCATAGACAGAAGGCTAGTAAAGCAATAATGACCTCTGCTCTTGAGCCAAGAGATCCAGGTGAGGCACTTAATTTCCTTGTTTACATGGATGCACCTTGAGCACCACGGTCTCAGCCAACTGGGATGTGGATTGCATTCCTTCAGTCCTGCCCCAGGTCCCTTGAGTGACAGTCACTGGATTTAGAGTCATAGAGATTTACAGCATGGAAACAGGCCTTTCGGCCCAACTTGTCCATGCCGCCCTTTTTTTTTAAACCCCTATGCTAATCCCAATTGCTCGCATTTGGCCCATATCCCTCTATACCCATCTTACCCATGTAACTGTCTAAATGCTTTTTAAAAGACAAAATTGTACCCGCCTCTACTACTACCTCTGACAGCTTGTTCCAGACACTCACCACCCTCTGTGTGAAAAAATTGCCCGTCTGGACACTTTTGTATCTCTCCCCTCTCACCTTAAACCTATGCCCTCTAGTTTTAGACTCCCCTACCTTTGGGAAAAGACATTGACTATCTAGCTGATCTGTACCCCTCATTATTTTATAGACCTCTATAAGCTCACCCCTCAGCCTTCTACGCTCCAGAGAAAAAAGTCCCAGTCTATCCAGCCTCTCCTTATAACTCAAACCATCAAGTCCCGGTAGCATCTCAGCAATTCCCCTCTGCACTCCTTCTAGTTCAATAATATCCTTTCTATAATAGGGTGACCAGAATTGCACACAGTATTCCAAGTGTGGCCTTACCAATGTCTTGTACAACTTCAACAAGATGTCCCAACTCCTGTATTCAATGTTCTGAGCGATGAAACCAAGCATGCTGAATGCCTTCTTCACCACTCTGTCCACCTGTGACTCCATTTTCAAGCGGCTATGAACATGTACCCCTAGATCTCTTTGTTCTGTAATTCTCCCCAACGCCCTACCATTAACTGAGTAAGTCCTGCCCTGGTTCAATCTACCAAAATGCATCACTTCGCATTTATCTAAATTAAACTCCATCTGCCATTCGTCAGCCCACTGGCCCAATTGATCAAGATCCCTTTGCAATCGGAAATAACCTTCTTCACTGTCCACTGTGCCACCAATCTTGGTGTCATCTGAAAACTTACTAACCATGCCTCCTATATTCTCATCCAAATCATTAATATAAATGACAAATAACAGTGGACCCAGCACTGATCCCTGAGGCACACCACTGGTTACAGGCCTCTAGTTTGAAAAGCAACCCTCTTGTCTGAAGGGAGATGATCCTAGGTTCTGATAGAATTTCCATGATTTGCACCCAGTATCATTGGGGCAAAGTTTTAGGGTCTTTCACTCAACTTGGCTCAGTTGTAGCTGCTGAGATTGAAGATAGTATCTATGTTGACACTTCATAGAATCCTTACATGCAGAAGGAGGCCATTCGGCCCATTTAGTCTGCACCGACCACCAGCCCCTATCCCCGTAGCCCCATGTATTTACCCTGCTCATCCCCTGCCCATCTCTGGCACTTGCCTGGAAAGATGCCACAGGAAGGGGAAGGAATGCTGGGGTCGTGGGGTGTGGTATGGAACAGTTCGCTCACTAATTTTATCCTGAATTAAGGATTCTAAGGGGAAAAAATAGTTAGGGTCTATTTTCAGACACATAATTGATGGCTCACATTCAGTGCACGCCTAAACTGGGAGAACCAATGCTCACCCAACACTGGGTCTTGCCTTTATTTCAACATAACTACCAGTAGACAAATTCTCTCCACAGGTAGCTCACTAAATAGCCACAGTTTAATTTAAGCCACTTATTTTGACGACAATTGCTCTCTAAGCACTTGCTGGATTGGGGTTGGGACGGGGAGAGAGCAAGTACAGGTTAAGAGGGATGTTCAAAAATGTATAAAATAGGAGGAGTAATGTTTCCTGCGCATTCTATAGCGACAGTTCTCTGGCTGGTAGAGACTTATGACAGATAATCCTCGCCAATTAGTCTTCACTGAACTTCAAAACTTTCAAAACACCTGGGACATTGAAGGTATTCCGAGTAGCTCCCCTGGTGGAATAGTTGGTATGTTCAGCTAAACATAGAATCCGAAATGCAGAAGGAGGCCATTCGGCCCATCGAATCTGCACCGACTTCAATTCCACCCAAGCCCTAACCCCATAACCCCATACATTTACCCTAGCTAGCCCCCTGACACTAAGGGGCAATTTAACATGGCCAATCCACCTAACCCGACATCTTTGGACTGTGGGAGCAAACCAGAGCACCCGGAGCAATCCCACGCAGACACGGGGAGAATGTGCAAACTCCACACAGACAGTGACCCAAGCCGGGAATTGAACCCGGTCCCTGGCGCTGTGAGGCAGCAGTGCTAACCAGCCAGCCCAGCTGGGGAACTAAACATCTTCCAGAGAAATGCGCCTGGGATTACAAAAATCACTATGCTATACTCTGCAACCTGCGGCACAGTAGCACAGTGGTTAGCACTGCTGCTTCACAGCTCTAGGGACCTGGGTTCGATTCCCGGCTTGGGTCACTGTCTGTGTAGAGTTTGCACATTCTCCTCGTGTCTGCATGGGTTTCTTCCGGGTGCTCCGGTTTCCTCCCACAGTCCAAAGATGTGCGGGTTAGGTTGATTGGCCATGCTAAAATTGCCCCTTAGTGTCCTGAGATGCGTAGGTTAGAGGGATTAGCGGGTAAATATGTAGGGATATGGGGGTAGGGCCTGGGTGGGATAGTGATCGTTGCAGACTCGATGGGCCAAATGGCCTCTTTCTGCACTGTAGGGATTCTATGATTTATGAAATCTGCCACAACAGGGCCTCCAGATCCACCACAATTCCTAATGCTAAGGCTCTGCTGCAGCCCCAACTCGTGCAATGCCGACTGAGAAACCAAATACACTATGATCACAATTCCCATAGCATCGCCCCATAATACTTGGTCACATGGTCAGGATCTAAACCACATGTGTCCATGACCAGTTTGTAATGGTACACATCCACGCCCCACAACCTGGCTGTAACGCGGCAGCCTCAGACAGTGCCCACTATGTACGCAACCGCCGTCACCCACTACAGGTATTAGAACCAGCACCAACAGCAATCCAGTCATCCGGCCTCCAACACAGGCCTCTGACACCAGTGGACATGCAGACTCCTGCAGAGGCTTACGCAGTGAGCCCTGCACCCACTGACCACACTGATTAAATGCCCCAGGTCACCCACACCAAGGGCATCAGCCTGAGAAAAACTACAACACAAGCAACTGGCATAACCACATGCTCAGAGCTTGTGATCAAACTGAACACAAGGTTCTGGACTCTGTTACCACCTAATCTGCAACTGGCCTTTGAATCTCAACTTTACACAACAGAAACAGGCTGGGGAGGGGAAAGGACACACAGTGGACTGTGCACCAGCTGTAACAGCTCAATCCATATCTCACCATATGTAAATAGTTACGTATTGTTAGCCTGTTCGATTTGTGAGCTATAAAATGGTTTGTACACAGTTGCTGTTCACACACTGTTACATCCCATTACCATCGCTTGTCCCAATTTAAACGGGGAAGATCTGGGGCAGAATTCTCTGGCCGCGCTGGTCTAAAAGCCAGAAATTCCCGCCCGCCTGTCAATGGGCCTTCACATTGTCCGCAACCCGCCCGCTACAATTGCAGTGGTGGGCGGGTGGGAGAATTCCGGCCCTTGAGTGTGTGGTCATGTGATGACGTGGCTACAAATGGTCAGGAGTGTGAGAGTTCTTCGCGGGAGCGCTCCCCGGAGCGCAGCAGAGCGCAAGCATGGAGTAACTGCTCAGCTCGTGAAGAAAGTGTTGTTTGTCAGTGTTTGGGGACCCAGTCCCACGACATAACCACTAAGCAAAGCTCTGCCCTGGTGTATTGGGTGTGCTCTATCATTTGGCGAGCTTTCAGAGAGAATAAAATGCTAACAATCACTTCAAGTCCTACTATTGAAAAGGGCTAAAACTGTTGAGTTTGCTTCATCTGTTAACTGGCCAGAGCTAACCTTATCCATCATTCTATTGCATAATGTGTATCTAACATGTCCAGGAAAGTGTAAATAGTTACAGTACTAACCTGTGCTCGTGCCTCAGCAATCTTTTTAAATCATTATTTCTAAAAGTGTTTCATGCTTTGCTTGTCCTTCACTGCAAAAGAAAATGTTTATTGCACAACAAGTCGCTGCCGTGCTGGAATAGTGTTTCAACAATGAAAGGTGTAAGAATATACTGACACAATTCGAGATGTTGGGCCAGACTTTCCAGCCCCGCTTGCCCAAGATCAAAACGTTCCGCCCAAGGTCACCGGACCTTTGCACGGTCTAACCCCCGCCCACTGCAATTCCCATGGAGGGTGGGACAGGAAAATTCCATCCGTTAACTCTGTTTCTCGCTTCGTGGACGCTGCCAGACCTGCTGAGCATTTCCAGCATTCTCTGTTTTACTTCATGTTTCCAGCATCCGCATGATTTTGCTTTTGTAGTTGTATTGCAAATTAACTTTAGTCTGTATTAAGTAGACATCTGAGTAATGGCTTTTACAGAATATCATTTTCAGGATTACACATACTAATGCAGGCCAGTTACGCAGTCAGGTTTCATGCAAATAAACTTAATTTAATATATGAAATGGTTAGAAACCTTTTCTTATTACAGTGATTAGACTTAGACTTTAGGATTGAGCACCACAAAGTACAAATTAATCATGCACCTGCAATGTACTTACAATAGCAAACAGAGGTTTGCAAATATGGTAAATCAGCAAAATGTAATTACTTGGTGCGGTGGATCTTTAATGATTGCATTAGGATCCTTTATTGTACTAAAAGAATCAGCTGACGGATGAAGACAGAAGTATTTTTAAATTACCTTGGCATTTTCCATTGACATTAGTGGAAATGATAACCCATTTACAATTGTGTTAATCCACTGGTAAAAAGAGTCTGTTGGGGCGGCACGGTGGCACAGCGGGTTAGCACTGCTGCCTCACAGCACCAGTGGCCCGGGTTCAATTACAGCCTTGGGCCACTGTCTGTGTGGAGTTTGCACATTCTCCCCGTGTCTGCGTGGGTTTCCTCCCACAGTCCAAAGATGTGCAGTTTAGGTGGTAAATTGCCCCTTCGTGTTGGGGAACTAGCAGGGTAAATATGTAGGGTTATGTGGATATGGCCTTGGTAGGATTGTTCTGGGTGAAGGCTCGATGGGCCGTATGGCCTCCTAATCTATGATATTGGATTTATGGTTTGTTATCCTGCACTGACTAACTCTCATAGTCATGTGACTCTGCCATGAGGTACTCTGCCTCTGGAGGCAGCCATCTTAAGACCAGTTCAACGAAGACCTCTCATTGGGTATGCACTAATGAAGACAGATGTCCTTCTAATTTAAGCAGAGATTTGTATATTGTTGAGATGATGAATAAGTGGGAGGATTGCACAATTCACATCTGAAGAGAAGCCAGTTTAGCTCAGTTGGCTGAAAGACTGGCTAGTGATGCATAACGACGCCAACAGCGCAGGTTCAATTCCAGTGCCGGCTGAGGTTACTTATGAAGGCCCCGCCTTCCCAACCTTGCTGCTCACCCTGAGGTGCGGTGATCTTCAGGTTAAATCGGCATCAGTCAGCCATCTCCTTCAAAAGGGGAGAGCAGCCTACGGTGATCTGGGACAATGGTTACTTTACCTATGACAGTACATTTCTCACAGTTTGTAGAACATCCCAGAAACTGTAATTGCTGCAACACCATTATGCCAGGAAAACCCTGACTAGGTTTTCAGATGGAAGTGGAGGGAAATGATGAAAAAGGTGTGAATGAGTGAGAGGGGATCTCATAGAAAGTTATAAAATTCTAACAGGGTTAGACAGGTTAGATTCAGAAAGAATTTTCCCAATGGTGGGGAAGTCCAGAACTAGGGGTCACAGTTTGAGGATAAGGGGCAAACCTTTCAGACGGTAGCACAGTGGTTAGCACTGCTGCTTCACAGCTCCAGTGACCTGGGTTCGATTCCCGGCTTGGGTCACTGTCTGTGTGGAGTTTGCACGTTCTCCTCGTGTCTGCGTGGGTTTCCTCCGGGTGCTCCGGTTTCCTCCCACAGTCCAAAGATGTGCAGGTTAGGTTGATTGACCGTGCTAAAATTGCCCCTTAGTGTCTTGAGATGGGTAGGTTAGAGGGATTAGCGGGTAAATATGTAGGGATATGGGGGTAGGGCCTGGGTGGGATTGTGGTCGGTGTAGACTCGATGGGCCGAATGGCCTCTTTCTGTACTGTAGGGTTTCTATGATTCTAAACTGAGGTGAGGAGAAATTTCTTCACCCACAGAGTGGAGAGTGTGTGGAATTCACTACCACAGAAAGTAGTTGAGGCCAAAACGTTGTCTGATTTCAAGAAGAAATTAGGTACAGCTCTTGGGGCTAAAGGGGTCAAGGGCTTTGGGGGGAAAGTGGGATCAGGATATTGAATTTGATTATCATAATGAAAGGCAGAGCAGGCATGAAAGGCCGAATGGCCTACTCCTGCTTCTAGTTTCTATGTTTCACACATGAGCAGCACAACGTGGAAACCAGAGGTTGGGTTTTACAATTTAAGTACGCTTTTAATGGCATGCTCAGTTTAATTATTATCAACCAACATCTCTGGTACCGAAAATTTAACTTTTTAAATGTGGAGTCTCATTCCATCAGGTTTTTAAAAAAACTTTTTTATTTACTTTATTTTTCTGAGACTTTCTTTTTTTAATTCCTTCTTTTCCTCTTTCTTAAAAAAATTGCACTCTGTCTGTGATTTGACATTAATTTGCTATTCTAACTCAGGCTCCCTATTTCAGATTCTGTGTTGTTAATTATTTCATCTGATTGGGTAAGGGGAGTCACAGTTGCTATTCACACAGGTCTCAGATCCTCTGGAGAGGGCCCTGCACTGTTTTAGTACTCTAATTTTCAGTAAGTTCCAGTGCAATAACCCATAGTTTGTTGGACAAATGCAAGTCTAATCAAAAGTTGAAAGCAAACTCTGACCTATTGCCTATTGGGGAGACCCTCACCTTATGTTATGACAAGTTCATATCTTGCAACAGTTTCAATTAATTTGTTGCTTTTGCAATGTCAGAAAGTTTCTTATCTGACATTAAAGGTGGGCAGGGGTAATATTTTTCCCCCTGTGTGTTTCTTTGTTTGTCTGTCTGTAGTAAACAATGGATCTCAAAAGCTAATGGACAGATTTCAACAGAGCTGGGCACACAGATTAGCTATCACCCTTCTGATTTGATTTGATTTATTATTGTCACATATATTGGTATCATTTCTTGAACGCTATACAGACAAAGCATTCCATTCATAGAGAAGGAAATGAGAGGGTGCAGAATCTTGTGCTCCAGTCATAGCTAGGTGTAGAGAAAAATCAATCTAATATATCATAGAATCATAGAAACCCTACAGTGCAGAAACAGGCCATCTGGCCCATCGAGTCTGCACCGACCACAATCCCACCCAGGCCCTACTCCCATATCCCTACACATTTTACCTGCTAATCCCTCTAACCTACGCACCTTGGGACACTCAGGGGCAATTTTAGCATGGCCAATCAACCTAACCCGCACATCTTTGGACTGTGGGAGGAAACCGGAGCACCTGGAGGAAACCCAAGCAGACACGAGGAGAATGTGCAAACTCCACACATACAGTGACCCAAGCCGGGAATCGAACCCAGGTCCCTGGAGCTGCGAAGCAGCAGTGCTAACCACTGTGCTATCATGTGCTAACCACTGTGCTACCGTGTGCTAACCACTGTGCTACCAGTGCTAACCACTGTGCTACCGTGCCACCCTATGTTTGGTCCATTCAAAAGTCTGATAGCAACAGGGAAGAAGCTGTTCTTGAGTCAGTTGGTATGTGATCTCAGATTTTTGCATCTTTTTTCCGACGGAAGAAGGTGGAAGAAGGGGATTTTCACAATAACTTCATTGCATTGTTAATGTAAGCCGACTTGTGACGTGAATAAATAAACTAAAACTTTAGGAAGGAAGAACACTCAAGGAAGAACTGATTAGTTTTGGGTGAAGATGTGGGTCCTGGAATTTTTTTAATGATCTATTAATATTGGGAGATAGAGCGAATTGATTTTTAAAAAAATGTTGTGCATTGCTTTATTTAAGATGTTGCAGATTGTTTTAGAATATTATGGGTTGTCTCAATTGCTGTGATGTAATTTGAGAAAGCTGTTAAAGTGTGAGCAGAGTTTTCAGGGCAGCTTCTTCGTTGAGATAGAAGCTCTTAATAAAAAGATTTATTTTTTCAGCTTTATAGTTAAGAGCAACAGCCAGGTAGGGAAAAGCCTCAATTAAGAACTGCATGATTGTAGTAACATTGGCAGGGATTTTTCAGCCCCTGTGCAGCGGGCTACCCAACAGCAGAGGTGGATTGCCATTGGCTGGTGGATTCCCTACAGTGTAGCTGGCGCGCAACAGAAAATGCCATTGTCTTTGGCGGGATCCGATGGTCCCACTACTGGCCAATAGTTAACCGCCTCCGCTGCCAAAATACCCACTGCGGGAGGGTCAGAAAATCCCAGGCGTTAAGTGTGGTGGGGATATACGCTCTATTGAGTGCCTTTTCACTTGTATTCAAGATAGTTTTTGAACTGCCACCTTTTTGGAGCTAGGTCAAATGTTTTTATAGAATCACAGAATCCTACAGTGCAGTATGAGGCCATTCGGCCCATTGAGTCTGCACCAACCACAATCCCATCCAGCCTTATCCCCACAACCCCATGTATTTACCCTAGCTAGTCCCCCTGACACTCAGGGGCAATTTAGCATGGCCATTCCACCTAACCCGCACATCTTTGGACTGTGGGAGGAAACAGGAGCACCTGGAGGAAACCCACGCAGACACGGGGAGAATGTGCAAACTCCACACAGACAGTGACCCAGGCCGGGAATTGAACCCGGGTCCCTGGCGCTGTGAGGCAGCAGTGCTAAATACTGTGCCACCGTGCCACCCACAGTTTCGAAGCTGCTGAACTGATAGGTCATTTGCAGGTTATTCAAAGTTACAGATCTATCTTTTCCTTAAAGATTATCTTTTTAATTAATAAAAACAAATTATGTCTTTCAATTGATACCCAACTTCTACATCTGGAGAAAAAAACAGCCAATACTATATGGGGAGTGAAAACCATTAAAATATTTAAAATCTTTCATACTCTCTGGCTTTTGGTTCTCCAAGATAATCTCTTTCACTCAGTGACTTCATGCAGATCCAGCTTTGAGAAAGGATCTGAAGATCCTACTGATATCTTTTAAGTGTTTCTCAATGTCCACCTTTGTTCATTCCGCAGTAGGAACAAGTAGACAGTACAGTTACTGCTAATCACTCAGTCACATAAATGTTTAACAGTTTAAAGGATGTGACACTTGGAGAAGTTTTAATGATAAAAGTTTTGGGTTCATTAGTGGTGTTGTGCAGAAGTGTAATTTTGTTATTGATTACCAGATAATTGGTTTCAACAATTCGCCACTGTTCGAGATAGGATTTCTTTTTTTTTACAGTGGGCCTGCACCAAAAACATTAATTCCTCAGTTCTCCTCACAGATATTCTGGAACTAACTGAGAATTTCCAGTGATTTCTGTTTTCAGTTCAAAATTCAGACAACTATCTCAGCCCCAACTCGAATAAGTATCTGAAAAAGCATGAAGACACATATTGACTCAGGTTGTGCGTGAGTGCCGATCTCCTTATATGTAATGGTGTGTCTCGAATGGGGAATTGGCACTATATTCTCCTGTAAATTACTTTCCACCATGTAATGATGTTAAAATAAGGTTGGAAATACTTCCCCAATAAGTCAATTTTCTTCTAAATAAAAGGTTCATTTTACCAAGTGCTTATTAGTTCAAATCAATTTCAATCCAACACAAATCTGGGGGCAATTTTGGCTTTCCGTGATAGAATGAGATGAGCAATATCAGTTCAACTGCCCGCTATACATGTCATAGAATCATAGAATCCCTACAGTACAGAAGGAGTACATCAAGTCTGTACCGACCACAATCCCAGCCAGTCCCTATTTCCATAACCCTCATTTACCCTGCTAATCCTCCTGACACTAAAGTCAGTTTAGCATGGCCAATCAACCTAACCTGCATATCTTTGGACTGTGGGAGAAAACCGGAACACCCGGAGGAAACCCACGCAGACACGAGGGGAAAGTGCAAATTCCACACAGACAGTGACCCGAGGCTGGAATTGAACCCGGGTCCCTGGCGCTGTGAGGCAGCAGTGCTAACCATGGTGCCACCGTGCCACCCCATGGTGGCACAGTGTCACAATCACCTGATTTTTATTTCCATCGAGGTCAGTGTATAACAGATGGCTGAATCAATAGCATTATTTTACACCATCAGTCACAGTCAAAATTGCCCCCATTGTGCCATTTTGTTTTGAAAAGGCAACATATTTAGACAAGTCTTTTGATTTCAGCAGGATTTTGCTTTCAGCAGATGTGATTATCTTACTGAGTTAGTTTAATCAGCCCCTTTCTGTGCAATGTTATCCAGTCCATTATATTCCAATTGTGCTCACTGAGCAATTGTGTTAAGTTTGGTTTTGTGTAACATTATTTATTGTTTCCAACCCCAAAGGTATCTTAAAACTATGCGTCGTCTTGCACCTATTTAACGGATCTTAAACCATTCATTATTTTGTGGTTGCTAAACCGGCAAAATAGAACCTAGGTTTATGCAGGGCAGGTAGCATTGTGTTTAACCTTTTGGGTTCTCATGAGACAATATCTCATTAGACGCACATTCGCTTCCCTCCTTACTCCCAGTGCCCTTAATGGTACATCCTTTACTGAAAAGAACTCCCATGGCACAAGCAAGCACAGATTACCATTAGGAATCAAGTCATAGCAGAAAGTAAATGACTATTAATATATAAATTTGAGAGATTCTCATATATTTTGAATATGAATTGATGAAAGGATTTGGTCCTTGTTTTGGGAAAAAAGAAGTACTAAGCATGAGTTTATTGTTGCTGTATTTTGCTCATCTTTCCTTTGAAGACTGACTAGACAATAGCCACTTGTTAAAATAATTTGAAATTCTATTCGCTTGCAAAAAAAAGAGAAGGCAGCATTCGATTAAAAACTGAAGCAGGTATCAGCATGAATTAATGCACATCCCTAATAAGGGGGCTGAAGTATTCAATAGCGATGTTTGTTTGATGTCTGTTCAATTGACCTTCTCGGGTAAAATGCAAATGAGGCAGTGTTCAGCCTCATATTGCATTCGAAAATGATCCAGAGTAAACACAAAAGAGCCTCAGGTATTCAAATTTTCATTTTCGTGGTGGACAAAACACAAAAAAACCCGACAGCATCATAGTTCTGGCTTTTGATTCAGATTCGGACCCTGTGAATGTGGTGAAGAAACAAGGGGTTGGATTTTACAGGCCGCCAATGGGCAGTACAACAAGTGGCTGGATCCGTCAACTAGGGCATTGTGCCATCAGCAGAGTCAATGCTGCTGGCCTGCCTGTCCCCACCACCCTGCCCAATTAAACATGATCCCCACATCCCGATTGCCAGGACAGTCCCAAACCCCATTTCCGCAGCCATTTAACATGCCCTTGTTGCCGGAGAGCCAGCCATACCAGCCCCCAGCGAGAACCCAGAGTTACCTGGGCTTGGTGGAATGCATGTTTCCTCACCCTTCCGGGAATCCTGAATTAAGGGCAAGGGCCACCAATTCTGGTATGGCACAGAGCTGTTGCCCTCAGATTGGCTGGCATCCATATGGGGCAGGACTTCCTCCTGGAGATGGACGGTGATGGTGAACCAGCCAAGGTGGGATAGCCACTTAAATTTAAACTGGGGTACTAGGGTGCCCATTTCCAGTGTATAATCTAATAATGGAAAGGTAGCATGGATTCATAAAGTTAGGGAGTATGTTAAGAACAGCAATGCATTTTGCGATTGACAAGTTAGAATTTCCATGGCAACGGGTCTGTCTTTCCCGCTAAATGCTTTCTCACAGAAATGTAGAAACATAGAAGATAAGAGCAGAAGGAGGCCGTTCGGCCCTTCGAGCCTACTCCGCCATTCATCTCAACCATGGCTGATCATCCAACTCAATAACCTAATCCTGTTTTCTCCCATTTGATCTCGACCTGTGATCCCATTCGCCCCAAGTGCTATATCTAGTTGCCTCTTAAATCCATTCAATGTTTTGGGATCAACTACTTCCTGTGGTAATGAATTCCACAGAATAGGTAGGAATGAGTAGCTTTAGGGGAATAGGACATCAAACTTTTGAGGACTGTAACAGCAACTCTGTAACACCAACAACTTAAATTCATTTATCAACCTTTAGCACAGTACAATGTCCCAAGAGAGTTCAAAATTATTGTTTGTACTTCTGTTTACAGCATGTTCTACATGGAGGTCATTGTAATACCAACCAGGAAAGCTGACCAGGTAGTTTGGGCTGACAGCCCGGTTTCTTTTCTCTGTTAACTTTAATGGAGAGTAAACATGGAAGGTGCAAACACATCTCTCAATCTGGTCCGTGCTGATACCTGCCAGGCATATTAGATTAAAAATGCCCCCTTGACATCTCATTGTGTTTACAGCATACACTCTGTGCACTTTAGGGAAAACAGTGGAAGCAGGTATGAGATTAAAATCAATTACAAGGAGTTAAACAGGAGTATATGTGTGGGATGAAGACTATTGTGTTTATTTGAGAACATAAAAGATAGGGATGTTCGAGACTGGGAGTCTCTATAGTCAACTTGAATAATCCTAAAAGCAATTAGATTTCAATCACCTCTCCACCAAATATCTATTTAATTCTCTTTCCACATTATCTTCCTCCACTGCCTCATTAGGTAATCCATTATACATCTTCATTGTCCTTTAACAAGACAGTTAGATCTGTGCACCATTCCCACTTCTAAACTTGAGCCCGAGTCCACTGGACCTAGAGATTGTGTCAATCTCAAACATCTTAAAAGATTGTTGAGACTTCAAGAAGGTTGAATCTTTACATTTTTTTAATTCATTCGTGGGACATGGGCATCGCTGGTTGGCTGGCCAGCATTTATTGCCCATCCCCAGTTGCCCTTGGAGGGCAGTTGAGAGTCAACCACATTGCTGTGGCTCTGGAGTTACATGTAGGCCAGATCAGGTAAGGGCGGCAGATTTCCTGCCCTAAAGGAGTTCAATATCTTAAATACTCTTTTCTTCAGTAAATAACCTTTTAAACATTAATGCTTAAATGTTTTTATAGATATCAATTGCATTTTGGATACAGCTACCAGGAAAAAGTGTGATTTTAACACAACATAAAAGCAAAATACTGCAGATGCTGAAATCTGGCTCTGATTTTAAGCCATTTAATATCCACCTGATGATATTATCAATCGTTGAATCCCGACAAGCAACATTGTAGGGATACCATGGACCACAAACTCAACTGGACTAATCATATAGAAATTGTGGCTACAAGAGCAGGTCAGAGGCTGGGAATTTTGTGGTGAGTAACTCACCTCTTGCCTCCCTTTCTTTCTCTGCAACCTAGCTATGACTATAACAATACATTCTGCACTCTCTTCTTTCCTTATCTATGAATAATATGCTCTGTCTGTCTAGTGCGCAAGAAACAATGCTTCTCACTGTATACTAATACATGTGACAATAGTAAATCAAATCAAGTCAAACCTGAACGTTGCCTACCATTTACAAGGCACAGTTCAGGAATGTGATGGAATACTCTCCACTTACCTGGATGTGTGCAGCTCCAACAATACTCAAGAAGCTTGACACTATCGGGGCAAGGAAGCCTGCTTGAATAGCACACCATTCAACACCTTAAACATTCACTCCCTCCATCACCAATGCACAGAGGCAGCAGTGTGTACCATCTACAAGATGCATGGCAAAAATTCACCAAGTCTCCTTTGACAACACTTCCCAAAGCCGTGACATCTATCATCTAGAAAGACAAGGGCAGCAGGTGCATGGGAACACCAACACCTCCAAGGCACACACCATCCTAACTTCGAACCAAATCACTCCGGGGGTGCAGAGGAGTTTCATTAGATTGATCCCGGAGTTGAGAGGGTTGGCTTATGAGGAGATACTGAGTAGGTTGGGACTATACTCATTGGAATTCAGAAGAATGAGGGGAGATCTTAAAGAAACATATAAGATTATGAAGGGAATCGATAAGATAGAAGCAGGGAGTTTGTTTCCACTGTCAGGTGAAACTAGAACTAGGGGGCATGGCCTCAAAATAAGGGGGAGCAGATTTAGGACTAAGCTGAGGAGAAATTTCTTCATACAAAGGGTTGTGAATCTGTGGAATTCCCTGCCCAGTGAAGCAGTTAAGGCTACCTCATTGAATGTTTTAAGGCAAGGATAGATAATTTTTTGAATAGTGAAGGAATTAAGGGTTATGGTGAGTGGGTGGGCAAGTGGAGCTGAGTCCATGAAAAGATCAGCCATGATCACAGTGAATGGTGGAGCAGGCCCGAGGGGCCAGATGGCCTACTCCTGCTCCTAGTTGTTATGCTCATTGTGGCTGAATCAAAATCCTGGAAGTCCCTTTCTAACAGTACTATGGGTGTATCTACGTTCAAGAAAGTGGCTCAACACCACCTTCTCAAGGGCAATCAGGGATGAGCAATAAATTGTAGCCTAGCCAGTGATGTTCACATCCCAGGAAAGAATTTAAAAAATAGAACTTGCACAGAGTTAATTTAAAGTTCAAAATTCCAAGTTTGGCTACAGCATTGCTTAGGATTGTTAACTAGAATTGGTTAGGATTAATGAGGATTGTTTTCACACGAAAGACAGAGGCTGAGGGGAGATCTGATAGAGGTCTACAAAATTATGAGAGGCACAGACAGGGTGGATAGACAGAGGCTTTTTCCAAGGGTGGAAGTGTCAATTACAAGGGGGCACAGGTTCAAGATGAGAGGGGGAAAGTTTAAGGGAGATGTGCGGGGGAGGTTTCTCATGCAGAAAGTGGTGGGTGCCTGGAACGCGCTGCCAGAGGAGGTGGTGGAAGCAGGCACATCAGCAACATTTAAGAGACATCTGGATGGGGACATGAATAGGGAGAGAATAGAGGGATACAGACCGAGTAAGGGCAGAGGTTCTTTTTAGTTTAGTTAGGGTATCATGATCGGCACGGACTTGGAGGGTTGAAAGGCCTGTTCCTGTGCTGTACTTTTCTTTGTTCTTCTTTGTTCTTTATAAACTCTTCAGATTTACATGTTATCCAGGAGTTTATACATATTGAGTTTTGTTTACTGTTGTTGCACACCATACTGTTTGTTCCAGTAAGCTATGCACTAATACCTTCAGATGCTTCAGCTGTGTTATGTCCTCTAGCCTCGAACCATTGAGTTTATATTCTCACTACTTATTTTCCTTTGCTAGTCTCAGTATCTTGGATATGCTTATGAAATGTAAATTTTCCACTGACCAGTTGACTATCTAACCTGACTAGATTTGTTTAGATTAGCCTATGTTTGTATTCACAATGCTCCCCCATGTTCACCTCACCAGCTTCTTAATTTAGTGTATCTGCAGATTAAGATAGCTTTAGTTTGACCTCCAGATACAAATCCTTTGTGTATACCATTAGCACAATTGGCTTCTGCGCTAAATCCCTGTGTTAACCCATTAGTGATCATTTGCCATCTTGTTGCAGCCCCATTCGCAACTTCCTTACCGATCATTGCTTTATTTGGTTTAACAGTTTTCTGTCAGAGCTTTGCCTCTTATTCTATGCTTTAATACTTAGGATCATTTACTTGTTTGGTACAAAAGCCTTGAAAAAAGGTCTAAATACATAACATTCAGCAAATACTGGGTTGTTAGCACGCCTCCTGAATTCTTCAAAGAACTCCAGTAAGCTCCTTAGGCAAGATCTCCCACTTCTGAAACTAGTTAGCTGTTTCATTATCTCTTCCTTCCAACACTTCCTCTGAGCCCACCTGGATCATTTGGTGAATTGCTGTAATTAAACTAAAATGGCAGGTAATGGAGTAAGTCGAGTTTTATGATAAACGCAAAATACTGCGGATGCTGGAATCTGAAACAAAAACAGGAAAATGCTGGAAAATCTCAGCGTATCTGACAGCATCTGCGGAGAGAGAATAGAGCCAACGTTTTGAGTCTGGATGACCCTTCGTCAGAGCGGCTCTGATGAAGCGTCATCCAGACTCGAAACGTTGGCTCTATTTTCTCTCCGCAGATACTGTCAGACATGCTGAGATTTTCCAGCATTTTCCTGTTTTTTTCTAGTTTTATGACTAGCAATAGTTGTATGGGTTTTTCATTATCGCTTATGCCTTGCATAGTAAATTAAGGTGGAACATTAGATATGCATTTTGGAGGTCAGAGAGGAGTTTCCCGTGTTTTTTCCTAAATGGATTAGGTTATTCTCTTTAATTTATATTTTTGCCTTTTACAGCCACTTGCATGAGTAAAAGTGAATGGGAACATTGGTGTCATGTTGGAACATGGCTGCTTGGGATAGTTTTGATGGACCAGCCCGTTGTTTTGTATTAAGAAAACTATTATTGATAGAAGCAGAAAGTTTAGTTAAAAATAAATGAAAAAATGTTGACAAGAGAAAGTGAGGATTTGAGTTAATGAGGCATGTAACATTGTTGTAGAAGGGGAAAAGGATATCACATCTACGAACATTCAATCCCTCCACCACCGATGCTCAGTAGCAGCAGTGTGTACTATCTACAAGATGCACTGCAGCAATTCACTAAAGTTCCTTAAACAGCACCTTCCAAACCCACGACCATTTCCATCTAGAAGGACAAGGGCAGCAGATACATGGGAACACCACCATCTGCAAGTTCCCCTCCAAGCCACTCACCATCCTGACTTGGAAATATATCGCCGTTCCTTCGCAGTCACTGAGTCAAAATCCTGGAATTCCCTCCTTAACGGCATTGTGGGTCAACCCACAGCACATGGACTGCAGCGATTCAAGAAGGCAGCTCACCACCACCTTCTCAAGGACAATTAGGGATGGGTAATAAATGCTGGCCAGCCAGCGATGCCCATGTCCCACAAATGGATAAAAAAAAGTTGGGAGCAGATTGATTGGCATATATATAAATACGCACTTTTCCATTCAACTGTGACACTTTTGGGCAGAAGTCCCCAATATTGGCATGATCATTGCAGAAGAGCAGTTTTAAATGCAAATTATGTTCAGTAGAACGCTGTAGTTTTATGCATTAATTGTATAAACATCGCACTACGAGCAGGCCCAACCCACAAAACTGACCGCACCCGCTGGGAGTTTCTGCTAATATCATTTACAGGTCTTTGAGGAAACACCAAAAGTTAAGCTGGGTCTTTTGGACACAAGAACACTAATATGCATGTTTTGAAAAGTTTAACATTATCTTGAAAAAAGTACTAAGGAACTGACTGCTGTACCATAATCGAACGAGAAAAATAGTTTTGGATCTTTTTAAAAGTCATCAGTAACTTAAAATCAAGTTAATAAAAGGTGATGAACTGTCACTGATTTAAAAAGCTTATTTATCGTGAGAAACTGATTTTTGATTGTATTATTCAAACCTAAAAGTTACCATTCTCAAAGACATCAAGGAATATGTTTAACACAACAGGATTTCAGCTTATATATTTTGCACTTGGCCATATCTAAATGACTAAGCAGAAACTCAGAGCGGGGGAGCACAAACCATCAGTGCAAAGACAATGTTGCAGTATTTGCAACTATTTACAACCAGAAATGACCAGTGGATGATCCAACTCAGCCTCCCCTGAAATCCCCAGCATCACAGATGTCAATTTTCAGACAACTCAATTTAATCCACGTATTATCAAGAAATGGCTGGCTCTAACTTTTACGCTCTGCGCCACCAGTCCTCGACTCCATAGCCAGCAGAATATATTGAAACCATATACAAAATTCTCTTTTTCATTTTTCAATCTATTAGTTCTTCCTTTTCAATGCGGTGTCACATTCTGAGCTAGTTTCGAATGTGGCAGGAACTTGCCTATATCTCATTCACGTAGGCATTCTTTATATCTGATTCTTCAGACTATTCAACATGGGAATGTCAGAGCCAAAACTGACCCCGTCTTCACATATGCTTTCCCCACATATACACTTCCCAGCGGACTCCAGGTGACTATAATCAGAGGTAGGAACCCTGGAGGGTGAACCCTTCCCTTTCCTACCGACAGCCTTCCAACAGCCTTAACCCCTCCCAGACAAGACCTAGACCAAGTAATTAAGCATCATTGAAAAACCCCTCCCCCTTCCCCCCTCCCCCTTCCCCCCTCCCTGGGATCTCCCTAGTATGAGTCAGTACCACACTGGGGCTGCATTTACCTACATATCAACACAGCAACAAATAAAAAAGGACATTTTTCTTGACTCAATATGAATGCAATTTCATACAGAAAAGTACTGGAAATTTCAATGGACAAAAGACAATTCTATTTTACATTGTTAATTTTGTAATTAACTACATCATCAAATTCATGCTTTTTAAACAAATCATGCTTTATTTAATGTGATGTACACAACGGGGGTGATTTTACCAAAAATATTCTAAGCCCAGAACAGGTGGAAAAACGGGCAAATTGCTCACCCGTTTTTGGGCGAGTTCAAATCCTGTATTTTATGCATTTAGTGCATTAAAAAAATGGCCTAAACCATTCCTCACCTGTTGGGGAAGGGGCGGGGCTTAAATTGTCAGCCAGCCTGCTGTAGCAGCAGAGGGAGCTTGCGCACGTGCAGACCTCTATGGCTGCACATGCGCAACGGCAACCAGCAGAGTCCTGACAGGTCTGACAGAGAGGGCAGGGCGAGCCAGTAAAATCGCAGCCAGCATTCTTTTGACATAAAACTGCATTTTATTACATCTATTAATGATACCATTTCTGGAATTTTACCGCCTCACCCACCAAAGGCTCATGAGCTCCACCTGAGGCCAACAGAGAATGCCATTCTGTGAGCCTCGCCCACCCTGATTCCGGGGCAGGCGTGCTGCTAAAATTCCAGCAATGTCTGTAGATTCTGTTTAATTATTTTCTTAACTTAGTTGATTTTGGCCTCTTTGAACATCATGCAATCTAGTCTTGAAAATTATGGTAAACCAAAAGGAACGTCGTACTATTTGGAAATATCATTGCTAAAAGAACCCCTCCAGATGAAAATCTAATTAAACGTGAATAATGGTAATAAAATTAAATGGAGAATATTAATTGCAGTTCATCAGGTTGGACGTTGAATATTGAATTGCTGGATATTGAATTGTTCAACTACTCTGGATTCTGCAAGGAGGGTCATGTGTTATGTCTTCTGGTTTCTGTATGTTAGAAATAATCAGACTTTAGACTCAAAATGCTGATGCTTAATCGAGTGAATTTGTTGCTGCTCTCTGTGTAGTTGGTAGACTGGTAAAACTTTTACTCAGCAGATGACTGCAGTGCAGCAGTGAAAAGTGTCGCCTCAGGATATGTACCTGCATTCACATAACAATTGGATGCTGGCTCTTCACGAGTACAATACAACAGTACATCAGGTAAATTAATTGCAAATCTTCTATCTGTATTTTCTTCAAGGTACACAATGTTCTCTTCCCCCATTTAGACAGTTTTCACTGCTCAAATCATTAAATGTTTAATGTAACGCACAATTCTGCTGGTCAGTCAAAATGAATTTTCAAACTGACAATAGTAATAGGAGGACAAATTAGTTATTATCAAGAATACTGCAGTGTGAACTTCTCTAACGGAGGCCATAAGAAAGGCTGGCCTGCTGAGTAGCAAGAAGGTTCTGGGGAACCTCCATATACAGACCAATGTATTCACAGGTGAACATACGAACTGGTAGCAGGAGCAGGCCATTTAAATTTAAATAGTCACAGAAGGCTGTCATGTCTCCTTGCAGGAAGGGCCAGGAATTTCTGACACAACACATGACGTGTATTTTTATTTGGAACAAAACAGCACACCAAACACCAATCAAATACTAAAAAAGACAAAACTCACATGGGGTAGAGTAGCAAACCAGTATCTTTGTAGGCTACAGTGCCTTCATTGCACTGTTTCCCTACTCCAAACATAGAAAATAATGCCTGGTGATCAACAAGCATAAATCCATACAAGCTGCTTCTCCATTTGTCGTAACTAAAGATCAATCAAAGGTGACCATTGATAGGGCCTAGGGTAGGTCAGGAAAGCAAATTGTATATTTGCCTTTATTAAAAAGGGCTTGGTGCCTAATTGAAAAGAGGTCTTTGATGTCTAATGTGTCCTTACCAAAAGAAATATAGGGCCGGATTCTCCAGTCCCTCTGCAGTAAACGGAGATTTGGCTCAGCGCCAAATTCTCCATCCTCACTGGCAGCGGCAGCAGTGGCGGGACATGAACGGATAGAAAATTCCAGCCACACACTTTCCTTGGATCGAGTGCAACAAAGTTCCAAGGCCTCCTTCTGCGCTGTAGGGATTCTATATAAAAGCAAACTGCTGTGAATGCTGGAATCTGAAACCAAAAGACAAAATGCTGGAAAATCTCAGCAGGTCTGGCAGCATCTGTAAGGAGAGAAAAGAGCTGACTTTTCGAGTCCAGATGACCCTTCACCTGGACTCAAAACATCAGCTCTTTTCTCTCCTTACAGATGCTGCCAGGCCTGCTGAGATTTTCCAGCATTTTCTCTTTTGGGTTCCACAATTCTGTGACTGATCCTTTGGACAAGGGGATTATTCTATGAGATAGAATACAGCTAGCTTTATTCCCTAGAATTTGGAAGAATGAGAGGTGATTCATATGTAATTCTTAAGAGGTTTAACAGGGTAGATGTTTGGAAGATGTTTCCCGGGATAGAGTCTGGAACTAATTCATAGTCTCTTGAACCAAAAAAAAAACCAAGACACAAAACACCAATTACACTCAGCACCAAACAAAACTATTTTATGCTATTACTTTCATCGCATCTACTACTTGAAGATGTTTCCTGGGATAGAGAGTCTGGAACAAGGAGACTGAAAGAAGGAAAATGTTCGCCAAAGTTGTGAATCTTTGTAATTCTCCAGCTCAGAGAGCTGTGGACGTTCAGTCATTGAGTAGATTCAAGACAAAGATTGATAGATTTTTGGATACCAACTGAATTAAGGGGTATAGGGATAGTGTGCAAAAATGGAGTTGAGACAGATAATAATTTTATTAAATGTCCCTACTCCTCTTATTTCTTATGTTCTATATGCTCAAAGGTTACTTCAGCCCAAGTTGTGGGTCTTTGCAACACCCCTTATTTTTCCTAACTGTTCCTAACCATGTATCCATATCTGTTCTCAGACATGAGATTCTGTTAAAGCATGGTTTTTACTAAAACTATACTTTGCATTTCCACGTTTCCCTCTTTCTGGGAAGCAGATAGTTTTGTCCCCCTTTCGTTTTCCAAGCATCAGAAAAGATTACAAAACAGTTATGCTACCCAGTAAAACATCTAATTCAAAATAGTTAATTTCTCATTAATTAGAGGTTTTAAGGGTTAATAATGAATTATTAACTACACAATTTCCTAATTAACATACTTGTTGACTAAATTAAACATTCCAACATGATCTTTCTGGGTGGAAAAGTCCATTTGAAATGACTGCCATATTGTTTGACTGCTGGGAATTAGTCATGAGACCAGATGATATAGGAGCAGAATTATGCCATTCGGCCCATTGAATGGCGGAGCAGACTCAATCATGGCTGATAAGTTTCTCAACCCCATTCTCCCACCTTTTCCCCGTAACCTTTGATCCCCATACCAATCAAGAACTTATCTATCTCTGTCTTAAATACACTCAATGACCTGGCCTCCACAGCCTGCTGTGGCAATTAATTCTGTAGATTCACTACCCTCTGGCTGAAGAAATTCCTCATCTCAGTTCTACAGTTCAACATGCTACTGTGCAGAGGGACCTGGGAGTCCTTGTGCATGAATCACAAAAACTCAGTTTGCAGGTGCAGCAGGTAATCAAGAAGGCAAATGGAATGTTGGCTTTTATCGCGAGAGGGATGGAGTATAAAAGCAGGGAGGTCATGCTGCAACTGTACAGGGTACTGGTGAGGCCGCACCTAGAGTACTGTGTACAGTTTTGGTCCCCTTATTTAAGAAAGGATATATTAGCTTTGGAGGGGGTACAGAGAAGGTTCACCAGGTTGATTCCGGAGATGAGGGGGTTAGCTTATGAGGAGAGATTGACTAGACTGGGCCTGTACTCATTGGAGTTTAGAAGGTTGAGGGGAGATCTTATAGAGACATATAAGATAATGAAGGGGCTAGACAGGGTAGAAGCAGCGAGGTTATTTCCACTTACAATGGAAACAAGAACTAGGGGGCATAGCCTCAAAATACGGGGGAGTCAATTTAGAACAGAGTTGAGGAGGAACTTCTTCTCCCAGAGGATAGTGAATCTTTGGAATTCTCTGCCCAATGAAGCAGTAGAGGCTACCTCGTTAAATGTGTTTAAGTCACAGATAGATAGACTTTTAACCATTAAGGGGAATTAAGGGTTATGGGGAGCGGGCGGGTTAAGTGGAACTGAACCCACTATCAGATCAGCCATGATCTTATTGAATGGTGGAGCAGGCTTGAGGGGCTAGATGGCCTACTCCTGCTCCTATTTCTTATGTTCTTAAAAAGTCATCCCTTTACTGTGAGTCTGTGCGTCGGATCCTAGTCTCTCCTACTAATGGAAACATGTTCCCCCTCGTCCATTTTATCCAGGCTTTTCAGTATTCTGTAAGTTTCAATGAGATCCCTCCTCATCCTTCTATACTCCATCAAGTACAGACCCAGAGTCTTCAAACGCTTGTCATATGTCAAGCTTTTCATTCCCGGGATCATTCTCGTGTATCTCCTCTGGACCCTCTCTAGGGACTACAAATCCTTCATTAATACGGGGTCCAAAATTGCGCACAAATATTCCAAATGTGGTCTGACCAGCGCCTTATAAAGCCTCAGGGTGGGTTGAACAAAGTAAGGCATTTCTAAATTGAAGTGTGAAACTCCAGCTCAGTATCAGTGGTGGCAATTCAGCATTTCATCTTTCTTGAAGGTAATAACAGATCATCGTGCCTTTTTTCTAGTTCACGGCTGAAATTCTCCAGCCTTGCCTACGGCTGGGATTCTCCGATCCCACTGCAGTGAATGGAGATTTGGCTGAGCATCAAATCCTCCATTTTCACTGGCATTGGCAAATCCAGGGCTACATTTTTCACTTGGTACAGGAATTCAGAACTTACAATCAACAACAAGAATGACTTGCCTTACATGGTGTCTTTAATGACTTCAGGACTTCTCAAAGCACTTTACAGATTGAAGTACTTCTGAAGTGTATTCACTGATTCAATGTAGGAATGAATGAATGCAACAGTACACAATCAATTCTGCTTAATTGAAACCTGCTTAACTGGAATGATTAGGTAACTTGATTTTTCTGTTATTTAAATTGCTTATTTCAAATTAATGGATACGTTCAATTTGCGTTTTGTGCAAATTATGAATCTATAATTTATACCTTGAATTACCCAATTACTGGCTGATGGGTGACTACACCTGGAAGTGTATGAGTATGGGACAAGATAGCAAATTTGACCTGGCTGCGGTGCACGTTTGTTGGAATCTGTTCAGTTGCTGTTTCTGCCATTTTTTGGGATTATTACAGTTCATCCACAAAAGATATGGGACAAGGGGAAGATGTCTCACTGATATCTAATTCTTTTGCCCCACTTTTTGAAGGGGTAACCAAGAAGATAGATGAGGACAGTGAAGTCGACCTTGTCTGCATGGACTTTAGCAAGGCCTTTGACAAGGTACCACATAGTAGGTTGTTGAGCAAGGTTAAATCTCACAGGATTGAGCCAGGGTGAGTTGGCCAATTGGCTTGACAACAGAAGACAGAGAGAAGTTGTAGAGGGTCGTTTTTCAAACTGGAGGCCTGTGACCAGCAGTGTGCCTCAGTAATCGGTGCTGGGTCCATTGTTATTTGTCATTTATATTAATGATTTGGATGAGAATTTAGGAGGCATGTAGTAAGTTTGCAGATGACACCAAGATTGGTGGCATAGTGGACAGTGAAGGTTATCCAGGATTGCAAATTGGGCCAGTGGGCCAATGAATGGCAGATGGAGTTTAATTTAGAAATCTGTGAGGTGATGCATTTTGGTAGATCAAATTGGGATAGGACCTACTCAGTTAATGGTAGGGCATTGGGGAGAGTTATAGAACAAAGAGACCTATGAGTACAGGCTCATAGCTCCTTGAAAGTGGGGTCACAGGTGGACAGGGTGGTGAAGAAGGCATTCAGCATGCTTAGTTTCATTGGTCAGAACATTGAATACAGGAATTGGGATGTCTTGTTGAAGTTGTACAAGACATTGGTAAGGCCACACTTGGAATACAGTGTACCATTCTGGTCACTTTATTATAGAAAGGATATTATTAAACTAGAAAGAGTGCAGAAAATATTTACTGGGATGCTACTGGGACTTGATGGTTTGAGTTATAAGGAGAGGCTGGATAGACTGGAACTTTTTTTCCCTGGAGTGTAGGAAGCTTAGGGGTGATCTTATACAGGTCTGTAAAATAATGAGGGGCATAGATAAGGTAGTCAACATTTTTTTCCAAAGGTAGGGGAGTCTAAAACTAGAAGGCGTAGATTTAAGGTGAGAGGGGAGAGATACAAAAGGGTCCAGATGGGCAATTTTTTCACTGAGGGTGGTGAGTGTCTGGAACGAGTTGTCAGAGGCAGTAGTAGAAGCAGGTACAATTTTGTCTTTTAAAAAGCATTTAGATAGTTACATGGGTAAGATGGATATAGAGGGATATGGGCTAAATGCGGGCAATTGAGACAAGCTTAGTGGTAAAAACTGGGTGAAATGGACAAATTGGGCCAAAGGGCCTGTTTCCATGCTGTAAACCTCTGTGACTCTATGACACAGTCCAGGAGAGAAGGACAGTGACACAAGAGAGAGTCTGGTCCATAATAAGTGTTGCAACAAGCTAGAGTGCAAATGCTAATTTCAGAAATTAAGCAAACAACTGACAGGCTATACATTCCAATTTTATTTGATTTCAAAATCTTCATAGCAGGAAATTCCCTCTAAAAAATCAAACAATACTTGAATGGATTTTGACGAAACAATAATTTATATATCCAGCTTGAAAAGTATCTGTAGTAATAAAGGCAGTGATTTGTCTTGGAGAAAGTCCTGTTTTCTAATACATAAAAATAGCCACACAGAGTAATGTGCTTTTGCAAATAACTTGGGAACTGTCTTCAGTCAGTGGGCTATGGGGCGATGGATGAGTCCCAATGACTACAGATGGTATTGGGTTACAGCACAGACTAAAAAGGGCAGCATGACCCCACTGAGTTGGCAAGTAATTCTCTAACTGAGGCATATACTAATGATGGCAAACTATCTCTGAGGTAGACTTTTCAGAAGTGGTTTACAAATGCTTTTGATTGCAGTCACCATCATAGGAGTTTCTCAGTTAAATTGACTGTTTAAACTAATCAGCGAAAATTACCAATGTACTGAGCAATCAGTTGGTTCTGAAGGCTTTTTAACTTAGGAGAGGCATACTGATGTCCAGTGGAAAATAACTATCTCTTTCTCCCAGGCTGGCAGATGTACGGTATGTAGAAGTGACTACATACCAAATTAATTCATTGGCACTGGGACATCCTGTGCCATGAAAGTCACCTTGTAAAAGGTATGTTAATGGCTTATCAACTTCACATGTAGTTAGACATGTCAGACATTAATACATTTTACTCTCATTAAATATTTGGACTGAATTTTTGAATGAGCTTTAGGTTCATGTCGCTCATCATTAGTAGAACATAGATAATAAATAATGATATATATGATGAATTATCAATAAAATTAGCAAAATAAAATTGCCTGTTCCATAATGAATTCCTTAAGTTACATTTCTCGTTGCAATTTATTTTTATTTAAACACTGGTGAGTAATAATTAACTGATTAAAGTTTCCCCATTTGAGAACACTCATTGCTCTGCAAAGCTCTAGTTAAAGTTTACTGATTTTCTGACATTGAGCTACAAGACTCAGAATCTGCTCAGAAGCTTCAATGTGTTTTGTCTTCAAGTACTGGACACTGTTATGATTGGTATCTTCCAGGAAGTATCGATAGTTTGCCATCATTCCCGAGGATGATGAAAGACCACGAGGACTAATGTCAGCCAGCCAGTTTAATTGCCATATCACAGCGCCATTCTGGAGGTGGAAGTTAGCTACTGGATTAAGGGCAGCCCCGCGATGTTTTTCTCCATACAGGTACCAGGCACAAAGTCGCATTAGTGGCGTCTCAAGAGCTCGAACTAATTTGTCAGACTTCACCCACTCATTCGTGCTGAGTAGGCGCTTGAATGATTCTAGCACAGGCTCTTCAATGATGGCCTGGATTTCTTTGTATTCAAGTTCTGTAAAGATCTTGTTTGATTTCCCTTCCTTGATTTGGATATTGAGGATTCCAAGCAGCCACTCTGTGAAGCCAGGAATGGGAGATAGGCTGGAGAACTTGTTCATGTGAGGAAACTCACCCTGCAGATTACACAGACAAAAAACATATTAATTTCAAAACAGAACTGCTGATATCCTATGACTGTTGGTCTGCATCACCAAACCTACTCTTTCTGTAGGTTGCCATTCTGTAGTGTGTAGACTAAAGTGCTACACTTAGGTTCCTCAACAAGTGGTCTTTCAGTGGGAAAATATAAAATGTTCTTTTTGTTCATTTGTTCTTATGCAGACTGCAGAAAACTACGGTGGTAATATTGCCAAGTTGTTACTTTGAAATTGTTGGCAACACCAGCAATAGATATGTGCTGCAATGCATTTTTTTCTCTGAATCTACAAAAGTACAAGCAAGAGGCAGGAGTAGGCCATTCGGCCCTTCAATCCCGCTCTGACATTTAATAAGATCATAGCTGATTTGATACTAACATCAAATCTGCATTCCGCCTATCCCCGGTAACCTATCATCCCCTTACTTACCAAGAATTTATCCACCTCTGCCTGAAAAATATCCAAAGACTCTGCTTCCACTGCCTTTTCGGGAAGAGTTCCGAGAAATAAAAATTGCCTCACCTCCGTTTTAAATGGGCGACCCCTTATTTTTAAACAGTGATCCCTAGTTCTAGATTCTCCCACAAGAGGAAATGTCCAATCCACACCCAATCTGTCAAGACCTTCCAGAACTAGATAAAAATTGATCAAGTTTCAACATTCACTAACTGACAAGGGAAATTGTGTAGTTTTTGGCAATAGCACATTGGCAAGCTGGTAAAGAGACACGCAATCTCATAAACAGAACAGTCAGTGATATATACTTCAAAACACATTTTGCAATATTAATAACATACACAGACTAATGACTGTTAAAATAGCCAACAATGGAACTTCATAAAAACTTCTGTCATTAATATTGCAGAGTGCAATTTTACGGCATTAACATCTCAGTTCTTGAATGAGCAACACCCACAAAGTGCAGTTTGTGCATTGTATACGCATCATTTATTGCCTGATTATATCTCATCTGCGAAAACTACAAGGAAGGATGATAATCAGTTAGATGGTAGAAAATAATAGGAGTCTATAAAAACTAGTTTTGGGTACTTCCTTACCTGGAACTCTTGTTATCCCCATTTTTCACACTTACCTCAGAATCGGGTAAGGATTTATGAAAGCTCTTTTGGCAGAGAACACAACTGTCTTATCATATGTACAATCATTCCCAGAGCAAGTGACAGCCTGTCATTTTTCACCTGCTGAGGCCGTATAAACATTTCTACCTCATAAATAAAAATGGATTAGTGCCCAGACTGTGAGTGTATCATAATATATCATTCAAAACAGTCTTGTTTGCAAGAAAGATTATGAGGAATTTGGATTTAAGAAACAACAGAAAAAACAGAATTGAAATCCTGTGAAGCAGTAGACTGCAAGCTGTAGATATTCACCTGATTGGTTTATTTCTGTTCATTTCTTAACTCTTCCAGTATACTTATCAAGGGATTAAGCAAATGACAATCCAACAGGCTTCTGCCAATGACAAAATGATTAACCACATGACATTCATGAATATTGCCATATGGTGATTGTTTTCTCTCCTTCTGGGGAATTTCATCCCTCATCACAAACTTGCTCAACTCCTGATATTCTCATTTAGGACATCTGAGATGAGGAATGGATAATAACAAATGCATGTTGGCACACCATCACTTTACCACCGCTGATCTAGTGATTCTCCTGAACTGAGCATTTAAGTCGTTTATTAGTTAAGTAGTATTCCGCTTTTTCCTGTACCTAATCTTCCAGCCTGGGGCGGTGGGGAGAGGAGCGGGGAGGTATTTGGTTGCAATATTAATGTCTTATTACAGTAACATTCAACTAAAACTAACAAGAAACTGCAAAAAAAAACTACTTGCCGAGGATTGGGCTTCAAACTTAATGAAGGACTTGTGGGATCAACAATTAGATTAATTGAGCGGCACGGTGGCACAGTAGTTAGCACTGCTGCTTCACAGCTCCAGGGTCCTGGGTTCGATTCCCAGCTCGGGTCAGTGTGTGTGTGGAGTTTGCACATTCTCCTCGTGTCTGCGTGGGTTTCCTCCGGGTGCTCCGGTTTCCTCCCACAGTCCAAAGATGTGCGGGTTAGGTTGACTGGCCAGGTTAAAAATTGCCCCTTAGAATTCTAAAATGCGTAGGTTAGAGGGATTAGCGGGTAAAATATGTGGGGGTAGGGCTGGGTGGGATTGTGGGCGGTGCAGACTCGATGGGCCGAATGGCCTCCTTCTGCACTGTAGGGTTTCTATGATTTCTATGAATTACACCCATGCTCACAGATATTCAATCAATGCAATGGTTACGCAATCATACAAGAAAATGCTCACAGATATGTAGTTACACTGTATTGAGGAAGTAATACAAATCAGAAGGGATGCAAATTTAAATTTAATACAAGGCATGCTCCTTTTAGAAATTTTGGACTGAATCATCTGCCTTCCCGCATGATCAAGTTGGGAGTAGGGGAGTATCTAATTGGGCAGGACGGTGGCGGGTGGCAAAACTGATGCTCTCCCTCCTCCAACCCAACTAAGTCTGTGACAGAAACAGAAATGCTGGAAAATCACAGCAGGTCTGACACATCTGTGGAGAGAGAATAGAACCAACGTTTTGAGTCAGGATGACCCTGACTTGAAACGTTGGCTCTATTTTCTCTCCACAGATGCTGTCAGACCTGCTGCGATTTTACAGCATTTCTGTTTCAGATTCCAGCATCAACAGTATTTTGCCCTCAAGTCTGTGGCAGAAAGGCCTGTGGATGGTCTTCCCATGCTATAGTCACTTTAGGCTCTAAAGTATGTAATTAATGCCCATTTAAAAGCCTCATCCTGACAATATTAGTATTAAACCCAGTGCAGGCAGGGGACTCGTGTGTGTGGGGAGCATGACAAGCAAACTCATACAGAGCTGCTGGCTGGATTCTAGAAGCGGCCCTTCATTCAAAGGCGCTCCGTGACTGATCAGGAACCTGGCATTGGGAAGGACAGGTCTGCTGAGAGTCATCCCTACCCTTGCTGCCAACTCCCCTTTTGCCATTACCCCACTTCACATCATAATTTATCTGTGGCCGGGATTTAGCAACAATCCAGGGCCTCAAGTGGGCAGCAGCCACAACCTCCTGATTGTGCTGCCACCCAGCCTCCGAGGGGCCAACAGGTTTCAGTGGGCAGGACCACTGCCTTCTGAGTTCTTGATCTAGGGAAGGCCTGCCAACTTCCAGTTAAATGCCTGTGTGGCACTTAATTTGACGGGTCTTCCCAAAGAGGCACATGGGCACTCTCCATCGCTCCATTAATTATAGGATAACAAGTTATGAGATTGACACAAAATTCAACTTAATTAATTCTCATTCTATTTTAAATGCAATTACAAAAGATCGCCAGATGCTGCTAATTTAACAAATTATCCATCAAAAAATAATTATGTATTTGAATATATATGATGATGATGGATTCTCCTGTTGCTTCGACGGATGAGTAATGAGCAAGGAGGCCAATTGTTCACGGTCTAGGTTAGTGTCATCTCATATGTTAAGCCAAATCTTCATTTGCAGATCTGATTGCAAAGACTACATATGAAGTCACTGGAAGAGGGGTGGATGAAGGCAGTGGCTTTGCAGCATGCTCATTTGTCCTGTAACTCTGTTCTACTCAAAATGTTGTGATTGTTTAATGGCAAAGATTTCTTTATTTTGCTCAGGGTTGTTTCTCCCCATGTCATGGAATTCAACTTACAGACTTTGAGATTGACTTTCAGAATGTCTTTGTATTGGAGTATTGGATGTTCTTTGGTGCTGGGTCCCGTACTCATATCACTTTAGATTATAGCCTTCAGTATGCAGGAATCCTCCGCACAAAACACATCACCACTCCAGCAAATATATATATGCATACACATGAAATTACTATTTATATTGGTAGAAGTCTTCCCATCTGTCTCTTGCTAAATCATCAACACTTACATTCCCATAACAGCTCTGACAGAATAATATATCAAGAGCACTTTACAAGAGAAGAAGACACCAAACAGTAAGTCAAAGTCTTTAGAGGTGGAGTAACTAAAGGCACAGTAAAAAGTGTGGGGCTTGAGAGACTTTTATTAGTAGGGAGATAAGATGGTACAAAGTGACTTTGAAAGGAAATTCCTGAAATGCTGAATTAAATACTCCTTTCTGATGGAAAGGTGAATAAGAACTCATCCAGAGTCAGAGCCACTTGAGAGTGTGGGCTGAGTATATTGTAAAGTAAAATAAAGTTTATTTATTAGTCACAAGTAGGCTTACATTAACACTGCAATGAAGTTACTGTGTAATTTCCCTAGTCGCCACACTCAGGTGCCTGTTCGGGTCAATACACCTAACCAGCAAGTCTTTCAGACTGAGAGAGACACGGGGAGAACGTGCAGAGTCTGCACAGAGTGACCCAAGCCGGGAATTGAACCCGGGTCCCTGGCGCTGTGAGGCAGCAGTGCTGACCACTGTAAAACTGTACCAGGCTGCGTTGCTTGTGAAAATTCATGGGACAGTACAAAAGGACACAAGATGCTGATTGAAGCTAACCCTCTACAGATAAATGTATTACAGGAAAAAAAAATCTAGAGACGAGGACAAAATCTCGATTGCCACCCCAGCATGTACTGCGGTTGCGCTGCCTTTCGGATTAGACAAACTGAGGCCCCACCTGCCCCCAAAGAATGGATGCAAATAATTCAGTCGCACTATTCTGAAGCAAAATTGGGGAGTTCTTAGCAGTGTCTTGGCCAATGGCTATCCCGCAATCATCATCAATCAAACAGAGCACAATGTTGAATTTGTAGGATCTTGCTGTGATTAAATTGGCTGCTGTGTTTCTTACAGTGATTAAACTTCAGGAGTATTTCATTGGTTATAACACATTTTGGGGACATTCTGAGGCTGCGATGGGATTAGGGTTATATAAATACAAATATTTATTTTATTGTGATGCAGGTTGCAATAAAGAAATCAGTGCCGAAAACCACCGACCTCGTCTGTGGCTGAGATTCTTCAAATGGCAATTTTGCTGTTCTCACTTGCAGCAGAGCGGACATGGACGAGATCAGAGAATTCCGCCCCAGTACGGCATTGCGTGGCTGATTTCGTGTTTTCAGCATTCACCAAGTAGTTGGCAGGTAGAGGGATCAGTCCACCTACCCAATGAAGCATGCCAGATACTGAAACCCTCTTTGCAGAAGGTTTCAAATAGAATATTTGTGTGTACTGAATGAACAGCACTCGGAGCTGAGCAGTCTGCAGTAGTGCAGGTGGTGAGTGTTTTGTCTTTTCAGCACTCAGCTTCATCGATGAAGTACATAGAAATAGCCTGGATGTTAGGACATCTGGTACAAAAGCAGAGTGTGACATTATAGTTGTTGAGCACAGAGCAAACAAGATAGCAAATTCATCTTTGTCAAGGGAATCATTTATAGAAAAGAAGTCTTCACAATTGGGATGTGTCCAGTTTGTTTCTGCACTCCATTCAATGCACTTGCCAACTGTATCTAGAGTGCTAACTGTGTCTGTGTTTTACTACTGTGCTTGCAAGCAATTCAGTCAGAACATATACAGTTTAAGTTTATTTATTATTGTCACAAGTAGGTTTACATTAACATTGCAATGAAGTTACTGTGAAAATCCCCTAGTCACCATACTCTGGTGCCTGTTTGGGTAAACTGAGGGAGAATTTAGCATCAGAGGCAGCTTACATTTATATACGGATTTTAACAGAAAAATCACTCCTGATGTGTTTTGGAAAGGTGTATGGAAAATCAAACATAGAAAATAGGAGTAGGCCATTTGGTCCTTCAAGCCTGCTCTGCCATTCATTTTTATCATGGCAATTTTATTATCAAATTCAGTATCCTGATCCCCCTTCCCCCCCATATCCTTTGATCCCTTTAGTCCCAAGAGCTATATCTAATTTCTTCTTGAAATCACACAACGTTTTGGCCTCAACTGCTTTCTGTGAGAGTGAATTCCACAGATTCACCGCTCTCTGGGTGAAGAAATTTCTCTTCACCTCAAACTATGACCTCTAGTTCTGGACTCCCCCACCATCGGGAACATTGGGCCCGATTCTCCCATCGCGACCCGCAACTTTTCTGGCGGTCCATTCGGCAGAATTGCGTGTTGGCCATTTTGCGGGATTTGCGCATGCGCTGGGAACACATGTGCATCTCCCAGAGCCGGAGAACAGTCGCAGTCGAGACCGTGCTGGAAACCGGTGGGAAGAGAGGTAAGTCATTTGAATCTTTTTAAAATGTAGTTTAAATATGCCTTGCATGTGCTTATCGGGCCCGGCATGGAACTTGCCGGGCCCAAGTGAATCTCCCACCCCTTCAGGAGTACTTCATTCCGATGGGGTTTAGAGGAGCTCTCCACGTTCTGGGAACTAGCGGGCGACCCCGCCGGAATGAAGGGAGGGGCAAACGGGGCCACCCAGGGGGTCGGGGGTGGTGCCCCCTGGGCATGGGCACCCTGGCAGTGCCAGCCTGTGCCCCCTGGCACTGCCCAAGGGGCAAAGTGTCCATGCCCTGGGGACACCTTGGTACTGCCCAATGGGCATGGGGCAATGCCAAGGGGCGGGGCCTAGGGTGCGATCAGTGGGGTGGGGGGTCCCGCTGTCGGGATTGGTCTGGGCTCGAGGGAGGGCAGCAATTGGGGTGGGCTGGGGGAGCCTGCCTCTGAGGGAGGGGTCTGACCTGGGGGCCGGGGTCTGCTGGGATAAAAGAGGTGGAGGGATCACCACTGCTGAGGGGGAGTGGGCTAGACATCGGGGCACTCCAGGGCAAGGGGGGTTGGGGCTGGCCTGGGAATTGTGTGGGAGCCGCGATCTGGCCTGGGGGGGGGGGGGGGGGGGGGGGGGAAGAGCTGGAGGGGCAGCACTGCGGGGGTCCCGGGCTGGCCAGTGATTGAGCTGGCCAGCAAACGGAGAGACTGACAGATCGGGACCACTGCGCGTGCGCAGAGTTCCGGAGCTGTCAGGCTCCAGCATGAATAGGCTCCGCCACCCTGGGTTTTTAATGATATTCACGATTGTGACCTCTGCAGTGCACTAGAGTGAGGAGATTTAGGTCTGAAGCTGCACTAAAAAAACAGTCGTGGTATGGAACAGTTTTCCCACCACTTTTTTTCAGCACTTTTGGGAGAATCGCCCCCATTCTTTCTGAATCTATCCCATCTAATCGAGTAGAATTTTATAAGTTTCTATGTGATCCCCTCTCACTCTTCTAAACTCTAATGAATACAATCCTAACTGACTTAAGTCTCTCCTCATATGGCATATTGAGCCAAAGGAGAAGATACTAAGAGGGGTGACTAAACATTTGTTCAAACTGGTGGGTTTTAAAGAGGAATTTCAAGGAGGATGAGGAAATGGAGAAGTTTAGGAGGGAAATTCCAGAGTGGGATCTAGGCCCACTCACAGGGCAAAGAGTGTCAATCGTCATCTAAAAAAAAAGGGCAGAATTCCCAAACATGCACCTGAGTGGAAGTCAAAGACAGTTTCAACCGCAGAAACCACAACCAGAAACAGAAAAGGCAGCAGAAGAGACTGGGAGAAGCTCAATTCAGAAAGCTGCTGAATGTTCATGTAGAGTTAAAAAATTATTAGACTGGTACACAACTAAACAATTCATGTTACGGAGATGTCAATCGTCCTGCTAAAGGTGGTGGAAATTAGCATTGAGGTTGCTGATGTATGAAAGTCAACTGACAGCATTATAATCTGTATGCCTGTCAACATGACTTGAATGTCAGAATTGAAATTCAATGTTGATTAGCTTGCAAAGCCCTGCTAGAAAGATTAGGATTTCAACACATATCTCTAAAATACAAAGCTACTGAATGAACTTTTACCCTGAATAAACAGGAACATTATACTGGTGCCACGAGTTGTCTCATTATCACAAACCATTTCTCATACCAACTCAACTTTACAAGGATATTGCAACTGATGAAGCCTGTCAAAAACAATTAGAACATCATTCCTTTCATTAATTCAAATAGCTTGCCTAATATCCAGGGATCTAATTAATTTTAGTCATTGCATTTCAATAAAAATAAGCTTTTAAGCAAAATTAGAAGTATTGGCTGTCTCCTGATCAGGAGTTCACTTTATCTGATGGGGAATTTAGCCACAGCTCAAAAGTGCCAACAACGTGTGTCTAAACCGATGGCCTCATTCAGAGTTGAGAAGGATGGTCGGTGTGAGAAATTGAAATGTCACAATGGTGAAAGAGGAGGTGTTCTTCGAAAACTTGGAGCTTAACAGCGCATTTAACCTTTGCTGCAGCAAACCTTCAACAGCTTACTGCTGACAGCTGATACAAAGAAAAACTTTACAGTACTGACATGCCTCATCTTGATACAAACAAAAAAAAAAGTGGATTACTTCAGTAACTGAGTCAGCACAACATAATAACAGCTGAGGCTGGAAACGGTGACAAACAGTTGAATGTTGTGACTCCAGGACTCTACGTTGCAGTTTTTAAAGGAACGTTAATGGTCCCCAAAATTTAAATGACGAACATGCACTTGAGGTGAGTGGGGGGAAAGTTCAAAGGAGATGTGAGGGCAAGGTTTTTACACAGAGAGTGGTAGGAGTCTGGAACGCGCTGCCAGGGCTGGTGCTGCAGGCAGATACAATAGGAGCGTTTAAGGGGCTTTAAGATAAGCACATGAGTACGCAAGGAACAGAAGGATATGGACCAAGGGCAGGCAAAAGGAATTAGTTTAATTTGGTGTCAAGGTTGGCACAACATTGTGGGCCAAAGGGCCTGTTCCTGTGCTGTACAGTTCTATGTTAACTCCACCCATAAGCTGGGTTAATGGTATCTTAGAGATTGATAAATGGGAAAATATTGATATATTTTTATTTAAAACCAAAGAAATTAAGTGAAAAAGAAGAATGATGGAGCATAAAAAGTTATGGGCCCTATGGCATAGAAATTCAGGCCTATACGATTTATTCCCCTACTATCCAAAAAGTCAGTGGGGAACACATCCCCACCAACCCTGACAGGCCCACTGCTCTGACGAGCATTGGTTGGCAGAAGACAGGACTCCGTTCTCACATGGGCAGAAGTCCCACCTTGGAGAGCTAGTGGCCAATCAAATTGACTGGCAGCTCTCCAGCCTCTCCAGGCCCAGCAGTGCAGTAGCTGAAAGAGGCAATGCAGTCACGTGCCTGGAAGGCAGGGGAGGTGGAGTGAAAGTAAGTGGCAGGGGTCCCAAGGAGGGGAGGGTAACCTTGGTAAATTTTACACATTTCCCCAAGGTCTGTCATTCACCAGTCAGCCTAAAAATTTAGGCTGGGTGGGAAATGCACCTTTTCCGGCAAAGTAAGTGGCCACTTAAAGGCTTTAATTGGGGCAAGGGCAAGCTTCCACCCCAAAAAATTACTTCCAGTTCAGGGTGGGCAGGCCCCCAGAGGAAATCCTGTCCATGCAATTTAATGCTGTCTCCCAAAACACAATGAGTTGTGTGTGTATGTGTGTGTGTGTGTGTGTGTGTGAAGGGGTGGGGGAGGTGGTGGGGTGCAGTAAAATTATGGCCATGGTGTAGATGAGAGCCAGTGCAAGTTAATATTTTAAAAATATAATCGATCCTGCATTTAAGAGATTTTTGCATAGAATGTAGGGGGAATGTTTATTTTTACAGTAAGACAGTGAAAGTCTTGAGGACATTTTTTCAACTCAAGAGATCATCATCGTGTGGTGGCATAATGGGTTCTGCTGCAAGTTAATTTGTTACTGCAGGTTGCTGACCACAGAAAGTTGCTGATCCCAGCCACATTTAACACCGATCCTTACAGACTTTATATTTGATGTGATGAAGACCTACCTGAAGCTCTTTTACTACTTGCTTGATGAGGTAATTTCCAAGCTCCACTCCCTGTAGCCCTTTCTGTGAGGAGCTGATAGAGTAGAAAACAGCTGTGGTGATCTTGTTAACATCCTCAGCCATCTCAGGAGAAGGACCATATCGCACAATAGCCTAAACAACACATACAATTCATATTTTTTTAAAGTTATTTATTTCCTTATTCAGCTTTTAGAAGTTACATAGATATTCCATCATATATTGCACATTTTTCAGAAGACAAAGATTACATAGTGATGATTGTTTCTGAAAATAGGTTTATTGAACCACTTCATTTAATGCAGCACTTTATTTCTTATTTAAATACAACGCAAATAGAATATACACTAATTAACACCATAACCAGAAGTCCCACCTAGGGGAATTTCACAGTAACTTCATTGCAGTGTTAATGCAAGCCTTACTTGTGACTAATAAATAAACTTTAACCAATTATTGTTTTCTGGGGAGAAAAATTAAAAAGCATTATTATTTAATGTCAAATACGGGTGGATACCTTTTCACCATCAAGCTCATTTCCACACACAATAGTGATTGTGTGGTAAAAAGGAGAGGCTCAAAACAAATTCTAACGGAAAACATTTCTAACATATTTTAGAAAGAAAAATGTTTCATGGTTGAAACATTTTTCTTTATAAAAGGGTAACTGGAATTTCTCCGACTGATGTGCCATAAATTTGGAGGAAACACCACAAAATGATGGAAATGTCCTTGAATGGTGTTTCACTGATCTTCCCCCAAGTTTCAGCAGGAGCTTGGGGCGAAAAACCTCAACCCCAGAGCTGGGAGTGAGGAAAATCAAGCTGGAAGAGTCAGTTATCCTTCAGAATGAAAAACAAAATCGCTCCATAATGCCATCTGGTGCCAAAGCTCTTAGTATCGTGGAGATTTAAAAAATTCGATCAGTGACTGACTGCAAGGGGCTTTTGAATATAAAGAAACAGAGCTTCTATTTTAATATTACCAGTGGATGTCCTGTGATAATGTTTAGGATATTTAGAACAACACAAGTGTTTATGCCGGGTGGACATTAGCATTAAGCTTGCTGATTTACAAGTGAATAAATCAAATTTCATTTTATGATGAGATTTTTACTGGTGCTTTGTGAATTGGATTTCAGAACGCAATACATTATTCAGTGAAAACTGTAAATATGTGCTCTCTTTACCATTTCAAAAACTGAATACATGCAGCAAAATGGTATGTTGGATTCATAAACCAAAGTTTGCAGCTATACTTAGCCATACTGTGGAATGAAATGGAGTTGAGCTGCACTGGGACACAATCCTGTGCTTTAGGATCAATGGGAAATGTTCTTTTGACATGGTGTAACATGAAATGGTCCTAGAGTTAAATAGTTCAGCTGTGGGGCTATTAGGTGGGTGGTGGGTAGTCTTTGATCTAGTATCACTGAAGAGGACCTGGAATTTAGAATCATAGAATTGCTACATTGCAGAAGGCGGCCATTCAGCCCATTGGGTCTGCACCGACTCTTCGACAGAGCAACCCCTCACCCAGGTTCCATCCCAGAAACCCCACATATTTACCCCTAAACTACACATATTGGAAGAATTTAGCATGGCCAATCCACCTAACCTGCACATCTTTGGACTATGGAAGAAAACCAGAGCACCTGGAGGAAACCCACACAGACACGGTGAGAACGTGTAAACTCCAAACAGGCAGTCACCCAAGGCCGGAACTGAGTCCCTGGTGCTGTAAGGCAGCAGTGCTAACTACTGTGCCACCGTGCTGCACAGAATTTGGCAGAATACTGAAAGCTGATCCTGAGGTTTGCAGTTGAACATGTTGTTTGCCTTACCAGTAGATTCCTAGGACCACGTTTTGATCTTCAAGGTGGGAATCATGAGCCAGGTCATTTCCCAACGTTGTAATCCAACCTCCTCCCTGGCAGTGCCCTCCCACACTATTTTCACTGTAGAGCAGTGGGGCAGGGCTGAAGCTGGGAATGCTGCCTCCCAAATCAGGCCCAACATGGAAACAGAGGAGGGCAGATGCCAAGTTGGCCAGGTTTGAACACCTTGAGCGGCATTTTCCCATCCCATCCAGTGGGTCTGCTGGCAGGCAGGAGTGGAAAATCTAATTCACCCAATGGCAGGTCAGTCTTCCCATTGTAAGGTGGCGTGAACGTCATTTGCACCTCATGAATGGTCATTAAAACAGCTGCCCACCAGCATCCCATCAGGTCTTCCAATCTTGCGTCATGCCAGTATGAAATTGCGTTGGTCTAAAACCTGATTGCTAATGAATGGCATGTATGAGTTGGTCCTCAGTCGCAAGAGACTTTGGGGTGAGTGCAGCTCTGCCAGAGTGCTGTGCTGATCCTGATGCTCTGTTCACCACTCAGCCAAGGCAGAACGGTTTCTGCCCCCAATTTCCATGCGGAGCTGGTCTTCATGGACAGCACCGTGCTGCTGGATTCATGGACACTCCCGTGTCAATGGCTCGGATCAGTAATGTTCCTGGGGTTAGAGAGCACAGGGTTTCCTTGACCCTGGTGTTACATACCAGTGTCCATCTGGGCATTCTGGCCAGCAGGAAAGGTATTGCTGGAGCCACCCGCCACTATAGTTAGTCTCAAAATAGGAGAACTCTGCCCCTTCTTCGGTTTCCTAGAACATCAGCTTAGGCTGCTAGCTGAGTGTAAACACACCCCACCTCCCTCACCCATCCATAATCTCCTCCTCACCCCTCAAAAGCCATGCCCCCATACTCTCTATATACACATGCTCACTGCATACCCTAAACCTCGATGCTTCCTACATTCTCCCACTGAACCCCATGCCTCCTCACTCCCTCCATCCCACTCACCTTGTATCTCTTGTGTACAAAACGTTTGAGCTTTACAATAACATTGTAAAGTCTTTGAGATGCTCAAGAAATTATTAAAATAAACAAAACCTTTTAAAACTACTTTTAAAAAATCCTTTTAACTAGTCATAATATTGTTCTGGTTTCCTCAGTGCCTGCTGAGCTTAATTAGTTAATGGGGTTTGGAACTCAGCCAAGTATGCATAATGAGATTCTACTGAATGATTGTGTCAACTATCCATGCTGCACTGATTGCATTAATGATGCTTGGAGTTCAGCTAAGCATTCATAATGGCATTCTATTGAACAGCTGCATAAACAAATCCTCCAGAGTGGAGTACACTAAAACCTTGATGTCTTTGAAAGACCTCAATCAACTGTTCACCTTTCAAACAGTCTGAACATCACTGAAAGAAGAGATTAAATCACAAGGTATATTGACAAAGTCAAATTCAAATATCAATACTGTTCAACGTGTACGGCGAACAGCACGGTGGTTAGCACTGCTGCCTCACAGTGCCAGGGACCCAGGTTCAATTCTGGCCTTGGGTCACTGTCTGTGTGGAGTTTGCACTTTTTGCCCTTGTCTGCGTGGGTTTCCTTCGGGTGCTCTGGTTTCCTCCCACAGTCCAAAGATGTGCGGATTAGGTTGATTGGCCATGCCAAATTGACCCTAGTGTCATGGGGATTTGTAGGTTAAATGTGTGGGATTACGGGAATAGGGCCTGTGGGGGATTGTGGTCGGTGCAGACATGATGGGCCAAATGGCCCCCCTTCTGTACTGTAGGGATTCTATGATTCCATGACACTGCTTTCCTTCATTGGATAATGTATCCCAATGCATCTGGACACTTTTTCACTTTCAGAGTACTGGCCAATGTAATTATTACTCACCTTTCACAACAGAGCCCAAGACATTATAACATGTAAAGTTGGTGATAACTTTTGGACTTACTTGTCAAAAGGTTCTTGACTCCAGGTTAGGGTTCCCCTATAGTTCTTGACTTCCCTGAGGAGCCATGAACTACGTCTCCTTCAGAAACCACCCATCAGAACGGTAGGGTGTTTGAAATGGGTGAGAGGGCAGTATGCAGGTGTGTTACCCGTACCCTTTATCTCATGCTGCTAACAATTACTGGCAATGGAAATGAGAGCAGGAATCCTGGAATTGGGTCCTATCCATTTTTTAAAAATCAATCTGTCTCTGTCCTGATGTAACCAGAGATACGAAAATCCAGGCTTGCATGAGCAGTTGAGCAGGAATGGGCCTAAATTGGAGAAAATCTCATGTACTGTAGAACTGGTCTGTGACTATCTAAATGCTTTCTGCAGACAATGAACATGTGTTATGTGAATGGTTATTGTTCATATCTCTGTTTGTCTCCCACTCTCAGCTGTAAGAAATTTAAAGTACGTAAATTGCTCTCAACAAAACACAGGTAGAAAGTTTTCAGGTTGTTTTTATTTTTCTAAATGAAGTGAAGAAAATGTATTATCTCTGACTTTGGGTGGGGTTTTCTGGCTATGCTCACCCCAAGACCGGAAAATCCCACCCAAGATCGACGGATCTTTGTGTGGTCCGCCCCTCGTCCGCTACGATTCCCATGGCAGGCGGGACAGGAAAATTCTGCCCTTAGTCTGGCAGCAATTTGAATGTTTACCTTTTAGGAACATAGGAATTAGAAGCAGAAGTAGGCAAATTCAGTCCTTCGAATCTGCTCCGCCATTCAATCAGATCATGGCTGAACTCTCCCTGGTCTCAGATCCACATCCCCACCTGTTCGCCATATCCCTCTTTCCCTTTTTTTTAAAATTAGGAACACGTCTATTTCCTTCTTGAAACCATTCAATGATTTTCTAATTGTTATATAATTAGAGATAGGTTAGTTTCAAAATTAAACTTTTATCTGAACAAAAGCAATTGAAATTAGGAAAGTCATTCTCTCTCAGCTGAATACGCTTTGAAGTTTAGATAACATGAAACAAAAGCTACAACAGGTTTGTAATGAACAATCTATCATTTTTTCTCTTGGCTTTTTTTTTCCTCATAGAACTCCCTGCTCCTTTGCAAAAGTGTCATGGTATCTTTAGCATCTTCCTGAGAGGGGAGACAGGGCCTTGATTTAATATCTCATTCAAAAGATGCCACCTTCAACAGTGCAGCACTCTCTCAGTACTAATCTAGTCAGCCTCGATCTATAGCTCCAGCCTCTGCAGTGGGATCAGAGGCAAGAGTGGTATCACTGAGCCATGGTTGGAATGAAGCAACAATTTTCCATGGGAAAATTTTCATGACTGTTTTTTGAGCATTAACATTTTAGTAAATATTCTATTTACCATAAAAGCTGGGCACTAGCTAATATACACTGGAGGCTAACAGCAACTCTAATGAGCTTACCTGTATGTTTTTGGAGATCTCATCTGTTAGTGCCACATGTAGGACTACCAGAGGTTCCCTTGGCATAGCATTATGTGTAAAAACATAGCATCTTCTGTAAGGCCCAACTCGGCGTTTAATATCTGTCCAGTTTCTGATAGGATGAACCGCCTCATACCTGAGATAAATAAATGTAATTGAGCTGCATTCACTGGAGGATTGGAACTGAAGTAGCTGATATTAAAAAAAAGTTGCCTCAGCAAAAAAAGTGCAGCAAATAATCAGGTCTCAAGCTAATCTCTTGTCCAGTAGGAAACAATATACAAACTGTGCAGGACATGTTCTGAGCCCTAATAATTTATTAAAAGTGCATTAAAAGTAATTACATTGATTTTAACCAGTTGAGTGAGCAGTGGAGCGAGTTAGAAATTCGCCCAATGCACCAAAAATCAATCCAAGTTTTTTTTTAACTCTAGGGCCTAATTACAAGCTCTCAGGAGGGCTTCCTACTCAATTCACTGTTAGATTGGGAAAATGCCCTCTTTGTGCAATTTCTGGCAGGTCAGCTTAACATCAGTACATATGAGGCTACCGACAAGTACAATATTTTTGCAGTTTTTTTTCTGTCTACATTCAGAGGTACAGAAAGTCAAAGTATAACACAACACCAATTGATTCTTGCTCTCACCTCTAAACATATTACATTTGAAAGGACAAGGAAATTGGACCTAATTGCTCAGTGGCTTAGAGAGCTGACACAGGCATGATGGACCAAATGATTTCCATTTGTGTTGTATCATGCGTTGATTCAATTGGCCAGAAATGAGCAACTGATGGTCAGCTTTGAGTGCAATAAGAACATTACTTGATTTTATATTGAGAGCAAACTAAAAATAGGATTGTTTTAGTAACTAGTGCAAAAAAAAGTGATTAAGAGACACTTACTCGCTAATTTTCTGCAGCAGATCACAAGAGGATTGCCAGGTGATGCGTTCCAGGTTTAAAAATCCTATAGAAAACCAATCTGAAAGCAGCATCTTCAATATTCCATTCATTTCCTGAGATTCAACACAAAGTTAGTAAGCAAATGTGACCAACTTCAGAAGGAATATTTATTTCTGATTAAATAATTCAGTAAAACCATGTAGACTGCTTTGAGGTGGTCTTGTCATTAGCATTTTCATTACTTGTACAATAACAGCATCCAAGTGTTCTAATAATCGATCATACAGTTTGACTAATATACCCCTTTCAGATACCATTACAATCTATACAAACCAGCAACTAATGGAGTACTCACACATAAAGAATTGATTTCATTTTGAATAGGAACAGATAGGTACTGCTTCTAAAACCAATATTTTATCATAGCTGGATGGTTACATTTAAGCAAATACTTCTGGAACTGTGTGATTTATATTCAAGATGAATTATATTTGCGAGCATAAATACAGTCGTGCCATTACTTGCAATAAGGTGTAATGTCCAGTGTATTTGGACAGAAGCACCTGTATCGTAGCTTCTTGGAAAAGCTGTACAAACAAGGATTTGAGTGCAAACAAATCTCAAAGCAGACAGTTAAAAGCAACATATTGCCAAAAAACATTTAACTGTTTTGCATTTTGTGTTTTCATTATTTATAACATATAAACAAATGAATAAAAAGATAAATTGAATAGTTTCAATGAAGTATGTTAATTTTCCTATATGATCAAGGATTCACAATTTTATAGATGCTTATTTTTACATATAATATTCAAAAGCAGTTAACAAAAGAAAGACTTGCATTTATGCAGTGCTTTACATGACCACTGGACATCTCAAAGCGCTTTACTGCCTATGAAGTACTTTTTGAAGTGTAGTTACTATCGTAATGCAATAAACACAGCGGCTAATTTTCGCTCTGCAAATTCTCACAAACAGTAATGTGATAATGATTAGATAATCTGGTTTTTGTGATGTTGTTTGAGGGATAAATATTGGCCATTTAAATATTATGAATACATTCTGACACACTCAAAGATGACAATAGCTTCTTAACTTTGTCATGAATAATCCTGTGAACATGGTGTTAACAACAATGTCTTCTAACCTATGAATTAACTCAAAGTGTTTTGTTATATAATCATTTGCAAGAAAGCAACAGTAGCCTGGCACGGTTGAACCTTTTTTTTAAAAAAATGGATCTACCTTTCCCACTCCGCTTCCTGTGCATGCAAGTTGCATGCCATAGGTTGTGCTGTATAAAGGCGCCTTGGGTTATGCTCCTGATGTTAGCGCTAATATGGAAAGGACCAGTAAAATAGACTATAATGCTGTCACCTACTGTCTGCTGGTTTCAGCAATGCTATGATTAACAAAATTGTGCATGCAGAGTAAAAGTGGAGACAATGCTGAATACTCAGAATCAGAATTATACTTTCACCATGCCATTATCACATGGGTTGACAGCTTCAAATTTGTTTTAAAATGTTAAATGCAAAACTCATTTCAGGAGGGGGAGATTGAAGAAAACAGTATTCAAAGTTTGAAAATGTTCCTTAATTTGTAGAAGTTTAAATGTGAAAAATGTCAGAATAAGCTGCAAGTTAACAATTCACATCTTAGTGCTCTGAGGAAGTTTTACGATTGTAATTTTAGTAAAATGGAATAATGGATGTGAGGAATGTTTGTACATATACCGCTGAACTGTTTTTTCAAAAAATGTATTTTTCAATGAAATTATTGATTTTAGCTTTCCAAATCTGGGTTACGTCTAATAGGTTTGCGAGGAATCTGTGTATAACTTCCTTAGAATATTGAACAGTATCTAACATCAGGGTGAAGTATGTGTGATTATAGCAGTGCCACTATTTGTGAGAACAATTTGTGTTGAATTAAAGTATCAAACGTCAAGGGCATACTCGTCCAATTGTGGTTCTTTTTTCTCAACCACATCAATAAAAATGTAAGATCTTGCAGTAAAATAGGGTAAACAGAGTTGAAGGCAAGTCAATTCCATCTCCAGACCCTGTGGAACCTTCACCACCTGGTAGTTTCAAAATGAAAAATCTCAAACCACAGTATCAATATAGTTTTCTGCTGCTCAAGTCTCCAAGGGTAAAGTTGCACAGGGTTGGAAACAAAACTTCAATGTCTAAAATTATTCCTCAATTGATTTGTCCCTTCTGAACGCAATGTTAAAAATCGATTTGATGGTTCAAAAAGGAACCAGAAAGCTGGAACTTGCATTTTATAAGGCAGTTTCTCAAGATGTTCTATCTCACTTGACAGCCAAAGAAGTACTTCTACGGTATAATGACTTCACTTTTGTGTGTACAAATGGAGAAGTATTTTGTGCACAGTGATTTGTGCATAGAAGTCCCACAAACAGCAATGCGATGAATAACTAGTTATTTCTGGTTGGTTGTTGGTTGGGAATGACGATTAGAAAATCTCCCATGCTCAAGTCTGAGAATGAGGATTGAACCAACAACTATAGGGGTCAGAAGCGAGAGTACTATGACTGAGCCATAACTGACACTGGGGGCTTAATTCTCCCATCCGCCCCCACAGCAGGTTTGGTGACAGGCAGGAGCAGAGAATCTAGTTGGAACAAAGAACAAAGAAGAGTACAGCACAGGAAACAGGCCCTTCGGCCCTCCAAGCCTGTGCCGCTCCTTGGTCCAACTAGACCAATCGTTTGTATCCCTCCATTCCAAGGCTGCTCATGTGACTATCCAGGTAAGTCTTAAACGATGTCAGCGTGCCTGCCTCCACCACCCTACTTGGCAGCGCATTCCAGGCCCCCACCACCCTCTGTGTAAAAAACGTCCCTCTGATATCTGAGTTATACTTCGCCCCTCTCACCTTGAGCCCGTGACCCCTCGTGATCGTCACCTCCAACCTGGGAAAAAGCTTCCCACTGTTCACCCTATCTATACCCTTCATAATCTTGTACACTTCTATTAGATCTCCCCTCATTCTCCGTCTTTCCAGGGAGAACAACCCCAGTTTACCCAATCTCTCCTCATAGCTAAGACCCTCCATACCAGGCAACATCCTGGTAAACCTTCTCTGCACTCTCTCTAACGCCTCCACGTCCTTCTGGTAGTGCGGCGACCAGAACTGGACGCAGTACTCCAGATGTGGCCTAACCAGCGTTCTATACAGCTGCATCATCAGACTCCAGCTTTTATACTCTATACCCCGTCCTATAAAGGCAAGCATACCATATGCCTTCTTCACCACCTGTGTTGCCACCTTCAAGGATTTGTGGACTTGCACACCTAGGTCCCTCTGTGTTTCTATACTCCTGATGACTCTGCCATTTATTGTATAACTCCTCCCGACATTATTTCTTCCAAAATGCATCACTTCGCATTTATCCGGATTAAACTCCATCTGCCACCTCTCCACCCAATTTTCCAGCCTATCTATATCCTGCTCTATTGCCCGACAATGCTCTTCGCTATTGGAGCCAAAAGTCTGAAACTCGCCAGCATAAAATCACGTTGTAATTCTCTCAATGGCGCATTAATGGTTGGATGGTCTTGTTAGTGGCAGGTGCTGTGAACGCCATTTGGTCATGAGTGCTCAGCTTCGTACCAGCATCCTGTCAGGATTTCCAATCTTGCGTCAGGCCAGCGTGAACCAGATTGAATAAAGGGTGGTATGCATAACGCAGTCCTCGGTTTACTAGAGACTTTGAGGTGACTGCAAGAAGGCCTTTCTGCTGTAACTTTGTGCTGGTCCTGATGTGTTGTCCACCACTCTGCAAAGGTAGACCAGTTCCTGCCCTTCATCTCCATGCGGAGTTGATCTTCATGGACAGCACCATGCAACTGGGTACATGGACCTTTTTGTGTCACCAAGTCAGATTAGTGCAGCACTTGGGGCTGGGGGGGTTACAAGAGCTTGAAGGAGGAAATTTTCCAGAAAACCATATTTGTATCATCAAACATATTTACATATTGGACTAATTGGCACCACTCATAACGGGCCAACAATGCAGAGGGGCACCCCCGGATGGATATTCGATCGGGTCCCCCCCTGCACAGCTGAGAGACTCACGAATTTCAGAAACTACGGAAGATCCCTAATCTGCCTAGCAACAGCGCGCAGCTGCATTTTAAACTGGCCAAGGACGATCAAGATCCCTATGAAACGAGACATAGAGTGGGTTATCAAAACCAAGCTATCACTGAAATATTACCAATTCGGCCAAGGCAGACATAAAAATCTGATAAACTAAGAGATAAGGATAAAAGGTTAAGAATGAAATACTCCAGACACCCAACAGGACAGGATGACATTAACACTCAATCTCACAAGCAGGAAACACAGACACGGAACAATAGGATCAATTCAAATAAGAGGACACATAGAGATGATAATGGGAAACGCATTTAGACACCGGGGCAGGACCAAGTAATCCCATTAACACGAACACACACCATACAAATGCTAATCGATGAAACTTCCTAGGGACTTTTGAAACTGACAGACCACTTTATACATTGTGTAAAAAAGCATAATCAAATGTTCCCGCGCGAATTTGGATCCCTATAAAGATCCAGAGCTGATGTGATTTAATTGAGATCAACGTGGCCAAGCCACTGTTTCTGAGCTGGCTACGGGGGTCTCCCTGGGATCCCAGTAATTGTACAATAAAGACACGCTTTGAACCTTGATTTGCGACTCAACTTCTATTCTGCACTGGTAAGGGATATTTCCCTACAACAAAATGGCGTAGTCACGGCAGGATTTGATATCTGACTTCTGACTGATGGCCACAGTTTGAAAGTCGGGATCAAATTTAAACGAATCTGATACAAATCCAGAGCAGTCAAAGGCGAGTGCAGGTCTCCGTTCAAAGTGAGGTACCTTTAAGGGTTAGGGTTTGTCTGTTTTAAGTATTGTTGTCTTGTAGAACTGTATAATCTTGCCTAAGTTTTTAAATTGAAACAGAAGTCCGCACTAAAGAGGTACAGGTCAGAACGACCGCGTGGAAGAAGGTAAGTAACTTTTAACTTTAATAGGAGTAAAGGACCAGAGGTAAAGATAACAGGTTTTGGGCTATTTGATAACAGGAATTAAGACTAATATAAAGATAAGTACCGCATGCAGAACTAATTGGTGTAACTAACCCAGGATTGTAAATGAAACCGCTGTCTGTGCCAAGGCAATAGGACAAGGGAGTGCTTGACTCAAGGTGCCCTACCCTAAACTGGACGTTAAGAGGAGAAATCTCCCACGCTAAGGTTGGGTTTTGAAGCGGGCGCTAAGAGGCACAGGCACTCAGGGTGCAAGGCACGGACAGTGTAAATCGGGTAACAACACTGACTCTGAAGGGACGAACAACCTCAGAGTCGATACAGTTACTAACTATAACAGGGGCTTTGATAACAGAATACATGTGTGTAAGTGTTGAGGAAAAGGGGACCCGATCCATCCTGACCAAGAGACACGACGACGGAGGATCCATTAGGGACCCGGGCGGAGTTTGATAACCTTGTTCGTCTGTAGGGAACACCACAGCCCATAGCAGGATACCCGGTTTTGGGGTAACGGATCAACCCTGCTAGTGGGGGTGGTGGCCGAGCGGGAGGCGTTGTACTTAGAGGGGCTGGGAACAGGGGCGGACAAACCCACTAAACAACCAGCACACATCCCAATAAGACAACACAAAATAGTCCAAGCGTGAGGTGTCAGGAATAGTTGGGGGAGCCCAGGGGAAAGAGACCCACTGGAACCTCACTACGAGGCCCTACAGCAATACAGACGGTGCTGGGGCAGTATCAGTGACAGGAGATAAGGGAGAGAGTTGAGGCACTTTTACTGTAGCAGCCAGCATACGGGGGTTGCAGGACTGCTAGACAGAAAAATGGCAGACCACGTTGTTAAGGGAGAAACTGCAGTAGCTCTCATTTTGAAGTATCTGTTAGCCAGAGAAGCGATTGTTGCAAAGATGAAACGGAACGGGTGGAACGCATCACAAACTTTAGAAGATCAAAGAAAGTGGGTAGACGGAGTTAAACGGGACAAAACAAAAGTAATGGGAGTAATATTAGTGACCCAGTTAGCTGGACTAATTGAGGAAGTAAATGCCTCAATGGAGGAGAGACACAAAGAGACAGAACAAATTAAAGTATTACAGGAGAGAGTGAGGGAATTAGAACACAGAAGACACACTGCGGAGATAACGCAGAGATCAGAGGAAACGGACCCTCGGCGCCCATACGAGTCAGTGTAGAAACATACAGCCACTCCAGCATCAGAAGAAAACGTAGAAAATTATAATCTAGCGCCAGTCACGAGAGGAGGGACGTTAGCACAACCAAAGGCAACCTATAAGCCTTTTACGCCAGGGGAAAGGCAGCAGATGGATAGGAGAGATCTTAGTTTTTGTATTTCAGTGTGTTTGTGAGATCTGGTAGCTTGTCGAATGTAGGTGGTTGTTGTTGTAATTAGATTGAGAGCAGGGAGCTCTTTGTTCCTGTGGAATGTTTGCTACAGGCAGTGGGTGCAGTGTATTGCACCTTGGTTTAGCCTCAGGGGGCTGGGAGAGTGTTAAAACTGTTAAAGATTAAAGTGATAGGATTTCTTGAATTTACTTCTGCTTTGAGTTAATTACAGTTTGGAAGAAAGAAGAATAAAAGCGATTGTCTTAATCAATGTTCTGTATTCTCTTTGAATGTTTTACACTCATCCCAGTCTGAAATGATAAGTTTGAATGAAAAAGGATGTACTGTGGAATGACTTTTGGAAGCTTCCATGTGTGTGTGTGTGTGTTTAAACAAAGTGGTTGCGTGGATGCTTTGTTGTTGTTTGTTTTAATGTTAAGAAAGGATTTAAACCTTGGAAGGAAGCATGTGCTCTTTCCTTTGTCTTGAAGTAGAAATTATAAGAGTTAGTTGAGGGGTTAAGAGAAGAAAATAAGTTATTTTGTGGAAAGGTAGAAAAGCAGGAACAAAAGACTGAGGTCTATGAATTAGTTTAAAGTGTATCAAGTCAGTGAAATACAGTATTAATCGCAGAATATCGCGATTTGCGAACGTCAGATAGTTTAGTATTCTGAACTAGTTAAAATTATGTACTGCCGTCGGAATTTCATGAGCCATCAAGGTTCAAGGTTTGCCAAATATAAAAGCACTGCAAAGCTTAAAACCTAGCCAGTTAAGAAACCAAAATGTTCCTAATCAAATAACTGGTATGTATTGTACCTGCTTTGATTTTGATTCGGCGCCTGTTACTTTTCCTAGAGTGCGGGGGTTTCGATCTGGAGCTCAGTTTAAAAAAAAGAAACGGCTTAAATTAAAAGGGTTTGGATATCACGGGTACGATGTGTAAAGTGGTATGATACAACTGCCGCTTGATTATTTTTATTATACAGTATAGCACTGCCATATAGACACAAGAATAACATCAAATCCTGAAAAGCCTTAACCAACTTTGTATGATATATTCATATACTATATTGGGTATTGATAAAGACATAATTATTTTGTGAAGTACTGTGGTGTGGCGCTTGCACGCAAACAAATGATCAAATTAGAGATAGTGTAAGAGTACTCATATAAAGATCGGAACCGTATGGCATGTGATTTTAATGGGGAAAGCGATGTCTTTTGATAAGATTACATACAAATGAATGGATGTCCAATTGCAGCCAAAAAAGGCCAGTACAAAGTGTTATTTAATTCACACTAAGCTTGCTATGGATGGGGGATGCCAATTCCAAGTTGATTCGGACCAGGGAACACATTTCACAGGAAAGGTTCTGAAAAACATTTGCCAACTATTAGGAATAAAACAAAAATTTCACATCCCCTATCACCCGCAAAGTTCCGGGATGGTGGAGAGGATGGATCGGACTCTAAAAACAACAATGGCAAAAGCAATGCAATCCTCAGGTAGAAATTGGACAGAAGTCCTACCTGCAGTTCTGATGAGGCTTAGGGCGACCACAAATCGAACTACTGGCTTGACTCCATACGAGCTGATGACCGGGCGAGCAATGCACTTACCCGAAAACATTATTACAGGCTGGACAGATGTGGGTCCGATAAAAGATAGGATCCGACAATACATCCGAGACCTTAGCACCCAATTGAAGGGGATGCGCCGGTCCGTAATTTCTAATCAGGCACAGGTCGACGCAGAGGGGGACTCAGAAATATTACCAGAAGTCCCAAAAGCCGGGAGCCGGGTATTAACAAAAGTGCTTCCTGCAAAACCAGGATTTGCCCCAAGATGGCACGGACCTTACGAGGTCATTGTTAGCGGAGATACCTGTGCCTGTATAGATATAAGGGGACAGGGGGTCTGGAAACACTGGACCCAATTAAAACTATATGAGGACAAATGAACTAAAAAATACCGTTTTGCTCATTCAACTTCCACAGGAACCAGGACCAGATCTACTATCAAGACGTCGGAACCAACTACTTTTAATTTGATTGCCTGTTTATTTTCTGTATATACTGTAATTGTAAAATACTGTTGAAAAAAAAAGAGCGATATGGGAACAGGGACATATCTGATAATAACCCTGACCATTGTAAATACACTCCAACATATGGGGGTTAGGGGAGCAGAACCACCAATCATGGAAGGAAACCTATTCCTGAAAACACACATCCAGATCTATGGGAATAGGACCGCTTGTTACCCCTCAGCGCGATCAGTAAACTCCCTATTCATCGCAACACCAGGGTGGCTCCCACAAGAGTTATTCACTATTGACACATCGGGGGCACCCTGCAAAGAACATATTGGGTACTTTAAGCAAGGGATACAAGGAAGGTGTGTAGAGCTCATTGAGCCGGGAATTCTAAGGGGGACGGGACACATGGGAACTACCCACAATGTTTTAAGGGAGAGGGATGGGGGTGCGTGCATGCCTTTGTCCCTAAAAATGATTCGTGCGCTGAGGCACATTGTGCTCTCCAGGAGTGCCGGGTCCGGGAAGGACACTTCACTTGTGACTGCAAGCAACAAAAATGCATTGCAGTCACCGCGGGTCGGCAGCTTATGTGTGGCAAGTGCAACAGCACCCACGTCTCAGCCTCAGGGACATATCCATTTGATTCTCACCAAGAGGTACAATCAAGTGGACAGTCCAGGGGGAGGGAAGGTTCCACAAGATGGAGCCATGCGGTCAAACGACACCGGGGTAATGCATGTTATCGGGTTAAAGACGGGTACGTGTTTTATTTAAAAATGTATATATGACGGCCACAGACAGGCCTCCAAGGTTCTTTTCCGTAGGGACAATCAGACCTCTCACGGTTCCATGCCCAAGCGAAGGGCATGTCCAGAAACGCATAGTGACCAGGGCCATCAGCGCAGAATTTTGCTCCGACTGGCAGGCCCCTGTCACACTAGGGTCTTCTTTAGGATATGGATTTCTGGGGACACTATCCCTGGGAGGCGCCGCAGGGGTGATCAGTGCCAGTAATAGGAACTTCTTCATATGTGGACTGACCATTTTAGGAAACAACACCCTACAAGCATTAGGCGCAATTGACCAAGAACTCGCAGAACTCAGACTATACACACAACAAACGAGATATGCGGTGGACTATCAGCTAGCCAGACAAGGGGGGGTATGCACCATCATCAAGGAAAAATGCATCACATACGTACACGACGAGACACTAAACATAACAGCAGCCATGTCCGGGATACAAAAGCAATTGGATAACTTTAAACAGGGGTTAACAGGGACTGATGGGTGGTTAGGATGGCTGTTTAACACAGTTTGGGGAGCATATATTATGAAGGGATTAATCCTAGTAGTAGCCATCCTGTTCACACTCTGCCTTGGCCTAACCTGTATTAAAGTGATATGTGCAAATATTACATCAAGAATGCTACCCACTGCCAGTATCCAGATGCAAGAACTTAACAATGACACAGAAGAAGAGGAACAACGGCAAGGACAACAGCTGTACAAATCACTGTTCCTCTGAAGGTCGTCCATGGGGGGTCAGCCATGAATGGCACCCCCTGGACGAGAGGAGGGACTGAAGGAGGAAATTTTCCAGAAAACCATATTTGTATCATCAAACATATTTACATATTGGACTAATTGGCACCACTCATAACGGGCCAACAATGCAGAGGGGCACCCCCGGATGGATATTCGATCGGGTCCCCCCCTGCACAGCTGAGAGACTCACGAATTTCAGAAACTACGGAAGATCCCTAATCTGCCTAGCAACAGCGCGCAGCTGCATTTTAAACTGGCCAAGGACGATCAAGATCCCTATGAAACGAGACATAGAGTGGGTTATCAAAACCAAGCTATCACTGAAATATTACCAATTCGGCCAAGGCAGACATAAAAATCTGATAAACTAAGAGATAAGGATAAAAGGTTAAGAATGAAATACTCCAGACACCCAACAGGACAGGATGACATTAACACTCAATCTCACAAGCAGGAAACACAGACACGGAACAATAGGATCAATTCAAATAAGAGGACACATAGAGATGATAATGGGAAACGCATTTAGACACCGGGGCAGGACCAAGTAATCCCATTAACACGAACACACACCATACAAATGCTAATCGATGAAACTTCCTAGGGACTTTTGAAACTGACAGACCACTTTATACATTGTGTAAAAAAGCATAATCAAATGTTCCCGCGCGAATTAGGGATATTTCCCTACAACAAGCTCTTTCCCCATGGTGCCACACATCAGTGTCTATCCAAACAGGACAGTGATGCGGGACTCATGCAGTCACCACAACATAGGTCCGAAATTCGATGTGGGGTGAAGTGCAAGGTGAGGCCGGGGGGGGGGGGGGGGGGAATGGCCTGATGAAGACAGGGGGCAGTGCAGTGGGAGGGCTGTGCAAAAGGGGGAGGTTGAAGGCTTACGATGACAGGCAGAGGGGCAAGAAGGTGGGTGGAGATGACAAACAATGGGAGGCAAAGGGAAGATTGAAGGGAGGGAAGCTGGACAAGGTTGCGTGAAAAGATCTCAAACAAGGGGGTCAAAGGCGTATCACATTGTTTAATGGAAGGGGATGCACAAAGACTGCAGATGCGGTAGATAGCGGTCCAAGTGGGTATGGATGCCTTGCAGGTGATAGGCTTGGGGGAAAGGAGGGTGGTTCAATTAAGAAACAGACTTCTTGAGGCTGTTAGCCTTTTTCCTCCAGGTTGCTGACATCTTGCAAGGTCTGGTGAAGACAGGTGGGCAGGGGAAGTGCTACTAATGTGCTGAGCTGGTATTTAAATATGGTGCTGGGATCTTCAAACCCACAATCTGATGGCAAGCAGACAAATCAGCTGCAAGTTCACCAGTGACTTGGAGGAGCACAGAATCTGGAGCAGGATCCTGCCATTCTTGCCAATGGGAAAGGCACCTTGAAAGCTGCTCACCGCTGTATTTAGTTATAAGATCGGAGAATTCTGCCCTGAACTATCTTGTCCAATTTGGAAAGTCACATTACTTTGCAAACACACTATATAAACACACTGCTTTTGAAAATGTTAATTGTAAATCAGTCCTTCAACCCAAAGAAAACTTCAATTGGTGTGGATACATGCAAGGCAAGTAGGGCGGTACTGTGGCACAGTGGTTAGCACTGCTGCCTCACAGTGCCAGGGACCCAAGTTCAATTCCCGGCTTGGGTTGCTGTCTGTGTGGAGTTTGCTCCCCGTGTCTGCGTGGGTTTCCTCTGGGTGCTCCTGTTTCCTCCCCACAGTCCAAAGATGCAGGTTAGGTGGATTGGCCATGCTAAATTGCCCCTTGTCAGGGGGCCTAGCTAGGATAAATGCATGGGTTGTGGGGATAGAGTCTGGGAGGGATTGTGGTTGGTGCAGACTCGATGGGCCGAATGGCCCCCTTCTGCACTATAGGATTCTATGATTCTAAGTGCCATGCATAGTTTAAAATACAGTAAGAAGTCTCACAACACCAGGTTAAAGTCCAACAGGTTTATTTGGTAGCAAAAGCCACTAGCTTTTGAAGCGCAGCTCTTTCGTCAGGTAAGTAGAAGTTCTGTCGAAGGAGCAGCGCTCCGAAAGCTTGTGGCTTTTGCTACCAAATAGACCTGTTAGACTTTAACCTGGTGTTGTGTGACTTCTTACTGTGTTTACCCCAGTCCATCGCCGGCATCTCCACATCATAGTTTAATATAAACAGAAACTAAATACTGTGGAGACTGGAAATTTAAAACAAAAACAAAATGTGCTGTAAATACTTAGCAGATCTGGCAGAATCTGCAGAGTGAAACAAAGTTAGCATTTCAGGACTGCGACTTTTCAATGGATTTAAAGTTTGACTGTCAAAATATCTTCTACTCGGCAGCACTGTTGGGAAAGCTGATGCAATAATTTGAATACATTTGTCTTAAATTAGTAAAAACACTGCTTAATTTATTAGTATACAGTATGTATATGTGTACACTCCTGCTGTGCAGAGAGCATCACTATGAAAGAATGTAGTAGGGTTGTAGTTAAATGTGACCTTTCCTGTATCCTGGTTGCTATTTCTGAGGGTCAGTGAGATGAAAATATGTGCTATCCAGAAATTTGTACCATTTGCTAAGTTAATAAATGATGGAAATAGCTTCTTCCAGAAATAAAAATACATTGGATTATACACAATCACTGAGGCTTGTATTTTTGAATGTTTTGGAAAACAAACCTTGGCAATACAGGTTATGAACATTTGGCACTGAATCAAAGGGATCCTGATGTGTTTCAAGCCTAGAAAGTGGCAACAACTCAGTGTCAGGTCCTGATCCTGACACTCAAGCGCATTAAAGCTGAGTGATGCAAGAATCCGCCAAATTGTTTCAGGTTCACACCAGCTACAGTACAACTCCAGCCTGGTACACAGCTAACTGTGTCTAAAAAAAAGTTATTGAGCCTTTAGGAACTTTCAAAACTTTATTTGGAACATTTTTAAATGCAAGGGCAAAACTCTTGCCTCACTAACCATAAAAATAAACTCCTGTAGAGAAGTTCCACATTGCAATCTCTCACATATGGTCTTTCAGTGATTCATGGAGGATGAATTATTTAGGTCCACAGTTAATAGTGCTTTGATGATACACATTGTTAATGTACCTCAGTGCACATGAGATTAAAGCCAGTTTGCAATGTAACAAGCCTCTACTGAATGCACATCCCAGCTGGCAACTACAGTATAACTGCAGCCAGAATAACAGTGTGACTAAGAAAGATTGTAACATCCTGCATCATCAACAGTTTCAATCTCTGCATGGCACCCGAAACATAAACTAATGGAGACAATAAATCCATTTGAGAAAAGAAAACAGAAATATACTGAATCATTATTGACCAATAAAACAGATTAGCCAATTTAAATGGAGTCAATAACATTTTTAATTTGTTTTAACAATTCAAGCTATCCATTAGAAATCAAGTATAAGTAAAAGCTCAAAATAAATAAAAATTAATTTTAAAAATTGCTGATCTTCACCATCTTTTCAATAGACACTGTTGAATTGTGTGCGATAGATACAAAAGTATCTGATGTTTATGTCTGAAGTATGGGCTGTATTAAAAGTACATAAATGCTGGCATGTCCATATTTTTCAATCTGATCTCTTCAAAAAATCAAATCCAAACCACAAAGACTTAAAGGTTCCTATACTTCTGCAATGCTTTCATAACATTCTTCATGGAATCTGCATATCCATCATTTTATTTTTATTATCTTTTTAAAGCAAAGACCATTTTGTTATGGATAGGCATGAGGGGGGAACTGAAAGCCCTGTGCACTCTCTTTACTATCCATAATCTGTGTTTTTGAAATGGAAAGTGGGGGTGTTTTGTAACCCAAGTGTGTAGTCAATTTGAATAACCAGCAGCACAATTTTTGTGATTTAAACAGAGGTTTTTTATTCACAAGTTCAGCCTGAAAATCGAACACTATTGGCTGGAATTTTACCGGCAGGTCACAAAACGCACCAGACCAGCATGAACCTCATTTGTATCCTGTCAAATGAAGGTCTGACCCCCCTTCAGATTCTCCATGATGTCACTGTGAAAATAAGCCGGCATGAAACATGTTTAGAACAACAGGATGTGCGGATGTTGGGACTCATCTCAAAAATGCCAGGAACTGTCTTCGGAGTTCAATATGGGGGCCACCCACCCTGGACCATGGAACACCATAGCCGTGGGTCTGGAGACCATTTGAGGTGGACCTTCCTGATTTGGTATCCTAGGGGGTCCATCTTCCAGCCTCAGAACGTTCCAGAAGATCCATATTTGTTCTCAGGAGGAACATCATCTGGTCTCAGGGTGCTCCTGGAGATCTATCTTCATTTTCAGGTGGTCCACAATATTGGGTCAGTGATATTGGCTGCCTTTTCAATATGGCACATGGACATGACGGTAGACAACATGCCATCCAAGCGTTCCCCACCAGAGTGCATTGGGAAACACCCGGCAGCGTAATTAATGAGATTAAGGGTGGAGAATTTGGTGTATTTTCCCACTGGTCTTCGCTGCAGGAAACGCTCCATGTTCCCATCCTTGCCATGGCACTTAGTCTCAAAATTGGAGAATTTCACCCAGTAAGTCTGAGAGTCCATAGATTTAGATAATTTGATAAACAATAGGAGGTATGAATTCCACAAACAGTTTGCCTTGCTACTCCACTCAAGGGAGGCATTCCACCCATGGGTCATTCGATTAGGAACTTTCCAGAGGCTTGAGATATTTCCAAGTCTCTGCAGAAATTACAAAAGTCACCTGATTCTCGGCAACCATCGCAGCAGCCTGTCTATTTTCAAAAGAAAACGCAGCTTCAGAAAATTCTACACAGAATACAGTTCATGCTTAAAGTTATGAATATAGCATGCCTTTTCTGGGCATGCCAATTTCATTCATCGTTTTAAACCTACAGTTCTTCCATATTTTCTAGTCTTGCATTGGGAGAGACATCATTTCACAACTATAATTCATTTGTATTCTAGGTATGGGGTACCACCCCAACGGCTCAACGTTGTAAATTCATACAACCTACAAAAACGAAGTTTCCATGCTCTGAAAAAAGCATCACATCATGGAATCTATTGCAAAGCTAAAGAAAAGTCCAATTTGTGAATGACTATAATTGACCTATGTTTTCTGCAGAATGATAAAACCTCATTGAAAATATGTGAGACTGCATTCATTAACATAGGGTGAACAATTTACATTTACAGCTAACAATGCTTTGATACTCTTCTCAGCTTGCAGCAGGTTCTACAAGTACCATAGATGTGTCAACGAGAAGTATTCATTTTAGACTCAAAGTCTTGCCAAGAGAAAAAGAAACATTGTATAATTGTATGTCCAACCACATTACTAATGGTGTCAATCAATCAGCATTGTTGATGTAGAACAAAGATGAATACATTTTAATGCAGCACTCAGCTCAGTAGAAAGCAAGAGATTTATAAGTTAATGGCAAAACTACAAAATACCAAAGGCAAAATTTTCTAGTTACCTTTTTAGAATAAAAGGATTGGAGGAGGAGCAGGTAATTACTAGAACAATACTACGGATGAAGGACTTCAATTACATGAGGCGACCTGAGAAGTTGAGATTGTTCTTAGTGCAGAGGAGGTCATGGGGAGATTTAATAGAGGTGCTCAAAATCGAGAGGGTTTCGAAAAAGTAAATAAGAAGAAACCATTTCTCACTGGTGACGAGGTCAATAGCAGAAGACATAGATTTAAGACCATTGATAAGAAAAGCATTGTGCAAAGGTGATGGAAACAAATTCAATTGTAACCTTTAAAAAGCAATTAGATAAATGCATGAAAAGCAACAAAAGAAATATAGGGTGTGCAGAGGAGAGGGACTACCTAGATAGTTCCTTCAAAAAGCAGTCATTGGCATGTTGGGTTGCCTTGCCTTTTCTATGCACCCTGATTAAGCTAATATCAGAATTCACAAGGGAATGCATATATTTCTGTCCTTCCTTTCCTCATGCTTGTCACCCACTAGTCATCCCAACTGAAAAGATACCAGTGGTGTGACCTACAATACTAGTTGTGCTCAAGGAGCCTTGTCTAGCAAACTTGATCATATTGACCATAGAGTACTACTCCAACTATTGCACAGGTAAGGAAAAGCAAAATCATATTCTTCAGCAGGGGATGAATGCCCTATCCCCATCAAGGGACTTAATCCTAGATGGTAGAATTCTGCTGGTAATCGCTAACGTTTCTCGACTTCAGAGAGATGTTTTTAAAAAATTGCAACAGTTTGCAAGCAAAACCAATATGATTACTTTCCTATTTCCAAATGCTCTTCATTTCTTGCTTCTACTTTTTACTATCTTGTTGCAGCTTTTGCCATGCCCATTGGCAATGCTCTTGTATCTTTTAAGATTAGATTTCCTCCTGTGAAACTTCAAGTCATATTTTTGACGTCAGAAAAAAAGAATTCTGGTCTCTAAGAAATGAGGAACATTTTTCTCTGAGAAACCACTATGCACTATAACCAATTCCCACATAATTACAACAACCTTTGAAATCTTACCGAAAAAATCTTAGCGAAAAATGAAAAAATGTTGGTTCTAGTGCAAAAAAGAGTGTTTCCTGCCGACGGCACCAGTGTGTTTTCGGCCCAAATCTTATGCCTCATTAGTACTAATTTTTATGCCCACGAGTATCATGCCTCACTTACGGCATGTTCCATCTTATTTGCCTGTTCCACGACAGCTTAACTGCTGTAAGCATTGGAGAGCTCCATATAAATGGTTCCCCAGCACTTGTTCCATAATGACTGCAGGAGATGGCAGCCAAACAGGCTGTAACGCAGGTGAGCAAAAGCTTGGTTAAAGAAGAGGACTTGAAGGAGCATCTTATTGAAGGAAAGATGGCTGGGTAGAGAAACATAAGAACATAAGAACTAGAAGCAGGAGTAGGCCATCTGGCCCCTCAAGCCTGCTCCGCCATTCAATAAGATCATGGCTGATCTTTTTGTGGACTCAGCTCCACTCCCCCCCCCCCCCCCCCGCTCACCATAACCCTTAATTCCTTTACTATTCAAAAATTTATCTATCCTTGCCTTAAAAACATTCAATGAGGTAGCCTCAACTGCTTCACTGGGCAGGGAATTCCACAGATTCACAATCCTTTTTTTGTGTGAAGAAGTTCTTCCTCAACTCAGTACTAAATCTGCTTCCCCTTATTTTGAGGCTATGCCCCCTCGTTCTAATTTCACCCGCCAGTGAAAATAACTTCCCTGCTTCTAATCTATTCCCTTCACAATCTTATATGTTTCTATAAGATCTCCCCTCATTCTTCTGAATTCCAATGAGTATAGCCCCAGTCTACTCAGTCTCTCCTCATAAGCCAATCTCTCAACTCCGGAATCAACCTAGTGAATCTCCTCTGCACCCCCTCCAGTGCCAGTATATCCTTTCTCAAGTAAGGAGACCAAAACTGTACACAGTACTTCAGGTGTGGCCTCACCAGCACCTTATACAGCTGCAACATAATCTTGCTGTTTTTAAACTCCATCCCTCTAGCAATGAAGAACAAAATTCCATTTGCCTTCTTAGTTACCTGCTGCACCTGCAAACCAACTCCTTGAGATTCCTGCACAAAGACACCCAGGTCCCTCTGCACAGCAGCATGCTGCAATTTTTTACCATTTAAATAATAGTCCATTTTGCTGTTATTCCTACCAAAATGGATGACCTCACATTTACCAACATTGTACTCCATCTGCCAGACCCTCGCCCACTCACTGAGATTATCTATATCCCTTTGCAGACTTTCAGCGTGCTCTGCACTCTTTGCTCTTCCACTCATCTTAGTGTCATCTGCGAATTTTGACACACTACACTTGGTCCCCAACTCCAAATCATCTATGTAAATCATAAACAATTGCGGTCCCAACACTGATCCCTGAGGCACACCACTAGTCACTGATCGCCAACCAGAAAAACACCCATTTACCCCCACTCTTTGCTTTCTGTTACTTAACCAATCCTCTATCCATGCTAATACATAACCCGTAACACTGTGCACCTTTATCATATGTAGCAGTCTTTGGTGCGGCACTTTGTCAAATGCCTTCTGGAAATCCAGGTACACCACATCCACAGGTTCCCCATTGTCCACTGCGCATGTAATGTTCTCAAAGAATTCCACCAAATTAGTTAAACATGAACTGCCCTTCATGAACAGAGCAGCTTAAAGAAGGAATTCCGGAGCTTTCGAACATTGACAGCTGAAGAGTTTGCGTTAGTTATTAAAATAGGAAGTGGTCAGAATTGGAGGAGTGTAGATGGCTGACGGTTATGGGGTTGGAGAGAATTACAAAAATGTGGGCGGGGCAAATGAAACCACAGAGCAATTCAAATACAATGGAGAGAATTTTCACAATTGAGCCAGTTAATGAGAGCTAGTGCAGGTTAGGTGAAAAGTGAACAGGACTTGGTGCGAGTTAGGACACAGGTAGCAGAATTTTGGACGGACCCAAGTTTACAGAGGGTTAAACATGGGACTCTTGATTAGGAGTGTGCTGCATAAAAATAAAGCTGGAAAACGGCTTCTTATTCACAATGCCTTCTGTCTTATCAATAGTCACATTCTGTGTGTAGCTGCTGACTGCTGCATATGTTAGAAAGCTGAACAGATAGTTATTAAAATTGTATTTCAAACCGGGTGACATGTTGATTGAAGATGTAGGTTATACAGGCAATGTACCATCCAACACCTCAACATCTGTAGCAGCAGCAGTGTTTGAACAAATTCATCAAAATGCACAGAATTCTGAATTTTTTAACACTGAAACCAGTCATAGAATTAAAAACACACAAAGGTTCAGGCTGTAAAATTAGAAGAAGATAAATTAGAACAGGACTGGAATTCATTTATCTTGGTATGGCAAAAGACCTGATGGCAATAACTCTCCTTGCAAGGCAGTAAAACTAATGAGGCATGCTCCACCAAGTTTTGAAGCCTCTGTAAGGCTTGGAAAAACAAGCATTTCCATGTCGAATCAGGTATCCTTTTTACAAGGCACGTGCAATTCTTGTCTTGCTTTGAGGATAAGATACACCTATGAGCAAACAAGATGAGCCAATTTGAGATGCATTCCACATAAACTGCCTTAGGAAAATTCATAACATCAGAGATAGATGGAGCAAGATCAAGAATGCAAAAGCTCAAGGAAAACTGCCCTGTAACCCAATCAGACGCTGCCAGCCTCAGCTTAGAGTGAACATAACTCCAGGAAGCCAAACTAAATCATGACCTGTAAAACTGCAGAGAGTTGAGTTAATTCAAAATTTAGATGGATCGATTTAATCAGAAAAGATGCAGAACCCACTGTGGATATTCTTTTTTGCCAACGCCTCCCAATTAAAAGAATCCAAGGCCAAACTCTTCAGTCCTCGAAGTAAAAGAGCAAAAATTAAAACAAATGCATTTTGGAGAATCAAAATGGAGTCTCCCCAAATGGAATTTGGCTGAATATTCAGCAACTGGTTAAATCCATCATATTTGTCCCATTTTGCCAGCAAGAGTTTTGTGTGTCTGCATGCAAGACTTCCATCTTTGATTGTTTTAAATCCAGATGGCTCAGAATTTTTACTGGTAATTTACGTATGTCGGGAACGGAGGTGATTTCAAGAACCTGGTATGGAGAGAAAAACATTGCCTGGTCCATGTGAATTTCTTTAGGAAATTCTTTGGTGGTGAGGTGAAATAGCTCATGGCTTGTGAAATTAGCCAATTCCGGCTTTAATTTCACAAGCCATGAGCGATTTCACCTCACCACCGAAGAATTTCCTAAAGACATTCACATGGACCACGCAATGTCTTTCTCTACATATCAGGCAGGTTCTTGAAATCACCTCTGTTCCCGACATACATAAACTACCAGTAAAAATTCTGAGTCATCTGAATTTAAAACAATCAAAGATGGAAGTCTTCCATGTAGACACACAAAAGTTTTACTGGCAAAATAAAATTCTGCTTCAAAGAGCTGCCATTGGGATTTGAATATCTAGGCTACAATATAAACTCTGAGGATTGAAAGCTTTAATGAGCCAGTGCGCTGGGAACACAAAAACATTTAGGAAATATTTTCCTTGACATTCCTCCCATTCTCATGGTAAAGAATAATCAGTATTCCAGACACTTACATGACAATCATCCAGATTTCTTAACTCTCAGCATGAAAGAGATCACCAGGCTCCTCTAGAATGTCAAGAAAGTGAAAACTGCCAGCAAGGGGGTAATGCTCCCAAAGAACATACTGAGTCTTCCACTACTAGAAAGGACAAGACTATAGACAACTCTACTGTCACAGACTAATCCACTATCAGACCTTGCCATTCAGCTACGGAGCAAGGAAGCTAGTGCACATCTATTTTATATTCCTGCTCTGCAACTACTGGGCCACAACCCGTCCATTAATGTCCCTCACCTGGGAAGCTGTGCAAGTCTGAAAATACAACTTTCACATTCTTGTGGAGTAACAGTGGCACCTATGTGTTCAGCTATCCTGAGAGTAATTCTTTTTGTGGTTTTGAATCTTGGCTTGATAAGGAGCTATAAAAGCTTCCACAAATGAACTCGGAAGCCATTTAGAGTCATATTTTGGCCTATCGAGTCTGCACCGACAATACCCACCACTAAAGGCGTGCTAATCCAATTTTCCTGCACTTGTACCATATCCTTGAATATTATGATATTTCAAGTACTCATCCAAATATTTTTTAAAGGTTGTAAGGGTTTCCGGCCTCCACTACCTTCCCAGACAGTGCATTCCAGATTCCCACAACCCTCTGAGTGAATTTTTTTTTCTCAAATCCCCTCTGAGTCTCCTACCCCTTACCCTAAAATTCTGCCCCCTCGTGATTGACCCCTTCAATCAAGGGGAACAAATAAATCTGAGGAAACAAAAATGGTAATGCCAATGTCCTTCAGAAGTGTTAAATTTCACACAATGCATTTCTGAGTTTCAGGAGTTATTTGAAAATTACAAGAGTTAAGAGGTCTCCCATTTGGCACTGCACAATGAGGCTACTTTATACCTGATGCAGGTCAGATAGTTTCATTCAAACAGTGCAACTGTTCCTCCAATTCTGGGTTTGGTAGTGAACTGAAGCAGTAAAACTACTTCTACAAGTCATGTGATTCAACCAGTGGAAAACAACATCCATCACTGACATCCCTGACAATTAAAAGCTCAAACAAACTGAAGGAAGAGAGCTCTCTGGGGCTGTGTTCCACTTCAGGAACACATCTTAAAGCTGAAACGGCTGCTGAAATTGATTTCAGTGACTTGTGCATCATTACAACCTGTGAAATATTGCTCCCTTGTAATCAACTTAGCTTTTAACACACATTACTCTATATATAATCACTCAACTATATTTTCGTGTATTCAGAGCAGCTTAGTTAAAAGCAATTTATGCATATACAAAGTAATTTCACCTTTACAATAACTCAAACTGGATAACGGTGTAAAGTAACATATTGAGTTCAGTCGAGCATCTAAGATGATTTCTGAGAAGGTAATCTCATGCAACTTTGGTTTCAAGAGAAGATTTCCATATTTACAGCAGTGTTGGGTTCAAAAGCATCAAACAATATTAGCGACGAATGCTTTCACACAAAATTATTTGTTTACTACTTTACAAAATAGCATTAACCCATTCAAATTAAAAAATCAACTTGCATTTATAAAAGCATCTCTCACAACACAAAGCGGTCCACAGTCAGTGAATTACTTTGAAATGACTGTTACGCTGGTAAACATGCCAATTTCTGCATTCGTGCTACAAACAGCAATGAGCTTTTTTACATGGAGGAGGCGGCCATCAACTGAAAATTAAGGGGTGAGCTCTCTTCCACCAGTTTTGGAAGCTACGACTAAATTTTACATTGTTCAGGTAATTAGTTCTCTGAAGTTCTGCCACCAAGAGCTGCTGGACAATTGGAGGTTCGGCAGCTCTTCAGTCCCAGCAGTGCCTCTGAGAGCGCAGGCCACTGCTGGGGTGCAGCAAGTCCTGGACCAGCGACCATCAAGGAGGCCTGGAGTAAAGTTAATCAACATCAGGAAGGCCCTGATCAGAGATTGGGAGGATGTGTCAATTGCGAGAGAATGGAGGGGAGGCCCACCACAGGCCACAGAGTGCTTATCAAGGGGGGCCCCGAGCCCATAGGGAGTCCAGGTTCCCAGCAGTAGCAGGTAGATGGCAGGTACATCATATCCCACCATCTGACCGATTTTAAGCCCCTGGGGTCCCAGCCTGCTCCTGGGGGAGATTAAATTCCAGCTGAGATGAATGACCAATTATTTTGTTTTGGCATTGTTTGCTGAGGATAAATGTTGGTCAGAACACCAGGAAAACTTGTCCTCCTTCTAACTGTTCAATGGAACCTTATACAGCTACCTGAACCAGAGCTACTGTCCCCCAGCGCTCCTCCCCCCCACCCCCTCCGGCATTGTATTTTGAAAGGGAAAGCTGGAAGTCTTGGGAGATAGTAGTATCAGGCAAGTCGACCATGGTCATTATCATCCCATTGAGTTCTGGACCTCTGGTATGAGGTATCAGTGAGCAGTGAGCACAATAGGTCATCTGGGACCTTGGGTAAATAATGGGACAAACAATCTGTCTCCTTAAACAACAGAATTTAAGGATAGAGAAAGAAATGGAAGAATGCTGGAGAGGGACATAGGTGAATTAGAAATTGATACCCAAAGTAAGCTGGTCTAAAGACAACTATCAGATTTTGAAAGCCCCAAGACATAATCTGGAAACTATAACCTCAGAGGCATTTCATTCCATCCCCATTTGTTCCAGAACTTCAGGTGAAGTCTGTAATTCAGAGAAGGATCTGCCACAGGTTGCAGCTAATTAGCCAGCGGAGTGGTTAGGTGCCGGAGTGTGACGACTAGGGGAGTTTCACAGTAACTTCATTGCAGTGTTAATGTAAGCCTTGTGACCAATAAATAAACTTTACTTACATCAGCAATGCTTATAAAGAGGGTGCATGTTCTGCATCATTAGCACAAAGCACAGCAGTGTAGGTTCAACCTTCTCACCTAGTGCTGCACAACCTCAGAGCCTGATCATGGGTATGATGAAATATAATGCAAAGCTGTGAAGTGATACATTTTGAGAGGAAGAATCAGGGAAGGCAACGTAAAATAAAGATATAATTCTAAAGATGAATGCATGAGCAGAGGTACCTGGGTGTTTATGTGCACAAATCATTGAAGGTGGAAAGTCAGGTTGTAGATAAGGTTAATAAGGTATACAAGATGCTAAGTTTTATAAATAAAGGCAAAAGAGTACAAAAGCAAAAAAGTCACGATGAACCTTTATTAAACATTGATTCGGCCTTAACTGTGTTATTATTTCCAGTTATGAGCACAGTTTAGAAAGGATATGAAGGCATTGGAGAGGGTGCAGCAAATGAATTATGAAAATGCTTCCAGGGATCAGCGACTTCAGTTCTGAGGATAGACCGGAGAAGCTGAGGCTGTTCTCACAGCGCAGAAGGTTGATAGCATATTTTAGAGTTGTTCAAAATCATGAGGGATCTGAACAGAATGCACCAGATAGGGAGAAACTGTTCCCACTGGCGGTAGGATCACAATCCAAAGGATTTAAAATGGCTGGCAAAAGAACCAAAGGCATCATGTGGAAAAACGTTCCCACGCAGCAGATGTTTAGGATCAGGAATGCATTGTATGAGTGTGTTGAGGAGCTAGATTCAATCTTGGCTTTCAAAAGGGAATTGGTTAATTGTCTGAAAGGTTGAAGTGCTGCACTACAGGTTAAAGGCAGCCAGTTGGGACTAGCTGAATTGCTCCTGCAGAGAGCTAGAATGGACACAATAGGCTGAATGGTTACAAGCCTTTCTATAACTCTCTATTTCTCAAACATCCTGCTTCTCAGGCAAATACCCACGAATTCTAGGTCCCACTATTCTGAATTCCTACATCATCCATTTTGATAGAAATACTAACACATTCAAATTTAGTTAAAATAATTTCACATAGAAACATAGAATCCTACAGTGCAGAAGGAGGCCATTTGGCCCATCGAGTCTGCACCAACCACAATCCCACCCTGGCCCTATGCCCATAATCCCATGCATTTACCCTACCCAGTCCCCTTGACACTAAGGGGAAATTTAGCATGGCCTAACCTGCACATCTTTGGACTGTGGGAGGAAACCGGAGCACCGGGTGGAAACGCACGCAGACACGGGGAGAACGTGCAAACTCCGCACAGACAGTGACAGGGAATTGAACCTGGGTCTCTGGCGCTGTGAGGCAGCAGTGCTAACTACTATGCCACCGTGCCGCCCCATGAACACATGAATGTGTTAAAAAATTACTAATATAAGATACTAATATTTGCACTGATTTTCACTTAGGACTTTACGACGCAAGCTGATTAATGGACAAGAATTTGCTTGAGCACGGCATCTTGCAGCATGTCCCTGGAGTTTGATTTCTGTTTTCTTAGCCTTCAGCTCAAAAAATTATTGCACCACAAATTGCTGGAAATGCGAGTTGATAACAGCAGTGAGCACAATGGGCCATCTGGGAATTTGGTGAATGACTCCGTAAACAACAGGATTTAAGGATAGAGAAAGAAATGGAAGAATGATGGAGAGGGAAATAGGGTGAATTAGAAATTGACACCAAAAGACAAATACAGTTAGGGAAAGAAAGATTGGATTTAGTGAGAGGGAAGACAGAGATAGGAAAAGCAAAGAAAAAAATTACATTTAAAATCCAAGAACAATTTACTGTCTGTCTATGAGTGAGACTCGAGGCTCAAATGTTCCTTTATTGGGCCAGAGAGACTGGGTGGATTTTAATGTTCTCCCTATGGCATTTTTGATGGAGGGAAAGACATTTAGTCAGGTAGGTGGGCATCATTTTGCCACTGCCCTGATTATATCTATGATGGGAAAGCTTGTGGATAGCCTTCCTGCCCCACTGCCAACTGAAGCCATTAAATGGGCAATTAAAACCCACTTAAGGGCCTTACCCACCACCATTTTCATCCAATGGCAGGCAGGGGACTTACCATGTGGGAAGTGCCAAAAAGAAAACCCTCTACTGCATTATCTAAGTCCATTTATTCTGGGACAGCACTAGTCATTTCATTCCAATTCCAGTACAAATCCATTCTCTGTTGCTACCACTTAACTAATCATAGGACCAGATCAATAATTTACCATCAATTTCATGATCTAAATGAGGCTGTCCATGTAAATCACATCCACTGACATTTCCCTATTACTTTAGATACTGCTACAAAATATTCAATTCACTAGACATGGCCTCCCTTTACAAATCCATGTTTGCCTTTTGTAATCAGCTCAAATTTAAGTATTTTAATTCTTCCTTATATATACACTAATAGCTTGCCCACATCAGATGTTAAACAGATCTATAATTTGCTGGTTTCTCTCCTATCTTTGTTAAATAATGGAAATATATTTGCAATTTTCTAATATAATGGAACAGTGCTGAATTGTGTACACTTTGGAAGATTATGGCTAAGGCGTCAACAATTTCCTCACCGACCTCCTTTAAAACTCTGAGGTGGAACCAAATCCTGGAGATTTGACATCTTTAATCACATTATTTTTCCCAATACTGTTTCTCTTGGGAAAGTTGGAAGTTGCAGTCCTTGATTTATTATTCGTTAACCTGGAAGGTGAGGCAGATTATTCCCTTCCTTTACTGTGAAAACTGACACAAGGAATTGTTCCACAAGCATGCCTTATGGAACTTCCTTATACTTGCATTATCAAAATTACCCAAATTTGTGTTTACATTACTCTTATTTATTACTTTCTTTTCATATTTTCTTCTTGCAGCTCATACTATCTTTTTTGCCTTCCTTTGCTTTTCTTTATAGGAATACCGGGTTCTATAAAGTTATACTTTAAACCGTCCAATTAATTCCAAGAGAGAATGGATCTATGATATAGCTATCAGACAGGTAGAGAGAGAGGGAAAGAGAGTTAAATGGAAGAGACTTTCCTTTAGTTGCCTTCTTAATAGTGTTTAGACAAAGTTGCTTTTAGTTTGTTTGTTACAGTAAGTCTTGTTCAAGTTAGCAATTGTGCTAAGCTTCTGCGTTTCAAACATGATCATTGTAAGATAACTTCCTGTGCTGTAAAGATTATTAGCTAAACTGGTTCATTACTAAACCTAGTATAACTGGCATCATTAGTGATTCTAGAATATATTTTCGAGGAAAAAAGGGTCCTCACGCAATGAAATACCAGCCCTAACTTCCTGCAGTGAAATTATATTTGTTTTAAGGTGCAAATTTAACATTTTTTGAAACTCGTGGGAAAGATGATGACAAGCTCTGGCTTTTGTGAAGCCAATTGCAGATTGGTACATTTTCCAGAAATTTGTAGTGACTTCCAACTTCTAGCATATCTCTTGCCACAAATTGCTCTTTGTTTTTTAAAGTGTTGTGCATTTTAAACTCATTGCTATTCTGACAGCTAGTTATGACCCATATATATATATTTGGTAACTGGCCATTTCTCTACACCCATTCCTTGCACATCAGTGTCTGGTTTCTGAAATGACTGGGGTGTATATACGCCACATTACTCAGCGCCAGTGGTGGCTCCATTGGCAGCATTCTTGCCGCTGAGTCACAAAGTTCAGGGTTCAAATCCCACTCCAGGACTTGAGCACACAGACAGAATCAAGACTGTGACACTCCAATGCAACACTGAGGGAGTGTCACTTATGCTATTGAAATGTGAAACGGAGTCCATATCTGCTACTTGGGTGGATGAAGATCCTTTGGTACTATTTTGGAAGAAGAGTAGAGAAGTTATCTCTTAGTCAGATTTCTCCTAGTTCCCACCTATCTCAGACCTTCTACTCTGCTCCACCCCCTTAAAAAGCTTAAAATCCATTACTTTTCTCCCTCTCTTCAGCTCTGGAGAAAAAACTGAAATGTTAACTGTGTCCCTCTCTTCACAGATACTGCCAGACCTGCAGAGTTTTTCCAGTATTCTCTTTTATTTCAGAGTTCCAACATCCACAGTAACTTGCTTCTATTTTTGTTATCCCCAGTATCCTGGCCAACATTTATTCTTCAATTAAATTGCAGGAATAGATGATTGAGTTGCTGTTTATAGTAAACACAATTTAGCTACTGCATTTCATGCAACAGTGTTACACTTCACCCAGCATGGACAACATTCTTCCTGAGAGCACAGAAGGAAGTTTAACAACACCAGGTTAAAGTCCAACAGGTTTATTTGGTAGCAAAAGCCACACAAGCTTTCGGAGCTGCAAGCCCCTTCTTCAGGTGAGTGGGAATTCTGTTCACAAACAGAGCATATAAAGACACAAACTCAATTTACATGAATAATGGTTGGAATGCGAATACTTACAACTAATCAAGTCTTTAAGAAACAAAACAATGTGAGTGGAGAGAGCATCAGGACAGGCTAAAAAGATGTGTATTGTCTCCAGACAAGACAGCCAGTGAAACTCTGTGGGGGTTACAAATAGTGTGACATGAACCCGATATCCCAGTTGAGGCCGTCCTCGTGTGTGCGGAACTTGGCTATCAGTTTCTGCTCAGCGACTCTGCGCCGTCGTGTGTCGCGAAGGCCGCCTTGGAGAACGCTTAACACAGACATCAAGTTTCTACAAAGATGCAAGAAAGCAACACAGACAGCACAGAAGACCAGGGAGGCATGGTTAAGGTATACAAAATTGTAAGAGACATAGATAGGAAGACAATTTTCTCCTTAGTAGGGGGTCACTAGCCAGTGGACATAAATTTAAGGTAAGAGACTGGAGACTTAAGAGGGGATTTAAGGAAAAAACATTTTCACCAAGAGGGTGGTGGAAATCTGTAACTCTGTCTGAAAGGGTGGTAAAAGAGGAACCCTCTCAACATTTAAGAAGCATTTACATGAGCACTTCAAACACCATGGCATAAAAGGTGACAGACCATGTGCTAGAAAATGGGATTAGAATATGTGTGGAGTTTGCATTCTCCCCGTGTCTGCACAAGTTTCCTCCGGATACTTTGGTTTTTTCCTTCAGTCCAAAGATGTGTTGGTTAGGCTGAATGGCTATGCTAAATTGCCCCTTAGTGTCAGAGAGATTCGCAGGATAAATACGTGGGGTTATGGGGAATAAGGCCTGGGTGGGATTGTTGTTGGTGCAGGCTTGATGGGCTGAATGGCCTCCTGCTGCACTGTAGGGCTTCTATGAGAATACGTTTATTTCTTTGTGTCACAAATAGGTTTACATTAACACTGTGATGAAGTTAGTGAAAATCCCTAGTCGCCACACTTCAGCACCTGATTTGATTTGATTTATTATTATGACATATATTAACATACAGTGAAAAGTATTGTTTCTTGCACGGCTATACAGACAAAACATACCGTTCATAGAGAAGGAAACGAGAGAGTGCAGAATGTACTGTTACAGACATAGCTCGGGTGTAGAGAAAGATCAACTTAATGCAAGGCAAGTCCATTCAAAAGTCTGATGGCAGCAGGGAAGAAGCTGTTCTTGAGCTGGTTGGTACGTGACCTCAGACTTTTATAAATTTTTCCCCGAAGGAAGAAGGTGGAAGAGAGAATGTCTAGGGTGCGTGGGGTCCTTAATTATGCTGGCTGCTTTGCCGAGGCAGCGGGAAGTGTAGACAGAGTCAATGGATGGGAGGCTGGTTTGCGTGATAGATTGGGCTACAGTCACGACTTTTTGTAGATCCTTGTGGTCTTGGGCAGAGCAAGAGCCATACAAGCTGTGATACAACCAGAAAGAATGCTTTCTATGGTGCGTCTGTAAAAGTTAGTGAGTCGTAGCTGACAATTTGGCATGGCCAATGCACCTAACTGGCATGTCTTTTGTACTGTGGGAAGAAACCAGAGCACCCGGAGGAAACCCAGACACGGGGAGAACGTACAAACTCTCACACAGACGGTACTGAGAATCGAACCTCGGTCCCTGACACTGTGAGGCAGCAGTGTTAACCCACTGCATCACCCCATTCCTCAGTCCAAAGTTGTGTGGGTTAAGTTTATTGGCCATGCTAAATTGCTGCTTAGTGTCAGGGAGATTATCATAGAATCCCTACAGTGCAGAAAGAGGCCATCTGGCCCATCGAGTCTGCACCGACCACAATCCCACCCAGGCCCTATCCCCACATCCCCGCTAATCCCTCTAACCTACACATCCCAGAACACTAAGGGGCAATTTTAGCATGGCCAATCAACCTAACCCGCACATCTTTGGACTGTGGGAGGAAACCCACACAAAGAGAATGTGCAAACTCCACACAGTGACCCAAGGTGGGAATCGAACCCAGGTCGCTGGAGCTGTGAAGCAACAGTGCTGACCACTGTGCTACCATGCCGCCCAAGTCATTAGTATGGTCAATCATGGGGTTACGGGGATAGGGCCTGGGTGGGTTTTTTGGTACAGGCTCGATGGGCCGAATGGCCTCCTTCTGTATGTAAGGATTCTATGATTCTATGTAAAAATGGTTAGGTATTTGATAGCTAGTGTAAACACGAAGGGCTTTTTGCTGTGCTGTAAACCTCCATGACACTATACATGTACTTGGGTCACTGTTTGTGGCGGCATGATGGCATAGTGGTTTGCACTGCTGCCTGGGACCCGGGTTCGATTTCCAGCTTGGGTCACAGTCTGTGTGGAATCTGCACGTTCTCCCCGTGTCTGTATGGGTTTCCTCCGGCTGCTCCGGTTTCCTCCCACAGTCCGAAAGATGTGCTGGTTAGGTGCATTGGCCATGCTAAATTCTCCCTCAGTGTACCCGAACAGGCACCGGAGTGTGGCGACCGGGGGATTTTCACAGTAACTTAATTGCAGTGTTACTGTAAGCCTACTTGTGACACTAATAAATAAACTTTAAACTTTGAGATGTCCAGTGTTCATGAAAGGCGCCATATAAATGCAAGTTGTCTTTTTTTTTAAATCCTTCCCTTACCCTCAGCTGCGGGCTGTCTGCGGATTTGGATTGCAGGAACTGGAGGACGTCCGCCCGCAGGTCAACAATGAACTTGACGCCGCCCTCCAGGCGGCAGATGTGGCCGATGAGCAGCTTGTACCGAGGAGTCAGCGCGTACCGCACCCTGTCCTCAGCCTGCAGCAAGGCGCCCATGTCCCGGCCCTGGGCCTCGGCCACACGGCCGCACAGCTCGGACACCAGGCGGTGGTCGGCGCCGTAATCGGCCGCCAGCTTGGCCAGGAAGACTGGCCGCTCGGCGGCCTGCAGGCCCTGGTAGAAGCGCACGAACTCCCGGCTCGGCAACTCCTGCAGCGCCGGCGGCTGCTTGCGCCTCTCGTAGGGCGGCAGGGCCGCCACGGTGCGGCGGAGGATGTCGTCCATGTCGGTGGTGCCGGAAGAGGAGCAGTAGGCGCGGCCCGGGGCCCTCAGTAGGGCCGCCGCCGCCGCCTTCCCGCGCCGCGCCCACAGCAGCGGCCAGCGCACCATACCCGAGTGCCCTGTACGGCTGCGCCAAGCCTGGGCCTAGGCCCCATTACCATGGCAACCGCCAGCAGCCCAGTCCAGCTGGCATCCCTGGGCACAATTCAAGTTTAAAGTTCACTTATTAGTGTCATAAGTAAGGCTTACATTAACACTGCAATGAAGTTACTGTGAAAATTCCTTAGTCGCCACACTCAGGCGCCTGTTCGGGTACACTGAGGTAGAATTTAGCATGGTCAATGCACCTAACCAGCATGTCTTTCGGACTGGGGTGAAACCGGAGCACTCGGAGGAAACCCACACAGACACGGGGAGAACGTGCAAACTCCACAGTCACCCAAAGTCGGAATTGAACCTGGGTCTCTGGGCGTTATGAGGCAGTAGTGCCACTATGCCATGATGTGGCGATGCCAGCGTTGGACTGGGGTGGGCACAGTAAGAAGTCTCACAACACCAGGTTAAAGTCCAACAAGTTTATTTGGTAGCACGAGCTTTCAGAGTGTCGCTCCTTCAGGTGAACTCTTCACTCACCTGAAGAAGGAGCGACACTCCGAAAGCTCGTGCTACCAAATAAACCTGTTGGACTTTAACCTGGTGTTGTGAGACTTCCCACTGTGCCACCCCAAGAGACAATCTTCCCTCCAACCCTGTCCTCATCCACACAACCAAACCCCTCCTCATGGACAGACAAACGCAAACCAGGTAAATAAAAGAAAGATGCTGAATTATTTCACCCTTACTTAAAATTTTAATAAAGTGTGAGATTTAAAGGGGGAGACGATGGCCTAGTGGTATTATCACTAGACTATTAATCCAGAAACTCAGCGAATGTTCTGGGACCTGGGTTCAAATCCTGCCACGGCAGATGGTGGAATTTGAATTCAATAAAAAATATACCTGGAATTAAGAACTTACTGATGACCATGAAATCATTGTTGATTGTCAGGAAAAACCCATCTGGTTCACTAATGTCCTTTAAGGAAGGAAATCTGCCATCTTTACCTGGCCTAGCCTACATGTGACTCCGGAGCCACAGCAATGTGCTTGACTCTCAACTGCCCTCTGAACAAAAGGCAACTAAGGATGGGCAATAAATGCTGGCCAGCCAGTAACACCCATGTCCCACGAATAAATAATCATCAAATAAAAACAGAAAATGATGCATAAACTTAGGGCTGGCAGCAGTGTATGGTCAGGCTGCCAGGCCTGCTAAGTTTAAACCAGCATTTTCACTTTTTAAAGTTTATTTATTAGTGTCACAAGTAGGCTTACTGCAACAAAGTTACTGTGAAAATTCCCTAGTCGCGGTATTTTGTTTTAATACTATCTGGTTATCATCCAAGTTGTTAATAAAATGTACCCAACACTGACCATTAGTCAGTCGCACCCTGTCAATTGGAGTATCTGCCCATTACCCCTCGTCTCTATCTGCTGCCACTCTGCCAATTTCTAAGGGTAATTTTCAATTCCATAAGCTTTAGATAACAGGGGGAGCTGCCCCTTTTAATTTGTCCTTAAGTTAATTTGAGTTAGTTTATTTGTTTGGTATCTAAAAGAGATCCCGAATGAGGGCCTACTGAAGGTCCATATCAGTAACATCTATTGGCATTCACCTGCCATCAGTACATTTACAAAATTTTCAATCAGGTTCATCAGACTTGACTAGTGCTTTACTGATCCATGCCAAGCTTCCCCGATCAGCTGGAGATTTTCATGGTGCTCAGTCACTTAATTTATATACTCAATTGTAGATTCTAGTAACTGGTAACTAGATCCTGACAACAGGTGTTAGGCTAACTGGTCTATAACTCCTTGGTTTCCCTCTCTCACTTTCCTTAAATAGTGGAGTGAAGTGCACAATATTTTAACCTGAAGCAATAGTTACCAAATCTAAAGAACTATAACTTTCAAATTTAGTTAGGGTATCTTCAATGTTTTCACCTGCTTATTTTAAAACCTGGAATGGAAATCATTTGGTGATTTGTCACTCTAGTGTGGGAGGTCTTGTGTTGCAGTAGTTAGTGCCCCTACCTCTGAGCCAGAACCTCTGGTTTAACCTGTGCTTAATGCTCCCTCCCCCCACATTGTCTGTGTCTTTAAGATCTGGTTGGTTGTAGGGATTCGCATTCTAATCAGTACTCTGTAACTTGATTATGTGTCTCTGCGCCCTGTTTGAGAGCACATTTCCACTCCATCTGACGAAGGAGCAGCGCTCCGAAAGCTAATGGTATTTGCTACCAAATAAACCTGTTGGACTTTCACCTGGTGTTGTTAAAACTCTTACTGTGTTCACCCCAGTCCAACGCCAGCATCTCCACATCATCACTTCAAGCCCCACTTCAGGGCTTGTTTGTCACAGAAAGATATTCAGCCATCTCCTCACTATTCCCCAAAAGGAAAAAAAAGTGTGAAGAAATGAAACAAGTAAACTCTTTAGTGCCATTATTTTCTTCATTACTGTTATTTCATGTACATTAATTTTGGTGAATCTCTGCCCCAGATCCAGTATTAGTTCCCTTGGAATGTCTGATGTACTGACATCTTTCTCTGTTGTAAATACTGGACACGGGGTAATTATTCAACATGTCTGCTCTTTCCTTATTTCCACTGACAACATCATCATTATCAGTTTTCAAGGAGTTCAATTCTCCTGACCACTCTCTTTTTCCCCATATGATTAAAATGTGTCGAGTTCATATATTTCTTGCAAGTTTATTTTCATTTTCCTTTTTTGTGCTCTTCCCTCCTGTTTGGTTATCCACTCTTGTTTTTTTATTTGGTAGGAATTTTTTTTTGTGTGTTTTTATTTAGTTTGATGTTGTCGCAATCCTCTTTAGTTGTCCATTTTTTTTTGGGAAGTAGATCTTGTCCCTCCGGGGCAATAAAGTCATAATGGCACAAGATAAGGCCATAGCAGCTCTCTTTAGAGCAATTAGTCCTACCCTCCCGCTCCAGTCCCATAGCCCTATAAGTCTATTTCCCTCAAATACCAATTCTTTTTCCTTCTGAAATCATTGATTTTCTCAGCTACCATCACCCACATAAGAGGTAAGCTCCACATCATAACCATTTGCTGCATGAAAAAGTTTTTCCTCGCGTTCCTGCTGCATTGCTTATCCCAAACCAGAAACCCGGCTCCCGTGGTCCTTGTACCATCAGTTCATGAGAACAACTTCTCTTTATCTACCTTATTTTTTTATTCATTTGTGGGATGCAGCATCGCTGGCTGGCCAGCTTTATTACCCATCCTTAGTTGAGAGTCAACCACATTGCTGTGGCTCTGGAGTCACATGTAAGCCAGACCAGGTAAGGACAGCAGATTTCCTTCCCTAAAGGACATTAGTGAAAATGGGTTTTTTCGACAATGGTTTCATGGTCATCCGTAGATTCTTAGTTGCAGATAATTTTTATTGAATTTAAATTCCACCAGCAGCCATGGTGGGATTCACGATTCTAAACCTGTCATAATCGTGTCCACCTCTATCAAATTTCCCCTCAATCTTCTTAGCTCCAAGGAGAACAACCACAGCTTCTCCAAGTTAACCTTGTTGCTAAAATCTCACATCCCTGGTATCTTTCTGGTAACTCGTTTGCATCCTCTCAAGAACCCTCACCTCTTTCCTAAAATGTGGTGACCAGAACTGGATGCAATTCCCTAGTTGTGCCCTAACCAGAGTTATAGTAAAGGTTCAGCATAAATTCCCTGCATTTATATGTGCTGAACAAATACTTTGGATCTGTCTTCACTAAGGAGGACACAAATAACCTTCCATAAATACTAAGGGACAGAGGGTCTGACATGAAGGAGGAACTAAAAGAAATCCTTATTCGTCAGGAAATTGTATTGGGGAAGTTGCTGGGATTAAAAACTGATAAGTCCCCAGGGCCTGATGCTCTGCATCCCAGAGTCCTCAAGAAAGTGGCCCTAGAAATAGTGGACACATTGGTGATCATTTTCTGGCATTCTATAGACTCTGGAAGAGTTCCAGTAGATTGGACTATAGCTAATGTAACCTCACTTTTTAAAAAAAGGAGGGAGAGAGAAAACCAGGTATTATAGACTGGTTAGCCTGACATCATGGGGAAAATACTGGAGTCAATTATTAAGGGTGCAGTAACTCCACATTTGGAAAGCAGTGACAGGATCAGTCCAAGTCAGCATGGATTCATTAAAGGGAAATCGTGCTTGAGAAATCTTTTGGAATTTTTTGAGGATTTTTTCAAGTAAAGTAGACAAGGGTGAACCAGTGGATGTTGTGTATCTGGACTTTCAAAAGGCTTTTGACAAGATACCAGTGAGCAAAGTTAAAGCTTATGGTATTAGGGGTAATGTATTGACGTGGATAGAGAGCTGGTTGGCAAACAGGAAGCAGAGAGTGGGAATAAACTGGGCCTTTTCAGGGTGGCAGGCAGTGACTAGTGGGATGCCACAGGGTTCAGTGCTGGGATCCCAGCTATTCACAATATACATTAATGATTTGGATGAAGGAATTGACTGCAATATCTCCAAATTTGCTGACGACACTAAGCTGGGTGGTAGTGTGTGCTGTGAGGAGGATGCTAAGAGGCTGTAGGGTGATTTGGACTGGCTGGCTGAGTGGGCAAATATTTTGTAAATGCAATATAATGTGGATTAATGTGAGGTTATCCACTTTGGTGGCAAAAACAGGAAGGAAGATTATTAAATGCTGGCAGTTTAGGAAAAGGGGAAGTGCAACGTAACCTGGGTGTCATGGTGGAACAGTCACTGAAGGTTGGCATGCAGGTACAGCAGGCGGTGAGGAAAGTTAATGGCATGCTGGCTTTCATCGCAAGAGGATTTGAGTATAGGAGTAAAGATGTCCTGCTGCAGTTATACAGGGCCTTGGTGAGGCCACACCTTGAGTATTGTGTGCAGTTTTGGTCTCCTAGTCTGAGGAAGGACATTCTTGCTATTGAGGGAATCCAGCAAAGCTTCACCTGACTGATTCGTGGAATGGCAGGACTGACATATGAAGAGGACTGACATATGAAGAGGCCTGTATTCACTGGAATTTGGAAGAATGAGAGGGGATCTCATAGAAACATATAAAATCCTAATGGGGCTGGACAGGCTAAATGCAGGAAGAATGTTCCTAATGCTGAGGAAGTGCAGAAGTAGGGGTCACGGTCTTAGAATAAGGGGTAAGCCATTCAGGACTGAGATGAGGAAGAACTTCACAACCAGAGAGTTGTGAACCTGCGGAATTCCCTACCCACGTTGTTGAGGCCAGTTTGTTAAATATGCTCAAGAGGGAGCTGAGGAATCAAGGGGTATGGAGAGAAAGCGGGAGTGGGATGCTGAAAGTGAACGATCAACCATGATCATATTGAATGGTGACTCAGGCACGAAAGGCTGAATGGCCTACTCTTGCACCTATTATCATGTTTCTATGTTTGTATATCACTGGCTGATGATGGTGGCTGGTAACCGGAGCCTTGCCCTGGGAGAACAATCCGGAGCTGCAAATGAGGCACCTGCAGGGTTTTCGAAGGATTTGTCAGGAAAACTCAAACTGAATTTCACATCACAATCTGATGGAGTTGCCATTTTATCATTTATCAGCTGGTACATCACTGCCTACCGTCTTCCAGTATGAACACCACTGCCTACCACCCACTAGTGTGAACCTTCCTCCAATTATTAAAGTTCCTTACCTGTCTTCAATTAAAATATCAAACTAAACTTCAATTTGAGATAGACTCGCACACTGCAGATAATACCACTGTCACAAAATTTTCCAGTTTTTACATTCTGTTCTTTATGCAGTTTATTAATCCGTGCTCTGTGCAATCACTCTTACAAATCAAGACAATCATAAAGCTTGGTCCCTGCTCAGTTGACCACTGCAGGTTTTCTCCAGAGTAGATCAGGCATCAAAAGCATGGGTTTCAGCACACTCACTGTTCGCTTTATCGCATTCTTTGAATTTCATTGTATGAATACTGTGCACAATTAGGTGCGTGGGCAGCCCATCAGGGTCATGTCAGCGGATAGCCCTTGTCACCCAGTGGCCACTCTTTGGTTTGCCATGGGGGCTGTGTTTTTAGATGATATCACTGAGTTGTCACTGCATGTGGTTGAGAAATAGGAAGAGGCCAAGGGGACACCAGAAAGCAGGAAAAAAAAACATTGCAGGTGATTCTCAGGCCAGAACTGTAGAGATAGGCATGGAACTATGCAAGTGCAGTCCCAACCACCTAGTTGACAGTGGATTGGTGTTGCAGGAGGATTGTGTGGTCTACCACGACAAAGGCTGCAGAAATTTGAGAATGACCTGGAGGGACAGTTTACCTTTGTCTCAGTCACATAGATGTCATTTTATGATTTTGAAAAGAGTGATTTCAGTATTTTGGGTAGGGGTGAAAATCTGATTATAAGTATTCAAACATGGAGTTCTGGGAAAGATCGGCACAAGTTTGGGAGGCAACAGCACATTCAAGGACTTTGGAGAGAAAAGGGAAGCGAAGGATGGGGTGCAGGTTTGCAAGGATGAAGGGGACAAGGCTTTTTTTAAAGAGAGAAGTAATGACGACAGATTTAGAGGAGAGGGGGACTAACACTAAAGTTTAAAGTTTATTTACTAGTGTCACAAGTAGGCTTACATTAACATTGCAATGAAGTTACTGTAAAAAAAACCCTAGTTATCGCACTCTGGCGCCTGTACGGGTACACTGAGGGAGAATTTAGCATGGCCGATGCACCTAACCGTCATGTCTTTTGGACTATTTGTGAACATGGAAGCCAGGGAAGTTGGGTGATCGGCTTAATGGGAATAGAGTTGAAGGGGTAGGAGGTGAGCATGCTGTACAAGATGAGCTCAGAGAGAGCATGGGGAGAAATTGAGAAATTGAAACTAGCATAAGTTGTGTTTTCAGGGTTAGAGCAGGACAAAACTAGAAATTGGGCCTCGGGGAAGGGAAGGAAGCAACCGAGACAGTTGATTAAATGGTCTCAATTGAGAATACTGTATTTTAAACATTCCTACATGTAGCTTGGGCACAAGGCAATTAATTAACTGATCTGTTCAATTTGGAAATATCTATCATATCACAGTATGACATATCCTCTCGAGGATTTGTTCTAAATACTTCTTTGCTGGATTACAGAGAAGCAACTTATGGGGAATTTTAAAGTCAAACATGTAAAATATGAAAAATGTGTAGCTATGCAGACATGTCCACTCGAGAGTCATATGCTAACACAAAATTGTCTTGAAAAAGTAATCAATCATTTCTCACCCAATAGTCCCCAGACTGCAATCAGCAGGGATAATATCCTGCAATGCACGCTGAAGAGGTTTCTTGACTCATCATGAATGATTGTATAAGAAGTAGTATTCAATATTTTGAGGAAGGATCTGAATTGAAGTAACAAACAACAAAGAAAAGTTAAAACTCTGCCAAAACGTGACAGGGGCGTATTGATGTTGTCACTTTTTTTTCTTTTCAGGACAGTTAATTGCAGCATAAAAGCATTCCTCTGCAGTACAAAAATCGAAACATTTGATTTACCAATGTCTTTGCATAACTATCAGAAGGCAGTCAGATAGACGGAAGGTGGTATGAGAGTCAGCCTCAAGTTAGAGAAATGGGGTTTTAAAATGTTCTTGGTTTTGTCTTTAATATTTGGAAAATCAAAACACAATCCATCAGAGTCAGCATGGTTTTATGAAGGGTAAATTATGCTTGACTAATTTGCTCGAGTTCCTAGAAGATGTAACAAGCCAAGTGGATAATGGGGATCCTGTAGATGTAGTATATCAGGACTTCAGGAAGTCATTTGATAAGGTATCACACAGCAGGCTAATACACAAGGTAGCATCACATGGGGTTAGGGGTAATTTATTCGCTTGGATAGAAGATTGGCTAACCGACAGAAGGCAGAGCATCAGGGTAAATGGGTCTTTTTCTGGTTGGCAAGATGTAACGAATGGGGTGCCACAGGGTTCAATACTCGGGCCCCAACTATTTACAATCTATATTAATCACTTGGATACAGGGATAGAAGATATTTTAACCAAATTTGCAGATGATACTAAAATAGGAGGTAAGTTGCAATGAGGAAATAAGAAATTTACAAATGGAGATAGATAGGTTAGGTGAGAAGGCCAAAATGTGACAGATGGAGTTTAACATGGATAAGTTTGACGTTATCCATTTTGGTCAGACAAATGAAAAGGCAACTTATTGGCCTGTAACTTTGGCCCGAAATGCTGGGTTAGATTGACTGAGCGTCGGACATGCACATGGGACATCATGGAAGTCCCGGCGCATGCGCATGGATGCTGAAAGAGCACCAATTTTAAACCAGAACCTCCGATCGAGGTTCGGAAAGCTGCCGGTCCTGAAGCGCTAAGCTGCAATTGTGCCAAAACCTCCACCACTTGCGCTGTTGTTAGATGAGTTTTTGTCCTTATTTATTTGCATCGAGGCAGCAGACATTCTTTGGGTTGGTTTTTTTTTGTACATGTTTTAAAAAATTGTTTTAACATATAAAGTTTATTTATTAGTGTCACAAGTAGGTTTACATTAACATTGCAGTGAAGTTACTGTGAAAATCCCCGAGTCGCTACACTCCGGCGCCTGTTCGGGTACACTGAGGGAGAATTTAGCATGGCTAATGCACCTAACCAGCGCATCTTTCGGACTGTGGGAGGAAACCGGAGCACCCGGAGGAAACCCACACAGACACGGGGAGAACGTGCAGCCTCCAAACAGACAGTGACCCAAGGCAGGAATCGAACCTGGGTCCCAGGTGCTGTGAGGCAGCAGTGCTAACCACTGTGCCACCATACCACACAGAATTTGGCAGAATACGATACCTGTGGTGGGTGGAACGGGAAAATTCACCCCTATGATTCTATGACTCTAAAGAGTAATTTGACAAATTTAAAACAAAAAGAACATTTGTTTATTTATACATATTAAATAACACTCATGTTCAATAATTAAAATAAATTTAAAAATTACAGTTTGAGTGAGCCAATAACAGCAGTATTAACTACTTAAAAGAAATAGCAAAAAAATGAAATACGAATACATCCCTTTTATAAGAGCAGGGGACCCCAGTTTCACTGCAAAACTTTTGAAACCTGGACCTTACTGGGCATTTCCAGGCTTGCTGTGTCATAAGCGGATGTGGTTAAGAATCTCTTGTGATGCACTGGGGCCTGGTCTGATGGCTGCACTGGGGGTCCAAGGCTGCTGCACCCATTGGGAGTTTCGGCAGAACTGCTCAGGAAATGTAAGTATGCAAATTGTTTTCTATTTTTGGCGGACCATACATTTCCGCTGGCGATCGGAAGTTACAGGCCAATATTATCTAAATGGAGGGAAACCTCAGGGTGCTTTGGTGTAGAGGGATCTGGGTATCCTCGTGCATGAGTCACGGAAAGCTGGTATGCAGGTACAGCACGTAATAAGGAAAGCAAATGGAATTTTGGCATTCATAGCTAAAGGAATAGAGTTTAAAAGTAAGGAATTGGTGCTGCTACTATCTATACAAGGCATTGGTGAGACTGCACCTGGAGTTCTGTATGCAGTTTTGGTCTTGTTATTTGAGGATGAATGTAATGGCATTAGAGGCAGTTCAGAGGGGGTCACTAGATTGATTCCAGAGATGAGGGGGTTTGTCTTATGAAGAGAGATTTAGCAGTTTAGGCCTGTACTCTCTAGAGTTTAGAAGAATGAGAGGAGATTTAATTGAGGTATATAAAACAATGAAAAGTATTGACAAAGTAGACATAGAATGGATGCTTCCTCTTGTGGGCAATCTAGAACGAGAGGTCATAGTTTTAGAATTAGGATTTAAAATAGAGATGAGGAAAAGTTACTTCTCTCAAAGCGTCATGAATCTGTGTAATTAACTACTCTAGCATACCGTGAATGCTGGAACGTTGATTAAATTTAAGGAGGAGATAGACAGATCTTTAATTAGCAATAGGTTAAAGGGTTATGGAGGATGGGCAGGAAAATGGAGTTGAGGCTGAGTTGGGATCAACCTTGAACAGGCCTGAGGAGCTGAATTACCTACTCCTGCTCCTAGTTCTTATGTCCAGCACCTTCCAGGGCTCGACTGGAACATATTCAGGATCTCCCACTCAGTGGTTTAGAGCTACATACGGCAGCTGGCTGATCAATTGTTTACCAGGCTCAACTTCCGGTTAGTTGGGGAGAAGTTTAGAAAAGGACATGGAACAAAGTAGGACTGTGCTCAGTTTGAGGTTGGGGGCGTTGAACTAGCTGGGGGCATTCCAGGGTTCATTCTGAGGAGTGCAAATCCTGGCATTCTGGTTTGTGGGGTGAACCAATTCCAGGGCCCTGCGGTGATGGGAAAGTGTGCAACTTTTAGGCCTTGTTAGGGGGGGTGTTGCACAGTACGGCGTGGTGGTCAATGGATGGCTCTTAAACCTGAGGAGCGGTTCAAAGTGCTGGGTTTTCATCAGAGGCCTGCGACACGGAATCTGAGGCCTCAGGAAGCGGTTGGAGGCCTAGGGTGGGCAGGAGGCCAGGGACATTGGTAAGGATTGGAGTGGAGCGGCATTGTCCAGGTTGGCAGTCTGGACAGTGGATTTGATAGTTTTCACCTGGGTACAGCTGCTGGGTATCCCATTGCTCAGGTATCCTCGCCAGCCCCAGATGCATTCAAAAAGCTGTACAGCACTGAGGCTCACAGCCAATTCGCCAACTTGGAACGGGTCGGGTTAACTGCCTCCGTTAAAGCTGGAAGTAGACTAATTGTTTGTGGAATTCTGATCTTTAACACTTTAACCCCTCAACCAACACCCTGAACTAAATCCATCCATTTCTTGTGGTTCAAATTCTCCTTCTGAATGTCTGCAACCACACTGTGGCTGGTGCAATTAATTGCATTTCAACAGCAGTGTTTGGGATTGGTTCTGTTTAAGCAATGTTGTGTTTTGCATTATCATTTCAATACTGGCACAGAAACAAATGGGCAATCCTTTGGATTCATCAATCATAACAACTTAATATTATTAACAAAAGCAAATTAGCATGCAAGTCCCATTAGTGTAAATTTTCCAAAACATTGGTGTGCTTTTCAATTTGATTAAACTGCATATTTGGTTGGAAGGACAGATAACTGAATACATTAATATAATGCAATTATTTTGTTGTCTACAGTTGTTGTCTTTCTTTCCACACACACACACAATACAGCTAAAAGCTGCATCGGCTGGAACTGGTTACCAGTTAGCGATCATGTTGTTTCGGTTCTGATACAAGCAGCTTCATTCATATTTTGTAGCTCTTCAAATTGTTCACAAATGAACTTGTTGTTAGAACAATTTTAATGAATAAAATCCGTAAATGTGTATTTTTTATAAATGATCTTAATTCAGATCCTTAATTGTTATTTTATTAATTTCTGCTTTAAACTTCATGCGCTTCTGGATATTGGCCCATAATTTCCTGTTTCATCAGCGTTGCACTTGGGGGGCTACCCTAATGATACTCTGGGGAATCTCTAGGATGTTCCATGTAAGGGTTTACCCAGCAAATGCCCAAAAGTGCTACCTTCCTGTGCACAATTGCGCTGGGCTGGGAACTTTCTGACAGAAGTGGTTTAAATCACTAACTTTGGATGGTTTTGCCAGTTTTACCCTAATAGTTACTCTAAAAGAGTTAGAAGGAAAAATGTATTTTCTCAGGACCTCCAACATGATCCACCCATGTGTGAAGCCCCCCATCATAGCCCCCACTGCCATAGGCCCCCCCATCATAACCCCCACCATCATAGCCCCACTCAGGCCCCACCCTCTTGGAACTGCCCTTGACATACTGGCAGTGGCCAACTGGCACCACCAGGGTGGGCACCACCAGTGAGCCAGTTGGCCCGCACCAGGTGGGCACTGCCTGAGGGGCAGAGCCGAGTCATGCCCCCGCTCCACCGGGGACTTCAATGGGCTCCAACACTCATGGGCTTTGCATATTCAAATGCTATATTAAATATGCTAATTAGACTCACGCCCTTTGTGGGCATGATCTGGTTTGCACCATTAGAAAGGGCCTGGGCAAATTGCAAACTGTTTGGCGCAGAGCATGAAAAGCTCTGTTCATGCTATTCTCCGGATCCAACACTTCTACTCACTGCACGGTGAGGTTGAAGAATTGCCCCTTTTGTTTCCTTTAGCTGGGGAATCTCAAGATATGTTTCTGAGGAGTAATTTCTCCATTCAAAAGGTTGAGAATATTTGGAGAAAAGTCAAATCCCTTCGAGTAGATCCCACAATCATTAAACTCTTTTATACGGCAGTAGTTGCAAGTGCTATCCTTTTGGGATGTCTCTCTTGATGCTGTTGCCTGAGGAAAGTAGAAAGTCTAAGAGTGCAGAGATTATTGAATCAGACAGGAAGGGTACTTTACGAGTAGATATTTCTTGATAAAATCTGTTCTCAAAGAATTTAGAAAGTTAAGAGTGACGTGAACTCTGAGAATCACCACTCTCAGTATTACTGATGGATGTGTTCAGGGAAAAGGTTACAATCCCTCAGATGCAGGACAAATTGGTTCTTGAACTTGTTTGTGCCCTTCTCTAAAAGAACTCTTGAAGAAGAGTTTAATGAATGGATCAGGATGTGCACTCATGATGGGATTCACTGACTGATTATTTTAATGCACTGGGATAGTTTTTATTATATTAAAATCAAAGTTAGACTTTTGTGAGCGGGTAAATTTTTTTTTAGTGTTCAATTAATTTGTTTGTCATTTTTCAGCGAACGAACAATGTACTTTGAGCAATAAATTGAAATTGAGACAAATAACATATATATTTAAGGCATATATAGACAGATTTTTGTTCTCTTGGGGCATCAAGAGATATGAGGGGTAGGGAAAATGGAGTTGAAGCCCAAGATCAGCAATTAACACATAGAATGATGGAGCAAGTTTTGTAGGACATTTGGTCTTCTAATTCTGTTTCTTATGTTCTGATGTTATCCTTGGCACAATCCTATCTCTTATCATCATGTCATACAAGGCTTTGATATATTAAGATGGAATGATGCTGAATCAAATTTGACTATTCACTTATCATTTCATAGCTGAATTTATAATGTGTGCCCTGGTCGATATTTATTCCTCAATCAACATCAGAAAAAACAGGTGATCTAGTCATTATCACATTATTGTTTGTGGAAGTTTGCTGTGCCCATATTGACTGCCACCTTTCAACAGGGACTATGCTTAAAAAGCACTGTAGGTTGTGGCATATAATTAGACCCCTGAAGCCATCAAATATCCCCCAAAACAAGGGCTGACTTGTACGCTGTGTATAAAATGTGAATTGCAGAAGTGGTTGTGGTGGTAGTCATTTTGAAATGGGGCAGCACGGTGGCACAATGGTAAGCACTGCTGCCTCACAGCGCCAGGGACCCAGGTTCGATTCCCGGCTTGGGTCACTATCTGTGTAGAGTTTGCACATTCTCGCCGTGTCCACGTGGGTTTCCTTCGGGTGTTCCAGTTTCCTCCCCCAGTCCAAAGATGTGTGGGTCAGGTTGGTTGGCCATACTAATGATGATTAGCAAATTTGTGGATGATACTAAGATTGGCAGAGTTGCGTAGAGTGATGAAGACTGTCAGAGAATACAGCAGGATATAGAAAGGGTGGAAAATTGGGCGGAGAAATGGCAGATGGAATTTAATCCGGACAAATGTGAGGTGATGCATTTTGATAGATCCAATTCAGGTGAGAGCTATAAAATAAATGGCAGAACTATCGGGAGCATAGACACGCAGAGAGATTTGGGAATATAGGCCCACCAATCCTTAAAAGTGGCAGCACAGGTGGAAAAGGTGGTGAAGAAAGCATATGGCATGCTTGCTTTCATCAGACGGTGCATTGGGTATAAAAGTTGGCAAATTATGTTACAGTTGTATAAACCGTCTGATCACCACACGACCAGAAGGCCGTGGAGGCTTTGGAAAGAGTACAGAAAAGGTTTACCAGGATGTTGACTGGTATGGAGGGTATTAGCTATGAGGAGACATTGAATAAATTGGGATTGTTCTCCCTGGAAAGATGGAGGCTGAAGGGCGACCTGATAGAAGTTTATAAAATTATGAGAGGTATAGATAGAGTGAACAGTTGGAAGCTTTTTCCCAGGGCAGAAATGACAATTACAAGGGGCACAAGTTCAAGATAAGGGGGGCAAGGCTCAGAGGAGATGTGCACGGAAGCTTTTTTACACAGAGGGTGGGAGGGGCCTGGAATGCACTGCCAAGTGAAGTGGTTGAGGCAGTTACGTTAGTCACATTTAAGGCATATCTTGATAGACATATGAACAAACGGGGAATAGAGGAATATAAGCAGTTGGTCTAGATAGATAAATGTGATCGGCGCAGGCTTGGAGGGCCGAAGGGCCTGTTCCTGTGCTGTACTGTTCTTTGTCCTTTGTAAATGGCCACTTAGTGTCAGGGGGACTAGCAGGGTAAATTCATGGGGCAACAGGGATAGGGGCTGGATGGGATTGTGGTGAGTGCAGACTCGATGGGCTGAATGGCCTTGTTCATCACTGTAGGGATTCTATGGAAATGTGAAAGAAAAACATAACACTGGTGATTCGTATCAAATTAATCTGGTATGGTTTATTGCATTAATGAATTTTTCAAAGATACCTTTAACCACAATCATAACATTTTAAAACCATTAAATGAATTGGGGCAAATCTTTCATGGAATGCAACCATTGTCGCATCACTACTCTACTCCTATTTTCTTACCTTGGATTGGAGTTTCACATTTCTCACCCAGACCTCTGATCTTGGCCTGCTGAGAAATGTGAAGTGTAGCAACTCCAAGAATCCTCCAATTTGATGCAAGAGTGTAGGGTGGAACAAAGCCACACCCCTTTTTTATTGCACTGGCTGCCATATTCCATTCAGGTTAAATGCCCCAAAGTTACTTTGACAATCTAGGAGAAAAGTGGGTAAGTGGGTGGGAGGGTGGGTCGAGGTGGGTTACAGGATGATCGGGAGTGGTTGGGTGTTTGGGGGTAGTCTTGTGGTCAGAGGGGCAGTCAGGGATTGGGGTGTAGTCAGGGGTCAGGAGGGCCATCGGAGGGTCAACGGGATGGAGTCGAGGTTATCCAGTCGTATAGTTACCCAGTCAGGGAGGGGAGATGGTGGTCAAGGGGTGTAGTTGAGGGAATCGGTGGGGGTGTCAGTAATATAGTTACCTAGCAATTAGAACTAGTTTTAATCCTTCCAACTTTTCCAGTGCAATTATTCTGTGGAACGATCTGAATTCTCCGATTTTGGCTGAAATCTCCCACTTGGACCTCAGTCCTGTGGCAGGGGCAGGAAGCAGGAGTATTTCCCTCCATGAGGCCCAGTGGGAAATCATGGCCCATAACTTCTGACCCAAATCCCGACTTAAGTTGATTGTGCACCGCACCGCACATGCATGCCGTGACGAAACGGAAGTCCTAACGCATGGACGTTGGAAGCACACTGTGGTGAACCATTGTTGGTTCCCACCAGGTAGTACTGAGCCAGGGTCTGGCCAGTACTATGAGTCTGTATATATGTTGCTGTTGGGGTTAGGGTTGGGTTGTTCTACATGTTACTGTTGGGGTTAGGGTTGGGCTGTTCTACATGTTACTGTTGGGGTTAGGGTTGGGCTGTTCTACCTGTATTATAGTTATTATGGTACATCCCAGTCGGGCTCCGCCTCCTGGGAGAGGTATAAAGGTCACTGCTCTGTCTGGGACCCTTCAGTCTGGGATCGTGTATTATATATGGTAGCTCTATTGTAGTAGTTAATAAAAGCCTTTATTTCCTCGAGCATCTCTAGCCTCGTGAGTTATATCACGCATCACACACCAAGTTGAATCCTCCGATTTGTTTTTGTAAAGCTGCCAGCATTGAAGAACTGCGCTGCAATCTCTCCCTAACTTCCATCACTTGCGCTGATGATAGGTGAGTATTTACACTTGCTTATTTGCACACTTAATTTGGGTATGGCTGCAGTGGGTGGGTTAATTTTTCCTAAAGGTTTTAAAAAGATGTTTAACATATATGTAACGGACAGAAACTGAAAGAAAATTTTTTATAAAAAATCTTTTACAACTTTGTCATGACATACTAATTCCAGTAAAAAGTATGTTCTTATATAACAAGGTGGTTGTTAGTGTCTGGAATAGATTTTAGCTAAAGTCCATTTGGATCTTGCTCCCCCAGTGCACCCGAACATGCGCCAGAGTGTGGCGACTAGGGGATTTTCACAGTAACTTCATTGCAGTATTAATGTAAGCCTACTTGTGACACTAATAAATAAACTTTAAATTATGAATTTTAAGCAGTATCTATCCCAATTTTGCAAGTCTCCCTAATGCAGTGTTGATCCTTAGAAGACTCTTGGTGAAATGAGTTTTATATTGACAGTGGGAAGTGTGCAACTTGGCTTGTTAAAATGCTTGAGTAAAGTGTATTCCTTAATGTGCAAGTCTCCTGTAAACTGATGTGAACTCTCTGTCTGATAGGTATTACAGAATCCAATGCGGATTGAAAATCTGGAATCATATTGCACCACCGCTGATACATCATTACCTTAGTTTCTCAGCTGAAGTTCTTTTGAGGCTTTGATGTAGGTGCAGAAGAGTCAGGCTACATGTAAAATATACAAATTTTATGTTTGAACCCTCCCCTCCCCCTTCCCTCCCTCTCTTCTCCCTCCGCCCTTTCCCCTCCCTTCCCCCTTTCCCCCTTTCCCCCTCCCTCCCTTCCCCCCTTCCCCCTCCCTCCCTTCCCCCTTCCCCCTCCCTCCCTTCCCCCTCCCCCCCCTTCCCCCCTCCCCCCTCCCTCCCTTCCCCCTCCCTCCCTTCCCCCTTCCCCCCTCCCTTCCCCCTTCCCCGTCCCTCCCTTCCCCCTTCCCCCCTCCCTTCCCCCTTCCCCGTCCCTCCCTTCCCCCCTTCCCCTTCCCTCCCTTCCCCCTCCCTCCCTTCCCCCCTCCTCCCTTCCCCCTCCTCCCTTCCCCCTCCTCCCTCCCTTCCCCCTCCCTCCCTCCCCCTCCCTCCCTTTTCCCCCTTTCTTCCCTTCCCCCCTTCTCCCTTCCCCCCTTCCCCCTCCTTCCTTTTCCCCCTTCCTCCATCCCCCTACCCCCTCCCTTCCCCCCTTCCCCCATCCCCCTCCCTCCCTTCTCCCCTTCCCCCCTTCCCCCATCCCTCCCTTCCCCATCCCCTCCGACTCCCCATTCCCCCATCCCCCCTTCCCCCATCCCCTCCCTCCCTTCCCCATCCTCCTTTCCCCATCCTCCCTTCCCCCTTCCCCTTCCTCCCCCTCCCTCCCTTCCCCTCCCTCCCTTCCCCTTCCCGCCCCTCCTTCCCTCCCTCCCTTCCCCCTCTCCCTTCCCCGCTCCCACCCTTACCTCCTTGTTTAGGGACAACAGAACTGTCGCGTTATTTTGTAAGAAATTTGAAAAGATGAGGCAATTAAACAAAATGTCACAGTCAGCTGCTCAAATAAAATATTTAGTTAAATGTTATTATGGTTTTGTATTGAGAACATTATTTTTGTTAATTATTTTCCATTAAACTTTACAAAATGCTACTAATGCCTTATTGAAATATTAAAACAAAACATTCAAATATGAAATGATACAAATGCTTCATTGAAATATCAAAACATAACAGTTAAATAGAGACAATTATAAATGAAGTAAGCAAGGCAGAAGAATACTAATGATAACCATTTAGATTTTTCCACAGTCCAAAATGTGAACTCTCCTTTGCTCAGCCTCATGCAATAAGGTATTCAAATCATCGTCCGAGAAGTCCTGACCTCTCTTCCCAATTACATTTTCAATTTCCATTTCAAAATGAGAACATATGAACATGATAAGCATGCAGCACGTTAAGTTATATATTAATATAATGCAGATTTAAATAGGAGCTTCGCAGATTCAAAACAAACAACATTTATACGCATTCAATAATACTCATCTTCAATCATAAAGATAAAATTAAAACTTACACTTTAAATGAGCCAATAATAATAGGATTAACTATTTAAAAGAAATAGCAAAACAAACAATAAAAAAGCTTCAGCATACGTTTTATAATAGCAGGGAAATTCCTCTGCTCTGCCTCCACCTGAAACTGCTCTTTCCAAGTAAGACCTCAATGGGTGTTCCTAGTCTGACCCCATCATAAGGGGCTGTGGTTAGAGTCCTCCTGCACCACTCTGGTGTTTGCAAAGATTGTCCTGCTGAAGGCCGTAGGCTGCTGCTCCCATCGGGAGTTGGAATGCAATTTTTCAGCGCCGGTAAATCGGCAAAAAACTCTTCTATTTTTGGCAGCCCATGGCTTTCCGCTGCGAATTGGAAGTTGGGGGCCCATGCCTAATTGTGCAATGCTGAGCTCATTAATTAGGCACCCAGACAACTGCAGCTTTATCCCACTCTCAGCTACAGTCCAGCAATTGGCTCGGAGAACACTGGCAGCACTGGCACCAAGATTCAACGATGCATCCCTGGAAATATTACCGAAGGCAGTGGAGGGATGGAAGTATGAGGCCCACTCAACTCACCAACCTTGTATGAGAGGCATTCACCAGGGTGAACAGTACACACCAGAGGGCAGCCCTGCAGCTCAGGACAAGGATGAACGACCTGTTATCTACGGTGCCTGGATAAGTGAACCCTCCACTGCACAAAGTCATCTCACTGAGAGGAAATTGGGACATGGGCCTCAGTGGCCAGGCCATCAGCTGTGCTGTCCATGCACAGAGGGCTTCTCAACAAGATGTGTTGATGCCTCATTGCCATAACTCAGTCCATGTAGTTGACAGGTAGATTGCGGGTCCTTGAACCTACCACATAGAAAGCTCGCATTGTAGAAGGTGGGGGTGGGGAGAGGGGGGCGTGTCTAGTGTAGAGGGAACCAGCAAACATAGCTGACACCATGCCTCCTCATGCCTTATCCTTCTATCTGCATGAGCCCACCGCTTTGGAGAGTGCTGCCAAAGAATGGAGTGGACTAGCTGCAATGCATCTTTCATATGGCACACCAGTAGCCAGTGGGTAGCTGCTGTTGATTTTTAGCATGTATACACCACCTGCTATCAAACCATCTTCTCTCCTTATGCATAACAAGTTGGTGCACAACAATCGTGTTTGAGAGAGAGAGAAAACGGAAGGGGGCATGACTCAACCCAGACAGCTCACACTATACAAAGTTAGGGCTGCTGAGCTGGCAGGGGAAGATCAGGATTGGGCATGTGGAGACAGCGAGTTAGGCATCTGTCCTCCATTCGGAAGGAACAATCCTTGGTGTCTCTACCTAGAAACCTCAGGTTCATGCATGGTACCATGAAGGACGGATACCATGCAGTCACTCATTCTGGCAATTGCAGGTACCAGCCAGAAGAGAGTGAGGGCAAACCTTGACCCCGACTCCACCACCAGCTTCAGTCCACTGGGAGTGAAGATATGGGTGTGATAACAAGATTTCAACTGTAGATCCATCAGAAGCGTCACCCTCCACCAGCCCAGAGACACATATCTCAGTGGGTATAAGATCTAGTTCAAGCAGGGTCTCACTTTCTAATGGCTACTGCATGGAGACATTTCCACAGAAGGAGGAGGCAGCAATAACCAAGCTGACTGACACTCGGAGGACTGCTAGGGAAGAGGCTGCTGCAAAGTCCAAGTTAGGTGATGAGCCTTTGGGAGCAGTTCGAGACCGGATGCTTGAGGTGAAGCAGAGGCAGGGGAACATCAGGCCGAGATGTCAGAGGCCCTCAACAGAGTGGCAAATGATGTGGAGGAGTCTACCTGCCTCCTGTCTGATGAAGTGCTGCCAATGAGCATGATTTCCGAGGGATCCCCAATGCATCTGCTGAGGTACCTGTGGTATGACCCACCAGAGATCTGACACATTATATTCAGCGTTCAATGCAATGTCCGGAACTCTACCACCTTGCCTGCCATGGAATCGGAGCCGGCGAGCATCCGACAACAGAAATCTGTTGGCCTCGGACGAGAATTTCCAGTCTCGCCCAAGCGAGACCGTAAAACCCTTCCCTAAAGAATTGATTGAATTCATTCAGAATCATTTTGCCAATGGCATCATTTAACTCTGGATCAGATTTGGTGCTTTTGCTTTCATCCCTGTACAACAAATCATCTTCCTCTCCACCTATAGAACATGATTTTCTGCATTCTTTGACCCATCTAATGACACTCTGTGCACTAATAGCATCCCATGATTTGATAATGAAGCCTCACAAAACATCAAGCAGGTCAGCATTTCCACTCTTTCTGAAGGTCCTTTCTCCCATCAGCCATCCACCAATTCCAGTTGGTGAGAACATGAATGGCTAGTAGGAGACTAATAACTTTCGCTGAACGAGAATGGCTTTATAGGATGCACATGAGTAGTTCTGAACTATTTCAGTGAAGGGATGAGTGAAGGGGTGTAGTGCATAAGGCCAGTGAAAGGCTAGTGATTTGGTGGGTATGGAATGTGATGTGAAGATGCATTCAGTGATCATGGGCATGAGATATTTAAACTCCTTTCTGCACTGTTGTCAGATCCTCCAGGCCAGATTCCAGGCATTGGCCTCACTGGTTATATGTTCCCAATCCCTTCTGAAGACATGCCTGAGGGCCTCCTGTTCCTTACCCCCACTCATCTCCCTGAGGCAATATGGTTTCCCTCTTTATATCCATCTCATTTGCTAGTGCCTCCATAGCAGCATCAGTGAATATTGGAGCCTTCTCCCTGACCTGATGTTTCATTTACCTTTGCCTTTCCTGTTGTTTCCAGCCTTGCAAGCTCCAATGCAATTTCCCTTTAAGAGGAACAGTCTGTCTTTAGGAGCTGGAGATTAGCTGAAACACACACTAGACTTGCATGCAATGAGACCCCTTATTCACTGTGTAGTCAGTCGGCAGTATGGGCCATGCAGGACTGCATTTCACAATCATGGTGTTAAGAGGGCAGCAAAGAGTTGCCGGCATGTGGTTAGCACTGTTGCCTCACAGTGCCAGGAACCTGGGTTCAATTCCGGCCTCGGGTCACTGTCTGTGTGGAATTCTCCCCATGTCTGCGTGGGTTCACTCCAGGTGCTCCGGTCTCCTCCCACACTCCAAAGATGTGCGGGTAAGGTTGATTGGCCATGCTAAATTGACCCTAATGTCAGGGGGATTAGCAGGATAAATGTGTGGGGTTATGGGAGTGGGGCCTGGGTGGGATTGTGGTCGGTGCAGACACAATGGGCCGAATGGCCTCCTTCTGCACTGTGGGGATTCTATGATATTCTATGAGTTTGGGTGCTGCCTACCTCCAATGGAGACAGCATGGGCAGGTTGCAAATCGTGTCTCCCACATCCAAGTGGTACAGACAAGGCTTTAAGACTTACACTTTTATTCTTAATTAAATTAGTTTGCTGTGCCATGTTTTATTAATACTGCTGCTTTATTCTGATGTCTGGTGCAATCTGCTGCTCCTTCATTTCGCATAGTCTTCCTACTCTTCAATCAATGACTTTGCTTTTGTATTCATCCATATCAGTAGCTTTGTATTGAAAACAGTTTGCTCAATTTAATTAGGCTCCATTTACTGGGGAGACTCCACTCTGTCTTTCTTTCTGGACACTGTACTGTATCTGTTTCAGCCTCCAGCAGCTGGAGTCATCACTGGCTGTCTAAACCGAACTGTCTCAGGATTTATCATCATCTTCTGCCCCCTTTCATGTCTTTTACTTTTTCATCTTGTTCTTCCAACTCTGCAAATCTTGTCACACAAGCTCTTGCTCTTCTCTGCATTCTCATTGTGTTGACATCAAATTACGTTATCTCATATTCTAATTTATTCTATCCCAATATCTCAAAATTGTGGAAGTAATTCGGCAATATTTTTAAAATGGCCACAGAGGCACAATCTGGCTGTCTCCCATCATGATCCTGCCTGCAGGTCATTTTCATTCTGGAATTTGGGGGGTAGTGAGGTGGATACCTGAAACCAATAGATAGTATCAAGAAGCAGAGGTGGTTTTAAGTGATCGATGGTTGTATTGTTGGATATTAGAAATAAGGTATAGATTTAAGTGAGTTTACTTTAATGAGGCTGTGTAAGAAAGGGTAAAATTAATCTTAAACAAAGGTGTTTGCATGCATGGGGAGTTTGGTTTAAGTGCAAACTGTGTCTATATCGCGTTGAGAGAGTTTTATGACGTGAAAAGTAAACATGAGCTTGGAAAAAGAATGTGATGTTGCTTAGCAACCAGGGGCCACTTTAGAAAAGACAGACCTTGTGCTTTTGTTTAACTGCATTCATAGCAGATGGAGCGAGGAAGCTAGAGTGAGGCCAGCTCTCTCAGCTCTGCCAGAAGCTGAAGCAGGACAAGGGAACTGCAAAAAGCACGCTTCCCAAAAATAACACCGGAAGCTAAAGAAGAATTGTCCAGGTGGTATGCCCCCATCCCAAACCACCCCCCACCCCTCCGCCCCCCCACCACCACCACTGAGGCCAAAACACAAGCCAAGGATGGAGGCAACTTTCCAGACGCAGTCGCATGAAGCCAGCACTCCATCCACCTTAGCAACAACCCCCACACCCATACTCCAACCCCGCATCCCACTGCCATAGCCAGTGGACTACATCTGCACCATTGACTGTCCAGAGAACAAGGTACCACTCTTGGAAACTGCAGCCTTCTTTACTGAACAACATTTTAAAAGTCTCTTCACAGGCACTGCCATCCGAAGGCACCCTCTCGTTCTCCAACATACATTGGCAGTTCTAATCTCTGATGTGATATTGCTGGAAGCACAGTGGCACAATGGTTAGCACTGTTGCCTCACAGCGCCAGGGACCCGGGTTTAATTCTGGCCTCGGGTCACCGTGTGGTGTCTGCACATTCACCCCGTGTCTGCGTGAGTTTCCTCTCACAGTCCAAAGATATGTAGGTTTGGTTGGTTGGCCATGCTAAATTAACCCTAGTGTCGGGGGGATTAGCAGGGTAAATATGTGAGGTTACGGGAATAGGTCCTGGGTGGTATTGTGGTCGGTGCAGTCTCGCTGGGCCGAATGGCCTCCTTCTGCAATGTAGGGATTCTATGATTCAATAAAGGCTTTGTTGACCACCTGGCATCTTTAATTGGACAGTAAGCATGCACTCCGGCCACCAAAAATTGCTCCAGTCTTGGACATTGATATTGCGCAGCTCCCACACCCAGATATTCATTAAACATCGGGGTTCCAACTCCAAAACAAAAATTCAGCCCATTAACTGTCCCTTTCATCCTATAATTAAGATTAAAATTCAAACCCATTGTTACCTAATCATTGCTCTTGATTTGCTTTATGTTCCGTCCTGCTATCTTTAACTTTGTTGGTATTCTCCACCATGAGCCTTGTTTCTCCTTCGCATCAAGTTCAGCAAGGAAACAAGCTTGAAAGAATGAGCACTCAGGGCTTTAGCTGATCAAAGCTAAAGCTTTGATCAAATTAGACTGTCACTGCCCACTGCAACTTTCCACAGCCAAAGTTCAATCAGTGAGCATGTCATTTTTTTCTAAAGGCTTATGTTTGAGCCCCATCCAGTTTTATTGCAAGTGAAGCCAGGTCCACAAAATAGCAAAATAACCCAGAAAATTTGCTTTCAGCATTATCATTGCAGAGCTCAAGGTCTCACATTACTTTGCATTTAATCTTTTATATCACATTTCAGCCTCTGCAAGACAGTTTCACTGTTCATTCTTTTCAATAGGCACCGCAATTATACCAGACAATATCAGCTTGCACACCATTTTCCAAGTCTTCCAGTTGCTGCCTTCCTATCCTCTTTAATCACATTTTCAAAGGTTGCTGGGCTATAGCTCCACAGGTGTCAATCACCCTGCAGTACCCAGTAGATAACAAGCTCTGGCAGGCTTGTTGATTGTAGAGAACATCGCAGCCAAGCCTCATTCCCTAACACCTCAGGCACACCGTTTCCAGCAGAGATTTGGTGCATAGTCCTTGGCTGATTTATTAGATTTTCTTTTCAAGCCACTGAGGTAGCCTATCTGGGGTTTCGCATAGATGCACAAGGATTATACCCCATAGAAGACAAGGTCAGAGCCATAAAGGAGATACCGCTCCCCAAAAACACAACTCAGTTCAAGTTATTATTAGGAATGGTGAATTACCAAATTTGTCAACGTTACTGGCCCCCTTACATACACTGCTAAAGAGGCACTCACACTGATTTTGGAAGATGCCCCAGAATGAAGCATCTAACAGATTGCTGCATTCTTCAAACCTGTTAGTACATTTTGACCTGTCTAAGAAATTGGTGTTAACCTGTGATGCCTCTCCATTTGGCGTTGGTACAATGTTGTCCCATGAGATGGACGACAGATATGAAAGGCCAATCGGGTATGTTTCAAAACCCTCTCAAAAGTCGAAAAAGGCTACTCACAAATTGTTTCTGATCATAAACCGCTTTTGGGTCTTTTTAAAGAAGACAAGGCTATTCCACCAATCACAGTGGCAGAGTGGTTAGCACAGCTGCCTCACGGCGCCAAGGACCCAGGTTCGATTCCCGGCTTGAGTCACTGTGGAGTTTGCACATTCTTCCTGTGTCTGCATGGGTTTCCTCCGGGTGCTCCGATTTCCTCCCACACTCCAAAGATGTGTGGGTTAGGTGGATTGGCCATGATAAATTGTCCATTAGTGTTAGGGGGATTATCAGGGTAAATATATGGGGTCACGAGAATAGGGCCTGGGTGGGATCGTTGTTGGTGCAGGCCCGATGGGCCAAATAGCCTCCTTCTTTACTGTATGGATTCTATGATCAGCAAGAATTCAGTTTTGGACATTAATCCTCTTCACCTACAAATATATCTTCAAACATTGACCTGGAACACTCATAGTGAATGCAGGTGCACATAGTCACTGAGCTTTGCAAGAGCCTGTTGCACCTCACTCAGTACCACAGGAAATTGTCATAAAGTTAAATTTCTTGGCCACATTGCCAGTCTCAGTGAAACAAATCGAGTACTAGACCAATCGGGATCCACTGCGATGCAAAGTGAAGCACAGGATACTAATGGGCTGGGCTAATGAGCCAGTTAATATGAAAAGATGAGTTGAATTGCCAAGATGACATCATCCTTTGGGCAGAAAGAGTAGTCATCTCTGTACCAGCAAAAGAGTTGCTCCTGGTTGTATTACACAGTGCTATCTGGGTATATCTAAGATGAAGATGCTCGCCAGGAGTTATGTCTAACACAGCAAAAACAGAAAATGCTGGAAATCTCAGCAGGTCTGACAGCACCTGTGGAGAGAGAACAGAGCTAGCGTTTGCACCTGGATGACTCTTCATCAGAGCTTTTGTCTGGAGTTATGTCTGGTGGCCTGGCATTGATGCCGTCATTGAGAGCCTAGTCAAGCACTGTGAACTGTGCCAATTGAAACAAAGGTTGCCTGCTGCAGCAGCCCCACTACACCCTTGGGAGTGACTGGTCATGGGTACAAGTCTATATTGAATAGGTTGGTCCATTCATGGGCACAATGTTTTTGCACCTTGTTGATGCACATTCAAATTGGATGGAAGCGTTTGAGTAAAGTCTCCGACTTGAGAAATTACACCAATGTTTTTCCACCATGGGATACCTGAAGTCGCAGTGCTGAGTTTCAGAACTTCCCTGCCCTCAATGGTATCAAGCACATTAGGATTGCACCTTACAACCCAGCATTCAACGGACTGACTGAAGAAGCTGCCCAAACCTTTAAGTCTGGCTAAAGAAGCAGTTAGGGGGGACCATGGCAACCAGAATCTCATGATTCCTTCTGGACTATAGGCCAACCCCACATGCAACAACGGATGTCCCACCAGCAGACTTGTTCATGAACCATCGTCTTTGGCCAGTGAGGGTGGAGGTCAGCCAAAGCAGTCAGAAGACAAGTCATAATTCATGTAAGTCAATATGGTTGCCTTCAGTGGATGAAGCGGTGCACCTGAGGAATTTTGGAAGAGGGTCGAGTTGGGCCCCTGGAGTCATTGTATCCAAAACTGGACCCTTGTCTTATCAAATGGTGTAAAAAGAAGGATCATCTGGAAACATATAGAACATTTGAGAGAGTGAGAGTTGTCCCAGCAGCTAGTACTACTATCAGGAAAGTTGTCGACTATCAAAGTACCATATCACCCTGTTACAGGCACAACTGACATCCCCATGGAAACAGGTGGAATTGCGATGTCTGTCTCTGAAGAGACATCTGTGATTGTGGTTTCTACTAACAGCACTCCAGTGGAAACACCCCAACAGAGGAGCAACGCAACTCCATTAGGAATCAGAAACCACCTGAAATACTTAATTTACAGTGGACTGGATTCGCTTGTTAAATGTTCAAATTATCAGGGACAGAGTAAGTTGATTATTGTATAAAAGGAGGAAGGAAAACGGGGAAAGATGTGGTGATTGTCCCTTTAAGCATCACATGAATCAGGAAACCAATCAGGGCCAAGGTTGGGGGTTCACCCCGGTAAGCAGGGGTGTTCCAGAACCATCTCGGGAGCTGGTTGCAGCCACAAGGCTGCAAGCCTCTAGACAGCCTTTACCTGTAAATAGACGTGTTATTGTTTTTCCCTTAACTGGTGACTAAGAATTATTACACCTTACCTGGGCACTAGCCTCCAAACAATCACTCTCCCTCCACCACTCACCCCTCATCATAAGAATTTGATGTTGGCTCCCTCTTTACCAGTTGGCTATTTATGTTACACAAGGACTACTGAAGTGGGCGGCACAGTGGTTAGCACTGTTGCCTCACAGCGCCAGAAACCCGGGTTCAATTCTGGCCTTGGGCCACTGTCTGTGAGGAGTTTGCACATTCTCCCCATGTCTGCGTGGGTTTCCTCCGGGTACTCCCACAGTCCAAAAATGTGCGGGTTAGGTTGATTGGCCATGCTAAATTGACCCGAGTGTCAGGGGATTAGCGGAGTAAATGTGTGGGGTTACGGGGATCGGGCCTGGGTGGTATTGTGGGTCGGTGCAGACTCGATGGGCCGAATGGCTTCCTTCTGCACTGTAGGGATTCTATGATTCCCCCCAAATGAAAAACTCCCAGAGCCTTCTACTCTCAGCCTGTGATCTCTGATGATTTCCATCAACTTCTGATCCTCCATCCCACTAGTCCCCCAAGCCTTGAATGCACCTTCCCTAGCCTAGAAATCCACCCAACTTTATGTTCAGTGCTCACTCCCCTCATCCCAATCGCAGCCTCTACTCCTGACACCTGGCTTCCCTTACCTGAGGGTTGTTGCTCGCATCGTAAGAATCTGATATTGGCTCCCTCTTTACCAGTTGACTATTTATGGACCAGGACCACTGAAATGAAGTCTCAAGCCAAAATCAGGGTGGTGTTGGCCTTTGCCACTCAAGTGTAAGCAAGCCACTTGTGTGCTCCAAATTTCTACAGTATAAATTTTAGGCCCATTCAGATGGATTGCAATCTTCTCTAATCCTTTGCTTTCCTAACTTTTTATCTCACCTAGTAATTTCTGCATGACAGGCAGAAAGAAATATTAAGGTTTTCCCTTTCACAATTAACCTCTGATTAAACCTGTACAGATTCAATATATTCAAATTTTGTGGAACAGCTATGCAGAGTGAGTTATCTTTACTGGAAATGAACTAATAAGGTAGTGTGCAATTAATGAAGGGGGTGCAATTTAGTGCCATTTTGCAAAGCAGTAGTTCAGAAAATTCAAGTTATGCTTAAAGTTAAATGTGCAAAGATCATTTCACCCAGAATAAATTGCCCCCTGTCACTGTCTGTTGGGACTACTTCTGGGAAGTGTTACTTGAAGCAGGCAAGCATCTAAGCAGAGGTAATTTTAGGAGTTGATATCATTTTATCTGCATCCTCCTTTCATCAGGCCTATATTTAAATTATATTTTCCAGATGTAGTATCAATGCTGAAGCAAATTACAATTTAGCACTGATACAGTATCATCAATTGAGCTGTTTAGACCACTTTGTTCAGCTTTATTAACTTCCTGCAAAGTGTGATTGTAGCAATTAAATCACTGAGGCATGAATCAATCAATGGTTAATTTATACACAACTACAATTACTATGGCAGAATAATCTTGAGTGTTCTTGTTGGATGTCTGCCGATACTCACATCATTTACTGTTTGTGAATTTGATAGTTGTCAGTTTTTATGTATTAAAAATAGTGCAATATACCTTGCGATTATAGAACTGTCACAAGATGCTGATGGGAGCTGTAGTACAAAGAAATGGAAGTTATGTTTCACCTCAACCTTGCACTGCCACAAGCCTCACAGGCGCACGCCATAGCTTTCACCAACTGCTGGCTATTCGACCATGCCAGGCAATCACCCAAACAGATTACATTGCATTCAGTGACACACATCCCTTTCTCTAGCACATCATCAGAGTCAGCAGGAGAAAAGCATTAGGAGACAGGCATTCTGTATGTCCTTATTCCAATGGCGGTCGCCATCTTATTCCTATCGTACAAGATAGATCTGGCATTCTCATTTTTTGACTCAGGTAAACACTCAATTTTAATGGGCTGATTGACACTTACGCTGTACTTGCCAGAACGCTGAGTGAATTACAATGACACCATATCATTAAAGCCTATAAAAAGTCTTGAAAAATGAATGCATTTCTGTCCAACTTCCACTTGTCAATGCTTCTATATTAACATTTAGTGTTGAAACGCACTATGTAATATTTATAATGGAAATGTCTCACACAAAAACCAATCTGTTCTGGAACAATGCAGGCTTTCTGCTGCTTGTGACACTATGGCATTGTTCTATCCTCATGCCCCAGGCCACAGTCTTTGACTTCTTTACCATCCATTTGGCACCTTCACCTGCTCTTTACAGTAATGCTCCCACTTTTCCTGCCTCTCCAGATTGCACTTAAAACATTTGGCCTGAAATGGGAAGTGGTTTGAAGTGATCGGGAGAGGAGGGGCGAGTTGGAATCCTCAGGAAAACCACTCTTCCTTCATAACTCAAACTGAGGTCCAAAAAAACACCTGATGGCCTGCAAAAATTCCTGAATCCCCCCCCCTTGACCTGTACCTTCCTGCTCTTGCCCCTCTCTTTTACCATTTCCCATTCTGCGCATTATCTTCATATTCTTCGCCTAACAATCTTGATAGAGACCAGTAACTTTTTTTTGAAAGAAGAAATCCCAAATCTTGACTGCTGAGAAGATGAACAAAGCCACACGATCCAAGATTTAAATCAGAAAATAAAACTATCCAAGAGTCAAACAAAGCAAAAACGAAATACTACCTTAGGTACCCTAACAACATAAGTTAAACATGAACTAACAGGCCAGGCTGAGGAAGTTCTTTAGACATGCACCATTTCTTCCCGCTGCCTTGGAAAAGCAGCCAACATAATCAAGGAGCCCATGCACCCCGGACGTACTGTCTTTCACTTTCTTCTGTCGGGGAAAAAGATGAGAGCATGTATAAACCAACAAAGAACAGCTTCTTCCCTGCTGCCTTCAGACTTTTGAATGGACCTACCATAGAATCATAGAAGCCCTACAGTGCAGAAAGAGGCCATTTGGCCCATCGAGTCTGCACTGACCACAATCCCACCCCGGCCCTACCCCCTTATCCCTACATATTTACCCGCTAATCCCTCTAACCTACGCATCTCAGGACACTAAGGGGCAATTTTAGCATGGCCAATCAACCTAACCCACACATCTTTGGACTGTGGGAGAAAACCAGAGCACCCAGAGGAAACCCACGCAGACACAAGGAGAATGTGCAAACTCCACACAGACAGTGACCCAAGCCGGGAATCAAACCCAGGTCCCTGGAGCTGTGAAGCAGCAGTGCTAACCACTGTGCTACCGTGCCACCCATATGTTAAGTTGATCTTTCTCTACACCCTAGCTGTGACTGTAACACCACATTCTGCACCCTCTGCTTTCCTTCTCCACTATAAAAAGTCTCAGAACACCAGGTTAAAGTCCAACAGGTTTATTTGGAATCACAAGCTTTCGGAGCGCTTCTCCTTCATCATTCGAAACAGCACTCTGAAAGCTCGTGATTCCAAATAAACCTGTTGGACTTTAACCTGGTGTTGTGAGATTTGTTACTGTGTCTACAACGCCGGCATCTCCACATCTTCTCCCCTATGTACAAAGAACAAAGAAAATTACAGCACAGGAGAAGGCCCTTCGGCCCTCCAAGCCTGAACCAACCATGCTGCCCGACTTAACTAAAACCCCAACCCTTCTGGGGACCATATCCTTCTAAACCCATCCTATTCATGTATTTGTCAAGACGCCCCTTAAAAGCCACTATTGTATCCGCTTCCACTACCTCCCCCTGCAGAGAGTTCCAGGCACCCACCATCTTCTGTGTAAAAGATCTGCCTCGTACATTTCCTTTAAATCTTGCCCCTCGCACCTTAAACATGTGTCCTCTAGTAATTGACTCTTCTACCCTAGGAAAAAGCTTCTAATTATCCACTCTGTCCATACCTCTCATAATCTTGTAAATTTCTATCAGGTCACCCCTCAACCTCCATCGTTCCAGTGAGAACAAATCAGGTTTCTCCAACCTCTCTTCATAGCTAATGCCTTCCATACCAGGCAACATCCTGGTAAATCTTTTCTGTCCCCTCTCCAAAGCCTCCATATCCTTCTGGTAGTGTGGTGACCAGAATTGAACACTATATTCCAAGTGCGGCCTAACTCAGGTTCTATAAAGCGTCAACATGACTTGCCAATTTTTAAACTCACTGCCCCAGCCGATGAAGGCAAGCATGCCGTATGCCTTCTTGACTACCTTCTCCACCTGCGTTGCCACTTTCAGTGACCTGTGTACCTGTACACCCAGATCCCTTTGCTTATCAATACTCCTAAGGGTTCTGCATTTACTGTATATATCCTATCTGTATTAGACCTTCCAAAATGCACTTGACCCATGGACTTGAATGTTATGATGTGCCAAGTGCTTATCCAGATACTTTTTAAAGGATGTTAGGCAACCCGCCTCTCCCACCCTCCCAGGCAACTAGGGATGGGCACAATGGATGTCTCGGCACTCTACATCAGCATCCCCTGCGACGATGGCATTGCTGCAACGGCCTCAGTACTCAATGCCGACAACTGCCAATTTCCAGATGCAATTTTACAACTCAACCGCTTCATCCTGGACCACAACGTCTTCATCTTCAACAACCAGTTCTTCATCCAGACACACGGAACAGCCATGGGGACCAAATTCATACCTCAATATGCCAACATCTTCATGCACTGGTTTGAACAAGACCCCTTCACCGCACAGGACCTTCAACCGATGCTATACACTAAATACATCGATGACATTTTCTTCCTTTGGATTCATGGTGAACAATCACTGAAACAACTATATGATGACATCAACAAGTTCCATCCCACCATCAGACTCACCATGGACTGCTCTCCAGAATTGGTTGCATTCTTGGACACACGCATCTCCATCAAGAACGGTCACCTCAGCACTTCACTGTACCGCAAGCGCACGGATAATCTCACAATGCTCCACTTCTCCAGCTTCCAACCTAAACAGGTTAAAGAAGCCATCCCCTACGGACAAGCCCTCCGTATACACAGGATCTGCTCAGATGAGGAGGATTGCAACAGACACCTCCAGACGCTAAAAGATGCCCTCATAAGAACAGGGTATGGCGCTCAACTCATCGATCGACAGTTCCGACGCGCCACAGCGAAAAACCGCACCGACCTCCTCAGAAGACAAATACGGGACATGGGGGATAGAATACCCTTTGTCGTCCAGTACTTCCCCGGAGCGGAGAAGCTACGACATCTTCTCTGGAGCCTTCAACATGTTATCGATGAAGACGAACTTCTCACCAAGGCCATCCCCACACCCCCACTTCTTGCCTTCAAGCAACCACACAACCTCAAACAGACCATTGTCTGCAGCAAACTACCCAGCCTTCAGGAGAACAATGACCACGACACCACACAACCCTGCCACAGCAACCTCTGCAAGACGTGCCGGATCATCGACACGGATGCCATCATCTCACGTGAGAACACCCTCCACCAGGTACATACTCTTGCAACTTGGCCAACATTGTCTACCTGATACGCTGCAGGAAAGGATGTCCCGAGGCATGGTACATTGGAGAGACTATACAGATGCTACAATAACGGATGAATGAACACCGCTCGACAATCACCAGGCAGGAATGATCTCTTCCTGTTGGGGAATACTTCAGCAGTCACGGGCATTCGGCCTCTGATCTTCAGGTAAGTGTTTTCCAAGGCGGCCTTCACGACATACGACAATGCAGAATCGCTGAGCAGAAACTTATAGCCAAGTTCCGCACACATGAGGACGGCCTCAACCGGGATCTTGGGTTCATGCCACACTGTCTGTAACGCCCATGACTTGCCTGGGCTTGCAAAATCTCACTAACTGTCCTGGCTGGAGACAATACACACCTCTTTAACCTGTGCTTAAACCTTTCTCCACTCACATTGTCTGTACCTTTAAGACTTGATTACCTGTAAAGACTCGCATTCCAACCATTATCTTTTAAATTGAGTTTGTGTCTTTATATGCCCTGTTTGTGAACACAACTCCCACTCACCTGATGAAGGAGCAGCACTCCGAAAGCTTGTGGCTTGTGCTACCAAATAAACTTGTTGGATTTTAATCTGGTGTTGTGAGACTTCTTACTGTGCCTCCCCTGTAGCCAGTGAGGATCCAAAGATTTCTCTCAAGGCCCCAGCAATTTCCTCCCTTGCCTCTCTCAGAATTCTGGGGTATATCCCATCAGACCCTGGGGACTTGTGTACCTTAATGTTTCTCAAGAACCCCAATACCTCCTCCCTTTTGATCTCAACATGACTCGAACTATCTACACACCATTTCCCAGACTCATCGTCCACCAAGTCCTTCTCTTTGATGAATACTGATGCAAAGTACTCATTTAATACCTCGCCATTTCCTCTGGCTCCATGCATAGATTCCCTCCCTTGTCCTTGAGTGGGCCAACCCTCTCCCTGGCTCTCCTCTTGCTCTTTATATATGTATAAAAAGCCTTGGGATTTTCCTTAATCCTGCTGGCCAATGCTTTTTCGTGACCCCTTTTAGCCCTCCTTACTCTTTGCTTAAGTTCCTTTCTACTTTCCTTGTATTCCACACTTGCTTCGTGTGTTCCCAGCCTCCTAGCTTTGACAAATGCTTCCTTTTTCTCTTTGATTAGGCTCACAATATCTCTCATTATCCAAGGTTCCCAAAACTTGCCATACTTATCCTTTATCCTTCCAGGAATGTGTCGGTCCTGAATCCTTATCAATTTACACTTGAAAGCCTCCCACATGCCAGATGTTGATTTGCCCTCAAGCATCTGTTCCCAATCTACATTCTTCAGTTCCTGCCTGATATTGTTGTAATTAGCCTTCCCCCAATTTAGCACCTTAACTTGAGGACTGCACTTATCTTTATCCATCAGTACCTTAAATCTTACTGAATTGTGGTCACTGTTCCCGAACTGCTCCCCTACTGAAACATTGACCACCTGACCGGGCTCATTCCCCAATACCAGGTCCAGTATGGCCCGTAGTTGGACTATCTATGTACTGTTTCAACTGATGAAGGATCAGCGCTCTGAAAGCTTGTGGCTTGTGCTACCAAATAAACCTGTTGGACTTTAATCTGGTGTTGTGAGACTTCTTACTCTACTGTTAGAGAGGGGGTGACCACAGAGGATTCCTGTACTGACTGCCTGCCCCTTCTAGCGGTCACCATCTATCTGCCTGCACCTTGGGTATGACCACGTCTCTGAAGCTCCTATCTATGACGCTTTCCGCTAACTTCATGCTCCTAAGTGCATCCAACTGCTGCTCCAACCTAACCACGTGGTCTGTAAGGAGCTACAATTGGGTGCACTTCCTGCAGACGTAGTTGTCCGAGATGCTGGAAGAGTCACAGATCTCCCGCACCTCACAAGTGCAGCATTTACCCCCACACAAAAGTTTGGCTTGAGGGATGACTTTCAATAGATCGCAGTGAGATAGCTGCTCTGCTATGTATGAAACTCTGAGCCAGAATCAGTTCATCTACGAATATTTTAGCACCACGTTCCCAACAAACATGCTGTGTGTTAACAGGAGAGAGGCAGTGCCCATCGGCTGTGCTCCAGCCCTGAATCGAGCGGCACTCCGCACTCCACATGTATTGGGAAACAGTGAAAAGAATTGTTTCTTGCACGCGATACAGGCAAAGCATACTGTTCATAGAGTACGGCTCTTCCTATCATTGTGAAGCAGAATTCACCAAGCGTTGGATTGTTCACCCATTAATAGGGAACGTGAGCTGGGTTTAGACCGTCGTGAGACAGGTTAGTTTTACCCTACTGATGATTACAAAGTGTTGTTGCAATAGTAATCCTGCTCAGTACGAGAGGAACCATAGGTTCCACAGGAGTCGGCTATCCCAGGCCAACCAGTGATCCGCGGTGCTAGGGTATCGTTACGTTTAGGCGGGATTCTGACTTAGAGGCGTTCAGTCATAATCCCACGGATGGTAACTTCACACCATTGGCTCCTCAGCCAAGCACATACACCAAATGTCCAAACCTATGGTTCCTCTCGTACTGAGCAGGATTACTATTGCAACAACACTTTGTAATCATCAGTAGGGTAAAACTAACCTGTCTCATGACGATCTAAACCCAGCTCACGTTCCCTATTAGTGGGTGAAAAATCCAACGCTTGGTGAATTCTGCTTCACAATGATAGGAAGAGCTGTACTCTATGAACAGTATGCTTTGTCTGTATAGCGCGCAAGAAACAATTCTTTTCACTGTTTCCCAATACATGTGACAACAATAAATCAAATCAAATCATTTCTGGTGAAAACCAATGCCCATGGAACTCAGATATATTGTGCGCTGTTGGCTGAGGATCAGGCTAGCTCCCAGAAGAAGAGCTGAAAACTTTAATCGGGATACAGAACTTTGAAGTAATTTGCGATTGGGTTTGACAACCTAATTCACAAGATCGAACTTAGTTGTATCTACCTTTTAATTTGTAGTTTATAGCTAATTTTCAACTGCAAATTAACAGGCAAATTGCAGTAGCCCACCTTCAGTGTAAACTCCAACTCCGAATTCAGTTATTTTAAATCTAGACATTCAATTCTTAAATACTTTTCTATACAATATTTTGATTTCAGTAGAGTTGGTTGGAACATAGCTTCTTTGCAAAGATGTTGGGCCCCACAAAGCTGAAGTGCTATTACACAAAGTGTTTACATAAACTGTTTTCATTTTAAATGTGGACTTAGGAATTTGTAATAGTGTTCAAGTAAATGTACATATATAGTGTGTACATCAGAAATCTAATTGACTCTTCAAGATTCATACTCATCATTAACAATCCCTTTGGATCCCCTTTGTGTTACATTACAGAACCGTGGGGCGGATTCTCTGGTCCTCCCCGCGGCATGTTTCTTGGCAGCGGGAGGCAGCCCGCCATTGGCCGGTGGCGGGATCTTTTGGTGCTGTTGCAGTCAATGGGATTTCCCATTGAATCCACCCCTTGCTGCCGGGAAACCCAAGGCGGGGGTGCGCCTTCGGCGGGACTGGGAGATCTCACCGGTGGGAATGGGGGGAGAAAATCCCGCCTAGAGAACCTCATCCTCCAAGAGACCCCCCAAGATGTGAAACAGAGGAATGTGTTTAGCTGTGGACACAGTGAAGGTGCAGCTTCCCCTATTGTAATTTTACATCAATGAGTGTGCCCTTTCCCTTTGCGGAAAGATAACATACTGCTAGGGAAATGTTAGAGCCATGGACCCTCGCTTTCTCCTCATAAGCTTATGCATCTATGGATGGTGGGATTTACAGGTGCATTTTTCCTGTATACAAACTGTCCTTCAGAAGTCTTAGCATCCTTTTGTGTATTCAGTGTGAGTTGGCAGAATGTTTGTGAGTTAAAATGATTAAAATGATGCTTCTCAGTAATAGCTCTTGGCATGTGATTTCAGTGATGCCCTGGTGATGACAGAAAGAGTTTGTGATCTAAGGAGGTGGGTAAAGGCTCCATCGCGCTGTAGAGTATAAACTGCCAACAGTGCCCCAAATAACTTATCCAACCTGTGCTACCCAGTCACTGAAACATGTGCCAGTGCAAGTTACACCAACAGTCTCACCCCCCTCCTCAAATCACTCCTCACTGGGGTTTGCTGCCATCAGCCTCTCACCCTGACTTCAGCCAGTTCTTGGTTGTAATTAGAAATTTGGGAACATTTTCTGCTGCTCACAACATCATGAGACTGCTTCTCGCTGTCTTTTTGTAGTCATGCTTTCCTGCTGTCCAGAATTGATCGTTCTTTCTAACCTGCTGCAGCTTTTTAAATGCTGCAAAGCACCGAGTCACCTTCCTTCTCCAGCAGTTGTAACCCAATGAAGGATGGCATTATCATTCCTAGAATCCCTACAGTGCAGAAGGAGGCCATTCGGCCCATCGAGTCTGTACCGACCACATCCCACCCAGGCCCTATTCCTGTAAGCCCACACATCCCTCTGCTAATCCCCCTGACACTAAGGGGCAATTTAGCATGGCCAATCAACCTAACCTGCACATCTTTGGACTGTGGGAGGAAACCAAAGTACCTGGAGGAAACCCATTCCTGATATGACCTGTAATGGATACTAATAAGTCCCAGAGGAACTTCCAGCAAGCAGAGCCATATATGGACAGATAATGGGAGGAGAATTCAACCCAATGCTTCAACCCCAGTAGCTCAGAGACCATTTATATACCACGTTATATTCTACTTTCTCAGTCACTGCTTTTCTCATAACCTTCAATCCCATTACCAACAGAATATTTGCAAGAATCTTTCTTGAAGCAATTGCATCAATGGTCTGTAGTTTCCTACAAACATCCTAAAGAGAGAAAGAAATAAAACTTATATAGTGCCTTTCATGACCTCAGGACATAGAAAGTATTTCTATTACCAGTGTATTATTCTGGCACAAAGATTCCTGGAAATTATGGCAGGAGTGACTTATGGCATTAATTGCATCACAGCAAACTTTCTTATCCCATTTCCACTGGAACTACAAAAGTGGATTATGCAAGCACAACCTTAATACAAAGCAATGGAAACTATGGATTTGCTGCATTTGGCTTACTTTAACAGTGGCCTAAAGGACTGCTTTAGCAGAGAGGCTGGTAAGTCTCTTCCAGTATTGCCCTTATGGTATTTGTAAACCGGGTCATCACGTGATGACATGGTCTCGTCAAGCGTCACGTGGCGGGACTGCGCCAGATTTCCCCGGGACTTTGAGAGAGGGAAGCGGGCTGTCTGTTTGCACTTTAAATATGATGCCTGGATCTTTGAGCCCATGAGGTAACAGTGAGGTAACAGCGGGGAGGATGACTTCCTAGACAGCCCTGACATGAGATTCAGCATGCTCCACATGGATGCATAAGTAATGAGCTGAACAGTGCAAGATCATATGTGTTCAGCTATCCTGCTGCCCCCTTTGGGAATCACTCATACTTCCGTGCCTGCCACCAAACCTAACAGATTCAGAGCGGAAGTTTCCACCCATTGATACTGTTGTCATATGATTAAAAAGTGGCTCATGATAGGAAACACCTTATTAATCCACAAGGGAAGCCCAATGGCAGAGTCTGGGATAAACACAGTAAGAAGTTTAACAACACCAGGTTAAAGTCCAACAGGTTTATTTGGTAGCAAAAGCCACACAAGCTTTCGAGGCTCTGAGCCCCTTCTTCAGGTGAGTGGGAATTCTGTTCACAAACAGAACTTATAAAGACACAGACTCAATTAACATGAATAATGGTTGGAATGCGAATACTTACAACTAATCCAGTCTTTAAGAAACAAAACAATGGGAGTGGAGAGAGCATCAAGACAGGCTAAAAAGATGTGTATTGTCTCCAGACAAGACAGCCAGTGAAACTCTGCAGGTCCACGCAACTGTGGGAGTTACAAATAGTGTGACATAAACCCAATATCCCGGTTGAGGCCGTCCTTGTGTGTGCGGAACTTGGCTATCAGTTTCTGCTCAGCGACTCTGCGCTGTCGTGCGTCGCGAAGGCCGCCTTGGAGAACGCTTACCCGAATATCAGAGGCCGAATGCCCGTGACCGCTGAAGTGCTCCCCAACAGGAAGAGAACAGTCTTGCCTGGTGATTGTCGAGCGGTGTTCATTCATCCGTTGTCGCAGCGTCTGCATAGTTTCCCCAATGTACCATGCCTCGGGACATCCTTTCTTGCAGCGGACCAAATTTGCACCTCAATATGCCAACATCTTCATGCACAGGTTCGAACAAGACTTCTTCACCGCACGGGACCTTCAACCGATGCTATACACTAGATACATCGATGACATTTTCTTCCTTTGGACTCATGGTGAACAATCACTGAAACAACTCTATGATGACATCAACAAGTTCCATCCCATCATCAGGCTCACCATAGACTACTCTCCGGAATCGGTTGCATTCTTGGACACGCGCATCTCCATTAAGGACGGTCACCTCAGCACCTCACTGTACCGCAAGCCCACGGATAACCTCACGATGCTCCACTTCTCCAGCTTCCACCCTAAACACGTTAAAGAAGCCATCCCCTACGGACAAGCCCTCCGTATACACAGGATCTGCTCGGATGAGGAGGATCGCAACAGACACCTCCAGACGCTGAAAGATGCCCTCATAAGAACAGGATATGGCGCTAGACTCATTGATCAACAGTTCCAACGTGCCACAGCGAAAAACCGCACCGACCTCCTCAGAAGACAAACATGGGACACAGTGGACAGAGTACCCTTCGTTGTCCAGTACTTCCCCGGAGCGGAGAAGCTACGGCATCTCCTCCGGAGCCTTCAACATGTCATTGATGAAGACGAACATCTCGCCAAGGCCATCCCCACACCCCCACTTCTTGCCTTCAAACAACCGCACAACCTCAAACAGACCATTGTCCGCAGCAAACTACCCAGCCTTCAGGAGAACAGTGACCAAGACACCACACAACCCTGCCACAGCAACCTCTGCAAGACGTGCCGGATCATCGACACAGATGCCATCATCTCACGTGAGAACACCATCCACCAGGTACACGGTACATACTCTTGCAACTCGGCCAACGTTGTCTACCTGATACGCTGCAAGAAAGGATGTCCCGAGGCATGGTACATTGGGGAAACTATGCAGACGCTGCGACAACGGATGAATGAACGCCGCTCGACAATCACCAGGCAAGACTGTTCTCTTCCTGTTGGGGAGCACTTCAGCGGTCACGGGCATTCGGCCTCTGATATTCGGGTAGGCGTTCTCCAAGGCGGCCTTCGCGACGCACGACAGCGCAGAGTCGCTGAGCAGAAACTGATAGCCAAGTTCCGCACACACAAGGACGGCCTCAACCGGGATATTGGGTTTATGTCACACTATTTGTAACTCCCACAGTTGCGTGGACCTGCAGAGTTTCACTGGCTGTCTTGTCTGGAGACAATACACATCTTTTTAGCCTGTCTTGATGCTCTCTCCACTCCCATTGTTTTGTTTCTTAAAGACTGGATTAGTTGTAAGTATTCGCATTCCAACCATTATTCATGTAAATTGAGTCTGTGTCTTTATAAGTTCTGTTTGTGAACAGAATTCCCACTCACCTGAAGAAGGGGCTCAGAGCCTCGAAAGCTTGTGTGGCTTTTGCTACCAAATAAACCTGTTGGACTTTAACCTGGTGTTGTTAAACTTCTTACTGTGTTTACCCCAGTCCAACGCCGGCATCTCCACATCAAGAGTCTGGGATGTCAAGGGGAGAGGGTAGTCAGCTTGCTCAGCATAGGACCCTAAAAGATCCATTATAGACAGAGAAGTGGGACTAATTTGTTTTACCTGCAAGATATATTCTGACTATAGGAGCTGATCTACAGCTTCAACTGGGACAAAGCCAGCAGCCCACTGCTGTGAGTGATAAACCACCGTGACATAATCAGTAGACACTTCTGAGCTCCTTGTCTTCAATGAAGCGAGAGCGATTTGGAGGCCTACTACCATCTTGAAGAATCAGGGTAATTGTGACTTTCAAAATATTTTAAAAGATATCAGTCCATGCTACATCTTTCGAAATCATCTTTTTTGTGTCTATGTGTGTCTTATGTGAATGAGAAGTGGGTGTTTGCTGTGGTTACTTTATGGCGTTATGCAACTAAATGTTTATCCTTTCTTTTTTTAAAAAAATTACAAGAAAGCCTGTTTTGTGTTTGTTCTTAAAAGTTTGAGCTCTCAAGCGGCTAAAACACTCCTTCCCAAAGATACATCTTGTTGCGATCAGCGAAAGGGGGGAAAAAAAGGAAACGATCTAGCATTTCTCCTTTGTTCGTAACACAATATCCACTCGTGAATGTCTGCACTGGCAGATTATATGCCTCTAGGTATCCCCATGTGTGGGGCATATACTTCCACACAGCAAGCAGTACCAGTGATGAACCCCCTGGTGTTCATTTATCTTGCATCAAGTTGGCACATAAATTGTTCATGCCTCCTTTGCAAATGGCATGCAGCTTCTGTGTGGTGGCTGCATGACAACACGCACCCTATTGGCTTTGCACTGTGCGCAAGAGCTGCATCTCCAGAAGTAATAACCTCCATACTCCCCCTCGTCTTTTGATCTGTCGGCACAATCTGAGAGCTCGGCTGAGATGGCTTCTGAAAGAATGTAGATGTAAAGAACAAGCTTTAAAAAAATTCTAAGATGAGAAACCAAGAAGAACAAAACTTGCAGATGCTTCCTTCAAACAAGCAGGACAGGACTTCAAAGCGATGCTGCACTCTTTTATTAATCGGCCGTTCTAAGCATGGAGCAGAATTACAACAGTTGCAAAGTATTTAAGTGCATTTTTGTTTCGACTGTGGTATGTCATGTCCAATTGCCCTCTTTCCTGATCAAATGGTCTATGACCCATCCAATTTGCACTTAAATGACAGTAATGGTATGAAGGAGGCTATTAAAACGCACTTTGTTCTTTAATTAGATACTTTATAGCGCATTTAAAGCTCAAAATTATTTCAGTTTTACACACATTATATATACTCCATTAATAAAAAGTTGTCCTAATGGTCAGTTATTTTCCTAGCAAATAAACTTAGACTTCAGGTGCTAAGAAATACAAAACAAAAGTAACCTTTTTTTGAAAACAGCTATAAAATTTCACTGCGACAGAGAGATAAAGTAGAACAGAAAGATTCATCTAAAATGTGGATCTCACGTGAGTATAAATTGTGAATTACCTCCATTGTTTTTTTCATTAACCTCCATTGTGGAAATAAAAATTGGGAGGGAATTAAGATGATGCCAATGCATTATGAGCAGTTTTACACTTTTGCACAAACCTACCCCGAGGAGACCCTGTCTAGCCTAGAAAGCAGCCATTTCATCCAAACCTAAAGTGAAATAGACATTCATTGCTGACAAATGCTCATTGGAAACATAGTGCCCTTCCAATGGCTGTTATTAACTCAGACAGCTCTCTTCTCTTGGTTCCCCCCCCCACTCCAAAAGAAAAATAGACTGTTAAAGATGAACAATTCCCAATGGGCTGTGGAAGGATGCAGAAATCAATGCTGGCAAGCCGAAGAATCTTCCATTTACCAGTAGCACATGTCCACTTCACTTTCACTTCAATCAAATAGCTATCCTTAAGCTTCATAGGGAAACTTCAAAGAATTATCCTTTGAAAATGAGTTCTTTGAAGTTAAAGAGGTGCAATATATGAAGGTAAGTACTTGAAAGCAGTTTTGCATCAACTCTCGTCAACTGGTGGTGGCACAGTGGTTAGCACTGCTGCCCCACAGCGCCATGGACCCAGGTTCAGTTCCCGGCTTGAGTCACTGTCTGCGCGGAGTCTGCATGTTCTCCTTGTGTCTGCATGGGTTTCCTCCGGGTGCTCTGGTTTCTTCTCACAGTCCGAAAGACATGCTGGTTAGGTGCATTGGCCATGGTAAATTCTCCCTCAGTGTACCCGAACAAGCACGAGAATGTGGCGACGAGGGGATTTTCACAGTAATTTCATTGCAGTGTTAATGTGAGCCTACTTGTGACACCAATAAATAAATAAGTTTAATGAAGAATATGGCAAAATGCAGTCTGGAATTTCCAATTTATGTTGCATAACATTGTCATGAAAAAAAATTGCCAATCGGGTAATCTATGTTTGTGTATCCCGGTGTGTGATGATGCACACTAAACATTGTGGATTTAAAATAACCCCCTCCTTTTTCCTAGTTTTGTAACTTTTTCTTTAATTGTGCACTTGTGAGTCATGAATTTAGTTCAGCGAGTGAGAATCCAAGCCAACTAGTCTAAGCCTTACAAAGTTGTGTACTTAGATTTCCAAAAAGCATATAATAAATATCTACATGGGAAGTTACTAGTAAAGCTCACAGCTGTGGCGATTCAGGATAAGAAATGGATAAGAGGATGGAGAGGTATCAAGTGGGCTGCCCCCAGCATTCACGCTTTGGGACCATTACTATTTTTAATTTGCAATAATTATTTCTCAATTTTAGCAAGCACAAAATCTAGCCTAACTCCAGGATGGGCAATAATTGCTGGCCCAACCAGCGATGCCCACATCCCATAAATCAATTTTAAAAAGATTACTGAGGGAATGCAACATTTTCAGTGGTGTCTTCTTCTGGATAAGATGTTAAAAGCAAATCTCCACGAGCACTCTAAGATAGAGATAAAAGATTTTGCGGCAATGTTTCAGAGATGACCAGGGCAGTTCCTTTATGTTGTTCTGGACAATATTTATCCTTCAATCAATATCACTAAAACAGATTATCTGGTCATTATCACATTGCCATTCGCGTGACCTTGCGGCGCACAAATTGGCTGCTGCATCGTCTGCATTACAACATTGTCTATAAAATGCTTTGGGATACACTGAGGTCACGAAAAACACTACACGAATGCAAGTCTTACTTTTTTCTTAATTTATATTGATGATTTGGATTCAGAAAATCAATGAAAATTAGTTTGATTTGTGATCAATGCCAAAGTACGAGAAGCTCAATTAAGAAGTTCAATTAAGATGGGCAGCTGAACTTATAACGTGAAAAAAAAGCAATGTGCTAGAAACTGGCCGATGAAAGTGAACACAGCCAAATATAAAGTATTGTATATTAAAAGGAGAAAAGATTGTCATAGAATCTCTGCAGTGCAGAGGAACGTCATTTGGCCCATCACGCCTGCCCCAGCATCAATCCCACCCAGACCCTATTGCTGTCACCTCATGTATTTACCCTAGCTAGTCCCCCTGACACTGGGGTCAATTTAGCATGACCAATCCACCTAATCGGCACATCTTTGGAGGGTGGGAGGAAACCGGAGCACCCGGAGGAAACCCATGCAGACACGAGGAGAACGTGCAAACTCCACACAGGCAGTGACCCGAGGCCGGAATTGAACCCAGGATCCTGGCGCTGTGAGGCAGCAGTGCTGACCATTGTATCCATGGTTGGTGTTCAAATAGCTAAGGATGGAAGTGAAAGGAACCTCCTTTAGAAAACTAACTATACTGAAAAATTAAGAAAATAGAACCAAAGGTTGGAGCTCAGAATTGGGGAAGTTGTTGTTACTTTATGCTGTGATCTTGGGTTTGAATTGTGCAACATCCTAGTTCCTATTTACTTTTCTTCCAGCACTACCCAAGATTATAGAGAAGATATATTGTAAGAATTGAAAACTGAAGTATATTTCGACCGAGCAAAGATTATTCAACCCATTCACTTTGTATTAATGGTTTCAAGCTTGTATGCAGGACTTACACATAGTCCTGTATGTGTAAGTCCTGCATACCTCTTGTACCAATTAAGCATTTATCACTAGAATTCATTTTGAAAAATAAATCCCAGTCAAAAGATTAAACAACAATCCAATGTTATTTTTAAATTTAGAGATCAATCTTTGCTGAAAAGTCACATGTCAAAAGAGTCTGTAATCTTAAAATGGAAAATTTTAAAACCAGTTGATTTTTAAATGAACCTTCTGGTGCACTGTTGTATTATATATGAAATAAAATGTTGGGTTGGCTGGACATCAAGTTGTTGATCTAATTCTTGTTGTCTGATGGAACTGCTAAATGCTAGCGATTCACTTCCTTTCAAGGGACAAGCAAAGGAGAGGCCAATACAAATAATGTTACTCTGCGAATCTAAGTGGATGGTTATCATACATTGTCAGCAGAAGCCTGTGAACAGAAAGACCGCCCCTCACCTTTTTTCAATGATTAGCGCATGGGAGGATTAGGAGAAAAGTAGTTTGACAAAAAAGCTTGGTGGGGGTGTGAGAAGATGTCTGTTCTTGGTCGATGACAATAATTGCAGAGATGGACGTTAAACCTGGCGGAAAGCTCAATTTGACTGACTTTTCCTTTTTATTTCCAGAAACAAGGAAATAAAATTAGCAATGATTTTTTTTGTTAAAACTCAGTTAATGAATCTTCAGGGAGAGATGTTGCAGTTAATTCGCTGGGGGAAATTAAAACAAATAGGTAGCAATTAGTTCACTCATTTTCTGGCATTAATACAATAATGGAAAAGCTAAACTCTTTGGCACTGCGTTTGCTCAGCAGGGATTTTTGCAACAATTGGTATACATTCTGTGTTGCTGCCGGTGGAATCAAGAAGAGAAGGCCTGCTGGAGATTAAGTACCGGTCACATCAATTGACAACCGAGTTTTTGAAAACACACCACTATATTCAAGCAGATGGACTCAGGGATTCGATACCGGTGAACAAGAAATTGTTGGGCATTCCAGCGCACAGCTCTGCTCCACATTTAGTTCCCCCTTCTTACAAGTACAAAGAAGGAAGAGGGATAAATCAACAGATTCATTCAAATCTAACCAAGTCAAGCAAAGAAGGCACACAAATATAGCTAACCATCCTCCAGCTTCACCTGATGATATAACTTCTGCTTTTGGGCTATTAAGTATAGGCCAACGTCTTCACTGAAATTACTTAGAAATGGTTCATACAATGATGCTACAGCAACACAGACAATCAATTTCAGTTTCATACAAAGCCATCAAACAGTTACTTGTTCATTCATTTATTTTTATTCATTCATGGGACATGGGCGTCACTGGCTGGCCAGCATTTATTGCCCATCCCTTGTTGTGTTTGGAGGGCAGTTGAGAGTCAACCACATTATTGCAGCTCTGGAGTCACATGTAGACCAGACTGGGTAAGGACGACAGATTTCCTTCCATAAGGGACGTTGGTAAACCAGGTGGGTTTTTCTGACAATTGACAATGGTTTTATGGTCATCAGTAGATTCTTAATTCCAGATTTACTTTATTGAATTCAAATTCTACCTCTGCCGTGGCAGGATTCGAACCCGGGTCCCCCAGAATATTAGCTGAGTTTTTGGATTAATAGTCTAGTGATAACACCACTAGGCTATCGCCTCTCCTATAAAAGAGCAAACAAGTAGATAACAGATATTTGAGTTTTTGATTGAAAAATGGAACAGGAGTAAGCCGTCTAGCCTCTCAGCCCGGACATACTCTCTTCCACCTTCTTCCATCGGGAGAAAGACACAAAAATCTGAGGTCACGTACCAACTGACTCAAGAACAGCTTCTTCCCTGCTGCCATCAGACTTTTAAATGGACCTACCTCTCAGTAAGTTGATCTTTCTCTACACCCTAGCTATGACTGTAACACTACATTCTGCACTCTCTCCTTTCCTTCTCTATGAACAGTATGCTTTGTATAGTATGCAAGAAATGATACTTTTCACTCTATGATAATACATGTGACAATAATAAATCAAATCACTGAGATCATGACCTAATCTACAGACACATCTACCGAATCTCCTCTGCCTCCCTTGACTAACAAAAATCTATCAATCTCAGGTTTAAAACTAACAATTGATCTCATGTTAATTATTATTTGTGGGAGAGAATTCCAAATTTTGACCACCCTTTGTGTATCAAAGTGTTTCCTAACTTCACGCCTGAAAAGTCTAGTTCTGATTTTTTGACTGTGTCCTTTAGTCCTAGGCTCCCCAACTAGTGAAAATAGTTTCTCTTTATCTACCTCACCTGTTCCTCTAAAATATCTTGCAAACGTTAATCAAATCAAATTTAAATTTCTAAATTTTACAGAATTTTTGGAATTGTTCCATGTAACTTAACTCTTGATAGCTAGGCATCATTCTAGTAAATTCCCTCTGCGTTCCCTCCAAGGTCACGATATCCTTCCAAATAGGTGTTGCCGAGAACTGCTCAAAGTGCTCCATCGATTGGCTTAGATAGTAGTCTGGTGATTATAACTACCAATGTCGTGTTCTTAATTGACCTCCTAGTTCCCTGTCATCTTCTTCCAGGACCCTAGTTTTGTCTTTGGTCCCAACATCAATCACAACAACTAAATCTTCTCAATCCCTCTACAATATCTTTTCAAACTGGTTCGAAATGTCTCTCACTCTGGAACCAGGCAAGCAACATACCTTCCTTCAGTTCTGCAGAGGGTCAGTTGGGCTCAAAACATTAACTCTGTTTCTCTCTACAGATGCTGCCAGAGTTTATCCAGTATTTTCTGTTGTTATTATTATCTAAGCAACATGCCATTTGGAGTTCAATCCAAAAGATGCTATCTGTTACCCCAATTAATGGATCTCCAAGGCTACCACATTACACTTTCCCTCCTTCTTCCGCCCTGAAGACCTTGGACAACCTTCTGCTCCAAGATGCCATTCTCCACATTCTGGCTGTCCTTCCAACAGTTGTTATCATCATCTTCACAGGTAGCAAGTACATTATGCCTGTTTAATAGGATTTGTTTCTGTCAATCCTCATTTTCATACTCGCTTTCCCTTTCAATGTACACTGTCCGTCACATTATAGTGTGATCTGCACCTCCCTACAAGTTGCAACTGAGGTCTGCAGCAAACTCTTCAGATACCTCTCACCTCCAGTATGAGTTGGGGTGCCTCAAACTCACACTCCACAATCAGTGACTTTGAGTTGGGAGAGATTCGAGAAGGAGAAATCTGCTGGAGATGTGTTCGCTTAAGACAGTCTTGTTATCCACTAACTCCCCACACACTGCAGTCCAGACACACAACTTGCCATGCTGTATTTTAGTCTAGATTATTTAGATTGGTTATATCTACTTTTTAAGTTGTTGCAAGATTTCTTTTCTACACACTAACTTGTACTAAACACTAAAATACTGGACAAAAACCTTAATTACTTACCAGTACTGGAGACAAAAAGCAACACTTCTCCAACATGCACCTTTATAATTGAACAGGCTGGTAGCTCTCAGCCCTTAGCAGGCAATGCTGCTCGATACTCAATCATTGTTACCTGATGGAAAACTGAGAGCAGTAGGTGATGAATTACAATTTATAAGAGGAAGGAAAAAAATTGGAAGAGCACCAAGAATAAAATACATTAGATACCAGGCAGCAAAATGGAAGCTAAATTGCTTTATCATAGAATCATAGAATCCCTACAGTGCAGAAGGAGGCCATTTGGCCTATCAAGTCTGCACCAGCTCTCCAACAGGGCATCTTACCCAGGCCCACCCCCTACCTATACCTGTACCCCGCACATTTATCCCACTAATGCCCCAAACCTAAACATCTTTGGAAAGCCAATTATCTTCAACTAAAACTTTCCACATTCTTTTTTTAACTTTTAAGTTCATTTATTATGAAGTAAGCCTACTTGTGACAGTAGGCTTTGGAGTTTGAGGCACCCCAACTCATATTGGAGGTGGGAGGTATCTAAAAAATTTGGTCCAGACCTCAGCTGCAACTTGTAGGGAGGTGCAGATCATGACAGGGTTAGTGTGACCGACAGTGTACAGAGAAAGGGAAAGCGAGTATGAGAATGAGGCTGCAATGAAGTTACTGTGAAAATCCCCTAGTCGCCACACTCCAGCGCCTGTTCGGCTACACTGAGGGATAATTTAGCAGGGCCAATGCACCTAACCAGCACGTCTTTCGGACTGTGGGAGGAAACTGGAGTACCCAGAGGAAACCCAAGCAGACATGGTGAGAACACACAGAGAGTGACCCAAGCCGGGAATCGAACCCGGGTCCCTGATGCTGTGAGACATCAGTGCTAATCATTCAATCTACTGCGAACAAGAAACTGAATTCAAATCAATGGGAGGAACATCCTGGTGCTAGACGAGTTTGTTTACTACCTTTCCGTTTACATGTAGATATTTCAGCAATCCTGTAGAAGGCAACTTGAACGCACTAAATGTTTCAAGCCGTGGGTGTTTAATTGGCCATAATTTTAGGCATTAGACGATGTGATGTTTATTGTATTTGCTGCAAAATATTATTTGGATTCGAATTGTATCACTGATGCTTGTTAATGCAAGCTATTATAAACAGCCATTGTAATAACATGATGTTTGAGGTAGCAATTGCTGAACATTACAGAAAAAAAACTTCAAAGCTTTATGAAGATGGATCACCGTGGGGGCTTTATCTGCCAAAGAAACACCACTCTTTAGTAGACTCAGTTAACCTTTGAATTACTGTGCACCATATAAAACGCCTTTGGAATCTAATGTTCCAAAAGTAATGATTTGCTCTTTCTTCTCTTTCCTGCGTAGCTATTTGCAGCTCTATTTCAGCTTCCAATCTCGTCAATACAGAATTGGGTTGTGAATTTGTGCTCATCGTAATGGTTTAATGCTCTTAACTCAAGCAGATTTGGTCTGAAATTTGATTCTGTTTAAACTGCCACCAGAAATAATGTGGATTCTGGTTGATACTGGATCAGCTGTCTGTTCTACAACCCTCTTGATTTGTCTTTTCCTTTAATGCGCAACTGATCTGATGTCACCAATTTTACACTGTCATCCAATCTCAAAACTCCCCCCTGCCTTTGATTCAACTACTTTCCAAATACTTTTCCTTGTGCACAGTACAAAAGGCTGCACTCACGGACAAGCACATGCTTCCAAAGGAGGAACCTGACCTTGTCTGGGAATGAAGGGAAAAATAATGTCTTGGACCTTCCAATGTCAACAGTGGTGAAGGTTGAGACATTTGCCATTGTTGCTCACTGGGACCCTGAGGAAGTCCTCAACTGCAAACATATTGGGTATTTACCCAAGAAGTTTAAATTTCTGATGGGCAGAATTATGCAGCATTGGGCAGGGGGTGATGGTGGTGCAGTAGTAATTTCCAACCAGAGATTGAGGCTAATACTCTGGGGACATGGATTTAATTCCCATTATATCAAGTGGATTAATAAATCTAGAATTGAAAGCAAGTCTCAGTAATAGTGAACATGGCAGTTATCATTGAATGTTACAAATTTATCTGGTTTACTAATAAGGACATCTACTTTCCTTACCTGGCCTGGCATACATGTATATGACTCCAGATCCACAGTAATATGATTGACTGTCCTCTTAAATGGCAGAACAAGGGCGTTTGAGATGGGCAACAAGTGCTGACCTTGCCGGTGACACCCACATCCCATAAAATAATTCAAAATGCCACCCTGGCTCCTCAACGCCTCCAACATGACCTTACCCACTTATCTACCCCATCCTCCTCTGGCTTTTAATCTCAGACATCTGACAATGCTTAAACAGCAGGCTGAAAAAAAAACATCTCTGCACCCTCAACAATGCTCTCCACTGACTGACCTCAACTTCTCACCCCCTCCTGACAGTGCTCATTCTTCCCTGTATCCCTGACAAGCTCCCCCCCACCCGCCAACCACTGCTCAGACCCTTCCAGACAATGATTGGCAGAAGACAGAACCTCTACACATCACTGCGAGGAAGTCCTGCCTTGATTGGCTGGCAGCTTTCCAATTATTCCAGGATCAGCACTGCAGTAACCAGAAGAGGCACTGCAGCCACCTGCCTGAACTAGGTGGCAGGAACCGGAGGAAAGGTAAGAGCGGATGTGGGGGTGAGGGGGGGGGGGGGGGGGGGGGGGAGGGGTTGGTGGGGGGGGGGGGGAGCGGTGGTGTGGTGTACAGGGAACTTCCCACCCTGGGGACTTCCCACCCCAGATCGAACTTAGTTCAAATTTGGCTTTCCTCACCCTGTGGAGATGCCGGCGTTGGACTGGGGTAAGCACAGTAAGAAGTTTCACAACACCAGGTTAAAGTCCAACAGGTTTATTTGGTAGCAAATACCATAAGCTTTCGGAGCAGAGCTCCTTCGTCAGATGGAATGGATATCTGTTCTCAAACAGTACACAGACACAGAAATCAAATTACAGAATACTGATTAGAATGCAAATCTCTACAGCCAGCCAAGTCTTAAATGTACAGACAATGTGGGTGGAGGGAGCATTCAACACAGGTTAAAGAGATGTGTATTGTCTCCAGACAGAACAGCTTGTGGAATTCTGAAGATGGAGCATCTAATTCAGCGCTGGTCAATAATTAGCCTTCAGTTCCATGAGCTTCAATTTTGGTTAAAGTCTCTAATGCGCTCTGCTGACCCTTAAAGTCTTTTATCAAATTCCTCATGGAAGTCTGCATAAATAGCATCAATGATCAATCCATGGTAGAAAGACATTGTATGCAACTGAAACCACACAGCTAACCTTGTGCTATGAAGATGTTCTGAATCATCCTAAGCGTATGTTTCTAATGGAAATGGTGCTGCAAGTCTAGAAAATAGCCACTACCAATACCTGTGAGCAAATTCACTGCTTCCAGCCTCCAAGTGTACTCAGCAGACTGCAAATGGGAGAATTGGTGCAGTGGTCACCTTTTTCCATCCCAAGCACCTTTCCAATTAGACCACCCTGTGCAGAATTGAAGACTCACACCTCATATTTCCTTATCTCCATTTTAAGATGCATGAGCACCTTTTTGCATGGACTCAAATAGTGAGCAAAGAATTGTAATATGAATTAATCTTCTGTCTGCTAATATCACCAATAGCAATTTGAAGGCCATGGAGTCTGTCAAGGGACTGATTGCTATTTTTATTGCAGTGGCTAATCTATGGTATTTCTCCATGCATGCTTTCATCATTAACCTTTTATAAACCTATTGGTCAATAGGTCTGTTCAAAAACGACAAAGATGGCTCAGATTTACTGTGGAGTTCTTTCTGGCAAAAGATCGACACAAACCCTGGCGAAGTGAAATTAGAAGCATTGCAGAAGAGATTAGGATAGCCTCATTGTAAATGGCACCCCAGCAGGTGAAGCAGCGCATTTGAGGTATTGCTTACTGGCAACCAAGCCCAATGTCTCAGGGCATGCCAGCTCTGAAGAATGAGAGTGATTCATCACTACGTTTGTGCCCTTACTGATCATTTCTTGTCCTTTGCTCTTGTGTACACCTAATTGATCACTGTAAAGGTCCATCTGTCTATTAAAAGCAGCACGGTTATCATAGAAACATACATTAAGCTTCTGTAATGACTTGCTGTCAGCGTTGACACAGAAGACAAACTGTGAACAGAATAACGAGTCTCTTAATATTTACAATGAAAAATCTTCTGCTAACTTTTAAGTTTCTTTGTCTTTTTCGCTAACATCCTGTACCGTAAAACTAAATTGATCACTAGTATATACCATACTTGGTCAACACAGGAAGTGTCAGGTCACAGCTCACAGATCAGATCACAACTCACAGCAACTTTACAGCTTGCATCTGTGTTTGCTTATAGTTTGACCAAAAATCCCAGCATGCTTAACTCTCAGTCAGAATTGCTCTTTAAAGCCAATATTGGATTATTGTTATTAAAATCGCTGTTGTAGTCATTCTTTCTCCATCCACAATGTCCTACAATTCTGGGCACCACACTATAGGAAGGATGTGAATTTATTGGAAAGAGTGCAGAAGGGGTTTACAAGAATGGTTCCAAGGATGAGAAACTTCAGTTATGAGGATAGATGGGGGAGGTTGGGACTGTTCTCCTTGGAGAGAAGAAGGCTAAGAGGAGATTTGATAGAAATGTTCCAATCATGAGGGGGCTGGGACAGAGTAGATAGGGAGAAACTATTTCCACTCATTAAAGGATCAAGAGAGAGAAGGCATAGATTCAAAGTGATTTGCAAAATAAGCAACTGTGATGAGAGAAAATACTTTTTCACACAGTGAGTGGTTTGGGTCTGAGATGCTCTGCCTGGAAGCATGGTAGAGGCAGGTTTATTGTGGCATTCAAGAGGGCATTAGGTAATTATTTGAACAGAAACAATGGCAGGGGTACGGAGAAAAGGCAGAGGAATGGCACTAAGCCATGATACACTTTTGGAGAGCCAGTGCAGACACAATGGGCCAATTGGCCTTCTCCTGCACCGTAACTATTCTATGGTTCTGTATAGTGAATTCAGTGGCAAAAATATTGTTGGGTCTTATTGCTTAGCTATGTTGAGTTCTGGACAACAAATGAATCAAGATTCTTGGTCTTTCCACTTTCAGAGAAAGTACTGCCAGATTAGAATATGCAAACTTCCATTGTCAGTAATTTGTGATCAGTAACTAACTTTGTGTCTGGGTTGTATTACTATAGGGTTCATAAGTAGAATAGCCTGTTTAAAAGTATAGAAGTATGAATATGATTTCAACCAAGTCATATAATTTAAAAGTCACTTGCTGTCACATACCTGTAATGTTGCTGAAACTATTGTTCTTATATGAGATAGTGGTTTTCTTTCCCACTGAGAGATGTTTCCTGGTACAATCTCCTATCAAAGCAGAATGCAATGCCAAGGTCAAATGTGCATTTGCAAAGTAACCCAAACACACAGCTCTTTTACCATCTTATAACAACTTAACAATTTTATGCTATATTGCTGCTGGTCACTAAAATAAGGATTTTCAGCATCTCACATGTTCGACTGGTATTCTGTCTGGATCCCCCCTGTCAAGATAGATCATCCTTCCCAGAGACAGTCTTGTAATTGTGGGGAATTCTGTCCTAATAGCTTCACGTGTTCCATGATCTCTCCTGATGACCCCTATCTATCAATGTCGATTCAGGTCTGCAGACCAATAGCATGAACTTTGCAGCTGTCTCCATCATACATTCTCCAAGTTTTCCTTTATTCTTACGAACTGTATCAACCAGGGGAAAGCTAAAAGCCAGTATGTAGAAAACCAAGGATAAATGAATAAAAGTAACAGAAAACTCTTGCGTAATACTGAAACCAGAAACAAACATCAAATTCCACTATTCAAGTAAAGCCTTCTTGCTGATATACTTAGGAGGTTAAATCAACTATTTAATTACAGTTACTCCTTCTCCTTTAGGTACCATATTATTAATTGTCTACTAACCTCTTTCCAAGCATCCAGCTTAACTAACCAAGGACACGAGCCGACTCAATTTCACAAAACAAACTTCTGTTTATGTAACATTTTAGGCACCAAATTCAAACTCACAACAGTTGCAACACTTTAACTCTTATTGAATTTTAACTCTCAACTGAACTTAAGTCTTAACTGAATATTACCTCTAATTCTTTAACTGAAAACAGATACTACCTGGTTTAGATCAAAATGGCCAGATCCATTCCCGATATAGATTCTGTCCTCATAGTCCTTCTCTGAAGATGTTCTTCAGTCCGCTCTGGTGATGGTTGATCTCTGAATTATCGCTGGAGACAAAAGGCTGAAACATCTGCCTTTATCCTTAAACTATCCCAACCTTCCAGAATGTTCCATGGCACTAAGCCAATGGTGTAACTGGAGACCAATCACATTGTCTGACCAGCCAATGGAGTTACTTATAAATGACTCCATAACACTCATCCAAAGCTGCACATATGACATGGAGCTCTAACCCCTATTGGTGCCATCAAGTCTAACTCAAGTTAAACAACTTCTCTTACTTGGCCAACACAGGAAGCGTCAGGTCGCAGCTCACAGACCAGATCACAGCTCACAGCAACTTTACAGCTTGCATCTGTGTTTGCTTATAGCTTAACCAAAAGCCCGAGCACGCTTAACTCACAGTCAGAATTGCTCTTTAAAGATAATATTGGATCATTGTGGTTAAAATCATTGTTGTAGCCATTCTTTCTCCATCCACACTGTCCTAAGAGAGCATTGGTCACCATGGACTTCAATTGGATTGGTCCATAATCATGCTCGGCAAACAACTGCCATCTTTTGCCATTGCTTTCTGCAGTACAGCTGACCAGGAAGCTCTCCCACCCTCACCACCTGCCCCCAGGCTAGTCAGAAGGATTTAACCTATTTCATGACAATATGAACCCACCTACTGTGGTCTTCATGTGCTAAGGTGGAACTTCAGCCCAGTGTTCATGACCCAGAGGAAGAAACACTGTCACTGCACCACAAGACCTCCTTCATTATAGTTACAGGGGCAGGAAATGTCACTGTAGTAATATCCCCATGAAAAGCTCCTACATATATATCAGTTAGATGAAAAATGCTGAGTTAAACTATGGAGTACATTTTTAAATCTTTAATTTAATAGAGAGGATAGAATCCCTACAGTGCAGAAGGAGGCCATTCGGCCTATTGAGCATGCACTGATAACAATCTCACCCAGGCCCTATCCCAATAACGCCATGTATTTATCATGCCAACCCCTCTAACACTAAGAGGCAATTTACTATGACCAATCCGCCTAACCGACACACCTTTGGGCTGTGGGAGGAAACTGGAGCTCCCAGAGGAAACCCACGCTGACACAGGGAGAACTTGTAAACTCCACACAGACAATCACCCAAGGCTGGAATTGAACCTGGGTCCCTGGCGCTGTGAGGCAGCAGTCCTAACCGCTGTGCCACCGTGCCACACCTGGACAATTCAATTGAGCGTAAAGGATCGTGGTGTTATATTCTCCTTTTGTGAAATAAATGTCCAAACTTCAGCGTAGACCTCACTGTTTTATATGTGCGTTACTGCATTTTCTGAAGGAAAATGGTTCAATAAATCATATAACTTTTTTCCCCAGGTGGCTGTCACGTAGTAACTGTAACAGGGTTAGGAATATAAATGACTGAATAACCTGGATATTTTGGGGAAACAAAGAATCTATAATACAGTTTTTCAACCACAGAATGCATTTGAAAACAGCATGTGTAATTTCATTACCTTTGAGTGACACGTCACACAATAGATGGTAGCAAAGAATATCTCGAAAGATGACCGGTGGAATTAGTTTACAATGATTTGTGTGCTTTGTTACTAGATTAATGTATAACTTGCCCCACAGTTTAATCTATTTTTTCCTTTTCTTGGCTGAAAACCATTTTCTAATCAAAACCAATGTAAAACACTGGCCTGGACAGAAATATGATTTTTTTTCTGGTGAACACTTCTGCTGTTGATTATTCTTCTGTAGAATTGAATAAATGTATTGGCAAGCATAGTTAAGTTGGTAGCACTTGGCCTCTGAGTTACCAGAGTGTGAATTTACAGTCCCTTTCCAGGGACTTCACTTAAAGTTGTGGTTAAGTTCTTGAAAAATCAAGAATTTAAGTGAAACAGCATTTTGTGAATCATGGATTCCCAAAGAAATCAATCGTTAAGCGCGGTGTTAGGTAGTTTCAGACATCTCTTGTCCAGGAGAAGCAGTGTACAAATTGAAAAATTATGCCATACATGTGCAGCACTGCCCTTCCCTGGCTGGAATAACATGGAAAATGAAATAAATCACTGAATGTAACAGAAATGCTATTTTTACTGGAATTAGATAACACTGAATCACCCAAACAAGTCCTGAATAGCACAACTTCTGTGTTTCACCGACAGCACTCCTGAAACTCAGCTCAACTTATTGCTTGCTTTCCTTTCCCACACTCTCTCTCTGTCTCCCTCTCTCCTTTCCACTTCTGTCTCTTTCCCTCTCCTTTCCCACCCTGTCTATCTCTCTCTCTCCTTTCCCACTCCTTCTCTGTCTTTCTATCTCCAGAAACAGGGCAGTTCTGCAGTTTGCAGGGTTGAGACCCTGTCCCATGGAGTGCCGCGGAAGCCAGGGGTTGGTGAGGAGGGGGGCAGAGGGGCAATGGAGCCGGGAGGAATACTTTTCACTTGCCTGGGTGAGTGCAGCTCCAACAACACCCAAGAAGCTTAACACTATCCTGGACAAAGCATCTCACTTGATTGCACCCTATCCACCACCTTAAACTTTTAAGCACTCAGACAGTGGTTTCTCTGTACCATCTCCAAGATGTACTGCAGAAACTCACTAAGGCCTTCTTGACAGCACCTTCCAAATCTTTAAACTCTAGCACATTGAAGAAGAAAGGCATTAGTCACATGACAGCACCACCAGCTGAATGTTCCCCTTCAAGTCACGCACCGTCCTGACTTGGAGCTATAGCATCATTCTTTCACTGTCACTGGCTCAATATCCAGGAATCCATTTTCTACAATGCTGTGGATATACCTACACCACACAAACTGCAGTGGGTGAAGAAGGCCGTTTGCTCCCACCTTCGTAAGAGAAAATAGTAATGAGAAATAAACATTGGTCTTGCCAGCATCCCATGACCAAATAAATAAAACTGTTCCTTGTATAGAATTTACAATTTATATTGGCTTTGTAGTATTGCCTCCTCACAACGACTGGAAAAATTTCCTCTACACCTACTCTATCAAACTCTTTCATAATCGTAATCTCTATCTGGACACCTCTCAGTCTTTTCAGAAAACAGTCCTATGTGATTCAGGTTTCTTGGTGTCCAGATCACCAACAACCTGACCTGGTCCCTCCATGCCAAGGCTATAGTTAAGAAAGCCCACCAATGCCTCTACTTTCTTAGGAGGCTAAGGAAATTCAGCATGTCCATCATGACCCTCACCAACTTTTACAGATGCACCATAGAAAGCATTCTTTCCAGGTGTATCACAGCTTGGTATAGCTCCTGCTCTGACCAAGACCGCAAGAGACTACAAAGGGTTGTGGACGTAGCTCAGTCCATCACGCAAACCAACCTTCCATCCATTGACTCTGTCTATATTTCCTGTTGCCTCGGAAAAGCAGCCAACATAGTCAAGGACCCCATGCACCCCGGACATACTCTCTTCCACCTTCTTCCGTCGGGAAAAAGATACAAAAGTCAGATGTCACGCACCTAGCTACTCAAGAACAGCTTCTTCCCTGCTGTCATTAGACTTTTGAATGGATCTACCTTATTGTGGTGAACCATCGTTGGTTCCCACCAGGTAGTACTGAGCCAGGATCCGGCCAGTACTATGAGTCTGTATATATGTTGCTGTTGGGGTTAGGGTTGGGCTGTTCTACCTGTATTATAGTTATTATGGTACATCCCAGTCGGGCTCCGCCTCCTGGGAGAGGTATAAAGGTCACTGCTCTGTCTGGGACCCCTCAGTCTGGGATCGTGTATTATATATGGTAGCTCTATTGTAGTAGTTAATAAAAGCCTTTATTTCCTCGAGCATCTCTAGCCTCGTGAGTTATATCGCGCATCACTTATATTAAGCTGATCTTTCTCTACACCCTAGCTATGACTGTAACATTACATTCTGCACCCTCTCCTTTCCTTCTCTCCTATGTACTCTATGAACAGTAGTGCTTCATCTGTATAGCGCACGAGAAATAATACTTTTCCTGTATACTAATACATGTGACAATAATAAATAAAATCAAAACCTTCTCCATTACTTCTATATCTCTTTTTTAATAGGAAAGCAGAACTATGTGGTCTAACCAAGGTTCTTTCTTCCTTATTCTTTCATGGGATATCGGCGTAGCTTTCAAGGCTAGCATTTGTTGCCCATTCCTAATTGCCTTTAAGGAGCTGCTGGTGAGCCTTTTGGAGCTGCAGCAGTTTCCCTGTAAAAGTTTGGTACAACTGAGCTACGCTATTTCACACTCAACCGCATTGCAGTGGGTCTGGAGTCACCTGCAGGTCAGACCTGAGGATGGCAGATTTTCTTCCCTGAAGGGCATTCATGAACCGGATGGGTTTTTAATGACAATCGATGATAGTTTCATGGTCACCGTTACTGAAGCTAACTTTCAATTCCAGATTTATTAATTACTTGAATTTCAATTGCACAAGCTACCATGATGGGATTTATTCCTGTGTGCCCAGAGCATTGCTAGTCCAGTAACATTGCTACACACCACCATCTCCCGTATACAAAGGGTTAATGTAACTTAACTGCTTTTTAATTCAAATCCTGCAGCAGTGAACAAAATGCTTTTTAAAAATTAGCCACATTAACTTTCACCATTATTTTTATGTCGGGATCTTCAAGTCATTGGGTAGAATTCTCCAGCTGTGCACACCACAAGACCAAAAATTCCCCCCTGAGCTCAATGGACCTTTGATTTGGTTTATTATTGTCACATGTATTAACATACAGTGAAAAGTATTGTTTCTTGTGCACTGTACAGACAAAACATACCGTTCATAGAGAAGGAAACGAAAGAGTGCAGAATGTATTGTTACAGTAATAGCTAGGGTGTAGAGAAAGATCAACTTAATGCAAGGTAAGTGCCTACAAAAGCCTGATGGCAGCAGGGAAGAAGCTGTTCTCGAGTCTATTAGTATGTGACCTTAGACTTTTGTATCTTTTTCCCAATGGAAGAAGGTAGAAGAGAGTATGTCCGGGGTGCATGGGCTCCTTGATAATGCTAGTTGCTTTTTCGAGGCAACGGGAAGTGCAGACAGTGTCAATGGATGGGAGGCTGGTTTGAGTGATGGACTGGGCTTCATTCATGACCCTTTGTAGTTTCATGTGGTCTTGGGCAGAGCAGGAGCCATAATGGTTCGGCAAATTTTCTGTCTCACCCGCTTCGATTCCCGCTGTGGGCCAGACCGGAGAATTGAAGGAATGATTTGTGGATCTGTCACCCTGGATCCCATTGCACCTCTGCCCCAGCGCAGAACCGTCAGAATGACTCCAAAGTGCAGAGTTCAATTATGAAGTCAGCTTGCAATAACGTGTCTTGTATTCCCTTGAGTTTAAACAGTTGTAGATTGATCGAATTAAGGTGTTTAAAATGATAACAGGATTATACAGGTAGCATGAGGAGAAACCATTTCCCTGGTAAGGGAATCAAAAAGAAGAGGGTATAATTTTGAAATTAACTTGAAAGAGAAATTCACTTTCATACAGCACCCTTCACAGCCTCAGCAGTCCCAAGGCACTTAAGAAGCAATGGAGTACTTGTGGAACATTTTTGTGTTTCATACTCTGCTTGAATTATTCTTTTAATTTTAAATCCTCCTGCAAAGTCTACATGCTTTCTCAGGTAAATCTGTGAAGTTTAGTTTGGCAGCTGAAGAGGTTGTCAGCTTTGATGTTGAGGTGCTGGATTATGAATACACCACAAAGAAAATCCTTTAGGAAGACATCAAAGGTTGAACCAAGGTTTATCCAAGAACACTAATCTGCCTTGTACCTCAAACATTGCTGCAAAGCATCATGTCGGCAGTCCCCCTTCTGTGAAACAAAATTATTTCCTTGTTGCAAAGAATTTTTACCTTCCCTTTCTTTAAATGAATATTATTTTTGTTTAACCAGTAAGATCACTTCAAATGTCTTTGCTAGAGCTAGCTAAGAGCAGCCCAGCTACAAAGCTACAAGGGCCAAGTTAAAATTCAATGTTGAATTTCAAGCATTCGGGGTGATTTTCTAAATCTCCGGAAGGTTAATTCAGTTTTTTTCCCAGTATACGGCTCTGTAACTGCCCTGATCACCACTTTTGATTTTAAGTTTATTTATGATTAGCCACGAGTAGGCTTACATTAACACTGCAATGAAGTTACTCGTCACCACACGTGGCCCTGTTCAGGTACACTGAGGGAGAATTTTAGCATGACCAATGCACCTAACCAGCACATCTTTCAGAATGTTGGAAGAAACCGGAGCACCTGGAGGAAACCCACACAGACACAGGGAGAATGTGCAGAATCTGCACAGACAGTGAGCCAAGATGGGGATCAAATCTGGGTCGCTGGCGCTGTGAGGCAGCAGTGCTAACCACAATGCCACCATTGACAACAGATCTACTCGACAGAAACTCTGTGAAGTAAGTGAGCTACATAGGTGAAATGTTTTCATTCAACTTGGTTCCTAATAAAGAGCAAAGAACAATACAGCACAGGAACAGTCCCTTTGGCCACCAAGCCGACGCTGATACGTGGTTTCTATCCCTCTGTCGGCCTCTCGTTCATATGTCTATCAAGATACACCTTAAATTTTGCTAATGTGCCCGCTTCCACCACCTCCACTGGCACTGGATTCCAGATGATGAGATAGAGAATCTGGTGAACTGGTGTGGCAACATTAATCTCTCCCTCAATGTCAACAAAACAAAGGAGATTGTCATCGACTTCAGGAAGCGTAAAGGAGAACATGCCCCTGTCTACATCAACGGGGACTAAGTAGAAAGGGTCGAGAGTTTCAAGATTTTAGGTGTCCAGATCACCAACAACCTGTCCTGGACCCCCCATGCCGACACTATAGTTAAGAAAGTCCACGAAAACCCCTACTTTCTCAGAAGACAAAGGAAATTTTGTATGTCAGCTACGACTCTCACCAACTTTTACAGATGCACCATAGAAAGCATTCTTTCTGGTTGTATCACAGCTTGGTATGACTCCTGCTCTGCCCTAGACCGCAAGGAACTACAAAAGGTCGTGAATGTAGCCCGATCCATCACGCAAACCAGCCTCCCATCCATTGACTCTGTCTACACTTCCCGCTGCCTTGGCAAAGCAACTAGCATTATTATGGACCCCACGCACCCCGGACATTCTCTCTTCCACCTTCTTCCTTCGGGAAAAAGATACAAACGTCTGAGGTCATGTACCAACCGACTCAAGAACAGCTTCTTCCCTGCTGCTGTCAGACTTTTGAATGGACCTATCTTGCATTAAGTTGATCTTTCTCTACACCCTAGCTATGACTGTAACACTACATTCTGCACTCTTTTGTTTCCTTCCCAATGAATGGTGTGTTTTGGCTGTATAGCGCACAAGAAACAATACTGTATGCTAATACATGTGACAATAGTAAATCAAATCAAATCAGGCATCCGTCAACCTCTGTGAGAAGCTTTCCCTGCATGGGAAATATAATCCAATTGCCAGCATTGCCCACCATGGCTAGGAAAGGTTAACGGTGGGCTTTCCCTTCCCGCCATCTGAGGAGTTGGCAGCAAATATATTGTAGCTGACACTTGCCACCCCACAGTCATTTAACGCTTCTACGAGTGTGAATTGCCTGGAGACAGGACTCCTGCTCCTCAGTCAGGAAGCAGTCCTGCTTCAGAGAGCTGCCAGCCAATCTGACTGGTCAGCAACTCCCTAGTCCCAGCAGTGTCAGAAGCTGCAGTGGACAAGACTACGACTGCAAGTGTTCTCCAGTGTCAGGTCCCAGAGTCCAAGACTAGGTAAGTGTGGAGGGATCTCAGGGTGGGGAAGCAGAGGTGGAGCCCGGTGGAGTTGGGCAGAGGGTGGGTGGGGTGGATGGGTATGGGGTTGGTGGGCTGGAGGAGTGCAGGGTGGGTGGGATGGGTGACGGGATAGGGGTTTGTGGGGTGTAGGGGGGCAGCATTGGTGGAGAGCTGGGAAGGGGGCAGCATGGAGCATCCACATGGGCTTGACCTTGTGGGGTGGTCTGATGTTGATAAGAGGCTGCTGATAGAGACATCCCCCACTTCCTCCCCAGGGCCTGAGCAGGGTCACTTTTCGGGCTATGCCTCTGCGCCTGAACTCTCCGCACCAGCCTGGAAATTTAGTCTCAGTAAGAAACGGCACTTAAATTGTCATTAATTGACGACTGCAATGGAAATGAGACATTCAGATACAGCATTCAAGGCCCCTAGTTGCAGCAATATAAAAAAGATTTTCTATTCCTGTAATGATAGAATGCTGCTCACACGCCTTATCCTGTCAATTATATCATTCCCCTAAACCTTCTTGAGTAGATTTGTTCCCTGGATGTTGCAACATTTTGCATGGTTTCCCTGCCCTGTGTCCTTGTTTGCATCAGAGGTATCCAGCTTCAGGTCATTACAAATAGTATGCTGCTCCTACCCTTCCCAATGAACCCTTGTTTCCTTCTCCTCTGCCTCACCCTCCCCTTCTGCCCACATATTTATCACCTCCCTACACTATGCACTTTGAAAATCTTTCTCATGCCATACTGCATGGAGTGGCTGTTTTGCAAGTTCATTGACTCAGCTTCCACACATCTACTCAGGGACTCTTCTTACACCTCCAATGCATCTGGGAAATTGATTGCTATCATTAGTGTATTTCTGAATAATGGCTCCACTGTCTGGTCACACCAAAGGGACTCAGAAACTGCAGTAAATAAATAGAAAATGCACGCTATGTGGATTTCGCTGCCAAACTCCAGTTCTGGCCAAACCTTCCCTCTTTACTCTGCAGCCTTCCCACACCACTGGCTTATCACAGCTCAGCAGTCTTCTCCATCACACAACCTCGCTAAAATCCATTCAAGCAGCGCCGGTGGAAATCGATCAGCCAATTCAAGCACAGAAATGACTTACAAATCAGCAAATCAAAGCATACCCAACTGGCAGTACTTTCACACAGACTCAATTAACGAGCTCATAGTTCAGCACCTTCGGAAAAAGTCAATTGTCAAAGTGGCACAGTCAACATTTGCAAAAACAATCACATCAAAAGAGATAAAAAAAAACAAGTTATTAGCAATTTAATGACTAACTAATCAATAAATATCATTCATTAAAGACAATATTCACCACACTCCTGTTCCGGGAAGACTCCCTCCTTGCATGCTGACTTTATTGACTTCTCACAGCTCACTTTTTCTCAGTCGATTCTAAATGTAGAGGCATCACTGGAATCTGCTCAAAATGCCACATACTGTTGCAAAGGAAGAACTTGCAAATACAGCATGTTTCTCAATCTCATAGCTCTTTACAGAAAATGGATCACTTTTGAAGTAAAGAAACGGAATGCCGGCAACATTCAACAGGTCAGGCAGCATCTGTGGAGAAGAGAACCCCAACAACCGCTGAGACCAGAGGCGGGATTTTCTGATTGCGCTCACCCCGAGACTGGAAATTCCAGCCTGAGGTCAACAGACCTTCAAGTGGTCCGTCAAATTGTCCGGCCCGCCTATGACAATTCCTGAGCTGGGCGGGATTGCAAAATGTGCCCTGTGGTTGTAGAGTTACAGCCAGAAAACCCAAAAGCATGGCTTCTCCAAATGTCAGGAGTTTTAATTGCATGGCGTGTTTGATTTCTTTTTTGACAGCCAGCCTGCCTGAGAGACTTAGTGGTGGTGGCGGCAGGGATGTGCTAGGTAGTGAAATGATTGCAGGAGGCAGAGTAAAGAGATGGTGGATGAAGGAGATATTGAGGAGTTGGAGACAATGGACACATCATGGAGTTTTTCTTTTTTATTCAATAATGAGACATGGGCATCGCCGGCTGGGCCAGCATTTATTGCCCATCCCTAACTGCCCTTGAGAAGGTGGTGGGTGACCTGCCTTCTTGAAATGCTGCAGTCCACGGGCTGTGGGTTGACCCACAATGCCGTTAGGGAGGGAATTCTAGGATTTTGGCCCAGTGACAGTGGAGGAACGGCGATATATTTCCAAGTCAGGATGGCGAATGACCTGGAGGGCAACTTGCAGGTGCTGGTGTTCCCATGTATCTGTTGCCCTTGTCCTATTAGATGGAAGTAGTCGTGGGTTTGGAAGGTGCTGTCTAAGGATTTTTGGTAAATTTCTGCAGTGCATCTTGGAGATAATACATACTGCTGCCACTGAGTGTTGGTGGTGGAGGGAGTTGGTGTTTGTGGATGTAGTGCCAATTTAGCTTGGAGGAGGTTGGAGAATGAATAGTCTCCAACACTCCCTTGTATCCCTTGCATCATAATGCCAGAAGTTGTTCTCTGATGTCCAGCACCATTCGCGAATCCTCAGACACGGAAACAGTCCATGTCCAAATGCAGAAAGATCTGGACAATATCCAGGCCTGAGCTGACGAGTGGCAAGTAACATTTTTGCCAAACAAATGCCAGGCAATGACCATCTCCAAGAGGGAATATAACCATCATCATTTGACATTCAATGGCATTACCATCGCTGAATCCCCACTACCAACATCCATTGACATGAAACTGAACTGGACCAACCATATAGGCACTGTGGCTACAAGAGCAGGTCAGAGGTTAGGAATCCGAGTAACTCACTTCCTGACTGCCCAAAGCCTGTCCACCATCTGCAAGGCACAAGTCAGGAGTGTGATGGAATATTTTTCACTTTCCGGGATGAGTGCAGCTCCAACAACGCTCAAGAAGCTCAATGCCATCCAAGTCAAAGCAGCCCGCTTGATTGGCACCCCTTCCACAAGTATTCACTCCCTCTACCACCGACAAACAGTGACAGCAGTTTGTATCATTTCCCAAGGTGCACTGCAGGAACTCACTCAGCCTCCATATATGGCACCTTCCAGATCCACAAGCACTACCATCTGGAAGGGCAAGGGCAGCAGTTTCATGGGAACACCAGCACCTGAAATTTGCCTTCCAAACTACTCACTATCCTGACTTGAAAATGTATCGTAAGAGTTTTAACAACACCAGGTTAAAGTCCAACAGGTTTATTTAACCTGGTGTTGTTAAAACTCTTACTGTGTTTACCCCAGTCCAACGCCGGCATCCCCACATCTTGAAAATGTATCACCATACCTTCATTTTCAGTGAGTCAAAATTCAGGAGCTCCCTCCCTAACAGCACTGTGGGTGCTGCGGCAGTTCAAGAAGGCAGCTCGCCACCACCTTCTCAAGATCAATAAGGGATGGGCATAAAATCCTGGCTTACCCAGAAATGCCCACATCCCATCAACGGATAGAAAAAAAAATCAACTCTATTGAGTAAAGACACACATTTACGTGTTCAGCTGCTGATTTTTTTAAATATATAAACCTGAATTGCTGCAGTATCTTAAAAACTGATCCTCCAAAGACTCACTTAGTGATTGGCCTGGGCCTTGGGTGAGTCCCAATGGAGTTTGAAGTGTGGAATTCTGATCCATGTTGAAGATTTAAAAATTGTGGATACAGCTTTAAGAGCTTCCAAGATGGCTTCACTATTCACTGCAGAACAATTGTGTTCCTGCACTCGCCAGAGATAGTGGACCTTGCCAAATGCTGGTGGCATGCTTCGGGAAAAAGAATTTTCAACAATGACTGCGTGGGTTGGTAGTTTGCTAATTTGATTTAGTCAATGATGCATCGCTGCAGGTAATGAGACAGTTGGATGAACGTAAGCTTATTGTTTAAGGAATCGGTCAGTCCTTAGATTTCCGTTTCGACTCAGAGGCCACATGTTGAGGCTCGGAGTCAGGAAATTGGGATCAGCAACGGGTTTTGCTCAAACAATGCTTCTGACTCAAGGGCAGAATTTTATCAGATTTTTCTGAAGTGTTCAGTTAATGTGAAAATGATGGAGTTGTTGATCCGTTTTTCGGGTGAGTTTTCACTCCCAATTTTAAGCACTTAGTCATTGAAAATATGGGCGAGAACCGGTTCTAGCCGCGAGAGGCAGTGGGTGGGGCCAGACAGCCAGCAGCTCAGATCGGAGCCACAAACTGCGCATGTGCAGCAAAAGTGGAAAAATAACAGCTCTGCTGACAGAACCGCCCCCCCAACCCACAACCCTCCCCTCCCCCCACGATGCTCGGGCCAGATACAGCCTTCCCCACCCCCCACGGACATCGGAGACACCCCATAACATTACTGACCCCCTTACAACACCCACCCCAACCCACTCCCCGGAACCCCCCCCCCTCGCCCCCCCACCAGACCTCCTGGCATATCCCCTCTCAGCATCCCCCCAGCCTTGATGGCTGATTGACAAAACCCTCTCTCTTCCCTGCCCCTGAACATCACAGAGGAACAAATTCCACCCCCCTCCTGCACACCTGCAAGTGCTGACTTGGCTTCCCATTCATGGTAACAAGGCAAACTGCATTAAACTCGCTGGAATGCTCTAATGGGCACATGACTCGCCCAAACTGCCTGCAGCTGATTTGCCCTAACAAGGGACAGCTCCATAAAAAAACCCCTAAGGATGGACGGCAAGCAGACAGTGCATGAAGAAATGGCGTCCAGGAAGACAGCTCCCTTTTTTCAGATGCTGACCTGGCCAGGCAGTGGAGGCAAGGCAGGACCCCATCTTGCCTCCAGAAGGACATCGTCCCAGAGGAATGAATGGAAACACAACTTAGGAGGTGGTGACAGCATATGTTAGTGCCAGGACACTGGCCAGGAGAATTGGGAAGCTGTGCCTCAAAAAACCGAATGACCTAATCCGGGCAGCAAGGATGGGTGTTTAACCTCGTCCAATATCTTCCCCCTAAATGACCCCTAGATCCCCCCATTCCCAGCAGCCTGCATGCTTTCAGCCCCTGACCCACAAGCATTTCCCTTCTCCTGCCCAAGAGTATAACAATCTTTGCCGTCTGAGGGCCATCCCCTGAAACACTGCAGGTCTCGTGCCATCAGATTTTACATGGCTCCTTCTGTCCCCACAGGAGAAGAATACCCATAATCGCCGGAAGAGGGTGAAGACAGGAGGTGGTGTGCCTGAGATCTGGGTCCTCACTCCTTTGAGGGTTGGGCACTGGAGCTTGCAGGAGTGGAGGGCATATAGACCATTAGCGATAGCATGGTTGGGCTGGAGCATAGAAGCGAGCATCTGCCAATCCTCCACTTACATAAGAACATAAGAAATAGGAGCAGGAGTAGGCCATCTAGCCCCTCAAGCCTGCTCCGCCATTCAATAAGATCATGGCTGATCTGATAGTGGGTTCAGTTCCACTTACCTGCCCGCTCCCCATAACCCTTAATTCCCTTAATGGTTAAAAATCTATCTATCTGTGACTTAAACACATTTAACGAGGTAGCCTCTACTGCTTCATTGGGCAGAGAATTCCAAAGATTCACTACCCTCTGGGAGAAGAAGTTCCTCCTCAACTCTGTTCTAAATTGACTCCCCGGTATTTTGAGGCTATGCCCCCTAGTTCTTGTTTCCATTGTAAGTGGAAATAACCTCGCTGCTTCTACCCTGTCTAGCCCCTTCATTGTCTTATATGTCTCTATAAGATCTCCCCTCAACCTTCTAAACTCCAATGAGTACAGGCCCAGTCTACTCAATCTCTCCTCATAAGCTAACCCCCTCATCTCCGGAATCAACCTGGTGAACCTTCTCTGTACCCCCTCCAAAGCTAATATATCCTTTCTTAAATAAGGGGACCAAAATTGTACACAGTACTCTAGGTGCGGCCTCACCAGTACCCTGTACAGTTGCAGCATGACATCCCTGCTTTTATACTCCATCCCTCTCGTGATAAAGGCCAACATTCCATTTGCCTTCTTGATTACCTGCTGCACCTGCAAACTTGTTGGAGAAATCTCAAGTAAGTTGCATGCATCCCAGATTCCTCTCCCTCCCTTGCACTGAACCTTGTGTCCTGTGCTGCAGGAAGGGACCCCAACGCACCTGGTCCATCTGGCATCACGGCCCTCACTGCTGCTGCCACCCATCCTGCCCCTGACAGCTCGGAAGACTCCTAGGAGGAAGCCGGCGAAGGGAACTCCGAGGCCGGCACCAGTTTTGTGTCAGCTTTCACCTCACAACTCACCATCCTAAGACTCTCACATTGGTGGGTCAAGTTAGTGGCGAGGCATCTGGGTCACTCTCTGGTGAGCACGACACATCTGCTGATGTACATCAGGTGGAGGAGGGAATGTCTGAGGCCTCTGGCACGCAGCGGCCTGCCGGAGGTAAGGACTCAGCTTGCCCCAGGCTACATGCTGGACCTCTGAGATCACTTCTCCCTCAGCTGCTGGAAATGCAGCAACAGAACCAGGGGATGCAGGAGGGGCTGACGGCCACACTGGACCAACTGCAAGGCTATTGGGAGGAGCCCCAGAACTTTCAGGTGGACCAGCTATTGCCTGTCTTGCATGGTTCCCAGGCCAACACTGCAAGGGTGGTGTCTGCAGTGGAAAGCCGGAGGCAGGAGGTCCTCACAATGAGTGGCAAGCTCCAGGCGATGGCCAAGTCACAGCAGGCCACAGCGGAGTCACAGAGGGCCGCGGCTGAGTCACAGCGGGCCATAGCTGAGGGCCTCAACAGGATTCTCAAGGTTCTGCAACCCATGGCTAAGGGGCTACAGAGGGTCATGGTTGAAGGGCTGCAGAGGTTGCAGGAGACCCAGTGGGACAGTGCTGAGATAGAGAGGGCTATGGCAGTAGCCCTTGAGAACGTGGCCCAGTCACAGAGGGTCATGGCTGAGGGGCTGCAGAGTGTGGCCCAGTCTCAGAGGGCACTTGCTGCCGCCATTGAGAGGTGGCTCCCGACTCAGAGGGCCATCGCAGAGGGCTCGATCACCATGTCAAGAATGCAGCTGGTCCTCCAGGACTGGCAGGGCCAGATGACGCTGGAGCTTCTGGAGCTCACTGCAGAAGAATCACCATCCCGTGGAATGACCCAGGGACCCACAGGAACCCTGAGGGAGGAGAACGGGCTCAAGGCCATGCCAGAAGCTTCCACCCAGGAGACTGCGGCTGTGGCTACACTTTCTGACTCCCCCCTTCTTGATATTGGGACATCTCAGGAGCAGTGGGATGAAGAGAGTGTCATGGATATGTCCCTGATACCTGGAAGCCAGCCAGGGCCCTCAAGGTCCAGGCCCTCCAGAGGACACTCGCCAAGGGCATCACTGGCCACAGGGCGTGATAGGCAGCTGGCTAACTCCACCTCCAATGTACATCTTGGGAAGACACCGAGATGTAGTGGTATGCACATCAGGTTCAGTAGTAATAGCGGCACTAGATAGATAGAATATTTAGGCATTTCACCTCTCACATTCACAGGTTTTTATATTATTACTTACTTTGAAAGCACTATTATTGGCAACAATAAATGTGTTATTTCACCCCACACCTGTTATCAACTTGTCTCTAATTAGCCTCTAACAGGGATGTGCTTACCCTGATGGTCGCTGGAGGCACTCTGCATGTTGATGTCAGTGGGGGAGGCCCCTCAACGCACTGCTACTGAGGAAATCAAGATGCTCAAATAATTCACTGGCTACAGCGGGTGGCAGGCATTGGTAACAACCTACAGCAACTGTCATGGATCCCCAGAAGTCACAAGAGGTTCTCTTCCCCATACCCCCACCCAGGGGCTCTGCATGGGGGTTTAGTGCTCCCTTACCCACCACCCAGACATAGGCCCGGGTACCAGTGTGCATGCGGAGCTCAGGTAGGAGTCAGACTAGTTTGCACCAGGGCATCGCCACAATAGCGTGGTGAGTTGTCATCACCCTCCTGCCTGCCACAGAAACTCGTGAACACAGTGTAGCCAGGCCCACCACTCTGGTGTTAGAATGTTGCAGGAGATTGTAGGATTCACGGGGGCGAGTAGTGGGGGGGGGAATGGAACCCACGTGCAGCAACACAGGCCTCTAGTGACCAAAGTGCATGGTGATCAGGGCCTCCCTTGCCGCCCTCACATGCCTGATCCTTGCTGCTGCCTGCCTTCCAGCACCTGGGTGGTGTTGCTCGTCACCGTCCTCCTCTTCCTCCTCCCCTTCCTCCTCCTACTGGGCGGCTTCCTCCCCAGTGACATCCGGCTGGTCGGCCTCCATGTCTTCCTCCTCCAAAAGGTCTCCTCGCTGCTGCGCCAGTTTGTGTAGGTCACAGCACACCACCACCTGATATCAAGGAGCTACATTGGAGGGTCCTGCCAGAGCGGTCCAGGCACCTGAACTGCATTTTGAGGAGCCTGAAACACTTCTCCACGATTGAATGGGTGGCAAGGTGGGCATCATTATATCGGGTCTCCGCATCAGTCTCAGGCCTCCGCACAGACGTCATCAGCCAAGTCTGAAGCGGATATACCATGTACCCCATGAGCCATCCCTGCACCCTGGGCTCCTCCTCAAAGACCCATGGGACATCATAACTCCTCAATATGAAGCTGTCATGCACGCTGCCGGGGTGTCTGATGCAGACGTACGTGATATTCAGCTGATGGTCACACACCAACTGCACATTTATTGAATGGAAGCCTTTTCTGTTCATGAGTTTTCCTGAATTCTTCACCAGGGCCTTGATGCCAACATGGATGTAGGGAGTGGGATAGCTTGATCTTGGTTTCAGATAAAGCTCGGCACAACATCGTGGGCCGAAGAGCCTGTTCTGTGCTGTACTGTTCTATGTTCTATGCTCTATGGATGGAGTCTATAGCCCCCTGTACATTCGGCATCCCTACGCTGGCCACAAATCCTGCAGCCTGGGCTTCCTGCTGGGCCTGGTCCAGGTCAAAGTTAATATACTGGCCAACCCCTGCATACAGGTCATCCGTGACCTCCTTCACACACATGTGGATGGATGGTTGAGAAAGGTCTCCACTGGTGGTCTGGAAGGACCCGGTGGCATGAAGGTTTAGGACGGCCGTCACTTTCCCAGCCACCGGGAGTGGGTCCCACCATGCACCGAGGTGCCAAGTCCTGCAACAAATTGCACAGGTGTTGCACTGTCTCCTTTCAGAGCTGGAGCCATCGGCGGCGGCACGGGAGGTCTGATAGTTGCTCAAAGGACACTCGCGTGCGGAACTGTCAGGGTCTCCACTCCCTCCTTCACCTCCCACCCCCCCCCCCCCCCCCCCCACCACCATCCCCCACCCCCCCGGAGTGATGGTAGCCACGTCCTGTCTCCGGTGGCCACCTCTCTCTACTCCTGCAAATGGTAATGCCTGGGCCTCCTCCTGCTCCTTTATCTCAGCTCCAGCAGCAACAAAAAGAACAGCAAGATCAATCGGTTGCATTGCAAAAGCCACCTTGTCAATCTGAAAAGGGGGCGAGGGCGATTTTTGGGAAAGGGGAGACACAGATGGAGAGGTTAAAGAAGTCTGCTCACCCTCAGGCCGGCATCACACACTCCCCATACCTCCCCCAGTCCCCCAGCAACACACACTCCCCCACAGCCCCCAGCAATGCACACTCCCCATAACCCCCCCACAGACCCCGAGCCACACACACTCCCCATATCCCTCCATAAATTCCCAGCAACACAACCCCTCCATTCCATCACAGCCCCCCCCCCCACCCCCACCCCCCCAACCACCGCCCCATCCACAGACCCCCAGCAACACGCTCCCCATTCCCCCCGGCTCATAAAACACATACCCAGAACCCATGATATAGTGGTCACAGACAGTGCTGCCTGATAAGTCCTGAGGCTGCAGCACTGCCACTTCAGAGAGTTTCCAGCCCATCACCCACCAACAACAGTGCTTGCTGCTGCCAGCACTAGGACCCAAAGTCAGCGCTAGGACCCGAGGTCAGCATTCTGAGCCGGGTCGGTGTTGAGTATCCGAGGTTGGACCCCATGAGTAACAACAGCTCTCCCCTCCCCCCTTCCCTCTCCCCCCCCCCGCAGCATCCCCCAACCCAAAATGCAACATGTCCGCCATGAAATACCCTGTTTTAGCAGCACGGAGCAGTTTGAAAGCAGAGACTTACCTCCTCGCTCCCTCTCACTGTTGAAACACCTGAATCCAACTTTTATAGAGGAGGTGTATTTCATACATATTTCATGGGCGGCACGGTAGCACAGTGGTTAGCATTGCTGCTTCACAGCTCCAGGGACCTGGGTTCGATTCCCGGCTTGGGGGTCACTGTCTGTGTGGAGTTTGCACATTCTCCTCGTGTCTGCGTGGGTTTCCTCCGGGTACTCCGGTTTCCTCCCACAGTCCAAAGATGTGCGGGTTAGGTTGATTGGCCGTGCTAAAATTGCCCCTTAGTGTCCTGAGATGCATAGGTCAGAGGGATTAGTGGGTAAATATGTAGGGATATGGGGGTAGGGCCTGGATGGATTGTGGTTGGTGCAAACTCGATGGGCCAAATGGCCTCTTTCTGCACTGTAGGGTTTCTATGATTTCTATGATACTGATTGGGCTGCAGCGAACGAGTTGGTTAAGGCAGGTGAGCTGGAACGATTGGGAGTGAAGCTCGCTAATTACATTGTGATGAATGAAAGAAAAATGCAAATTGATGTTTCGTCCATTTTGGACGGGCTCCCAATCGTGTCAATTGTTTTTCATAAAATGAGGATAGGCACGAAAATGGGCGCCATTCCCACTTGTCGCATCGCGCCCGATTTCACAACATTTTCTCGCCGCAAAACGGGCACGATGAGGTCATAAAATCCCACCCACTTAGTAAAAAGGGCTTCTTGAGTCTGACTGCAGCCTGGAAGTGAAAAGGAGTTAGCTCACTATTGCAGGCTAGCAATTCTGTGTGCTGAAAGTGAACTTGCAAGGGAGGTTGTGTGAAGTCTCCTGCTTCAGGCTTTCTGCCCTTAGCTTCCAGGCTCTTCTCCCGAGAGCTTTACCTGGCAAATTTTCTGTGTATCTGTAGCTTTTGGTGGGAGCCCCTTTCATTACAGAATACTTTTTATAAAGTCTTCATTTTGGAAGACTTTTTCTTAGTCTTACAACATTTCTCTGAAGATACGGTGCTTTGATCCAAAACTGCCATCATGTTAGGATGGTGTTGGTTGTGGAACTATTAAAGAAGTCTTCATACTCTTCTGTATGTTAACAACAAGTCTATTTTTACTGACTATTGGAAGGATGTGATTGCTCTAGAGGGGGTACAGAGGAGGTTTACCAGGATGTTCCCTGAACTATAGGGAGAGACCACATAGAAACATGGAAAAATAGAGACTGGAAACAGGAGTAGGACATTCAGCCCTTTGAGCCTGCTCTGCCATTCATTTTGATCATGGCTGATCATCAAATTCAATATCCTGATCCACCCCCCCCCCCCCCCCCCCACCCCATATCCCTTAATCCCTTTAATAGCAACATGGAGACTAGAAGCAGGAGTAGGCCATTCAGCTTGAATTGTTTTCTTTAGAGCAGACAAGACTGAGGGCGGGGACATGATCGAGGTGTATAAGATTATGAGGGGTCTGGACAGGATGAGTAGGGAGCAGCTGTTCCCTTCAGTTGATGGGCCAATCACGAAGAGGCGCAGTTTTAGGGTAAGGGGCAGGAAATTCAGAGGTGATTTAAAAAACATTTTTCGCTCAGAGGGTGGTGGGAATTTGGAATGCATTGCTTGGGAAGCTAGTGGAGGTCGGAAACCTTACAACCTTCAAAGAAATGTACTTGAAATATTATAAGACTCTGTCTACAGTTCCCGTTGCTTCGGCAAAGCAGCCAGCATAATTAAGGACCCCCCACACCCCAGACATTCTCTCTTCCCCGTTCTTCTGTCGGAAAAAAGATACAAAAGTCTGAGGCACGTACCAACCCACTCAAAAGCAGCTTCTTCCCTGCTGCTGTCAGACTTTTGAATGGACTTCCCTCGCATTGAGTTGATTTTTCTCTGCACCCTAGCTATGACTGTAACACTACATTCTGCACTCTCTCCTTTCCTTCTCTGTACAATGAGCAAGAAACAATACTTTTCACTGTATGTTAATACATTGACAATAATAAATCAAATCAAATCAAATCAAAGTGCAGGAAAATGGGATTAGTGCGCCTTTGGTGGTAGTTATTGTCGGTGCAGACTCGATGGGCCGAAGGGCCTTTTCTGCACTCTATGACTCTATGACTTGTGACGACATACAAGTATACACTAAAGGGTGCTAGCATGGAGCTATCTCCATCCTGGGTCTTAACACAGCTTTGGCCAACACCATACTGACCCTTGGTCGAGATCATGTGCTTTCTTATATCACTGTGTGGGCGGTACTGTACCTAATCCCATATTAACCCTGTATATACCAGACCATTCTACTACATGCCCACAAGCAAAATTTGGCACTTTCTTTATGAATCCAGTCCATCCCACCCAGCTGGTAAAACCTTTTACCAGCTGGGTCTCCTGAGGCTGGGGGAAAGCCTGACAACAGAAATTTAAAATAGAAATCTCATTAAAATAGAAAGCATTCCCTTAAGAATGTTTAAATGATTGACCCATATACTGAGAGTGGATTAGACTCTCGCCCTTTGGTGAAATCAGAAGTGGATGGGTTCAAGATGGCTTGACTTGCGGTTTGCCCATTTTAACTTCCTACCTGACCTAACGCCACTCAGCTTGCACCCAAATGTCGGTTTGATGGTTTTTCATCAGAATGATGTTTTTATAGCACAGTTACTGTGGAAATATTGTAGTAAAATATATATTTCGTAAACAAAATTCTTATATAACAGAATAAAATCAGCTTCAGGCTGGCTGAGGGAAAAACAGCTCTGAAGTTACCCCTCATTAAAGAATACAAAGGAAGAACTGATCACCATAGCAACTTGTAGACTCTGTGAACTAGATGAAGCCCCCTCCACCCCTTCCTCCCCCATCCCTCTCTGTGTTTACATTAAAGACTCAGAGAAAACAAGTGGCACGTTGACCTTTATTTTACGAGATAAATCTTTATGTTCCAAAAGGAAATGCATGTTAGGATGTCAGATGGCATTTCTTACTGTTGTTAAAACCAATTTTAAAACATATACAGATTGAAGATGTTGATTTGTTTTCAGATCATTTTTTTCCCAATGCAACATTAAACCAAGGACCCCGTGGGATCTCCTGAGATGGTGAAAAGTGTTATATAAATTTAAGTTTTTTTCTATTTTTTATGATTGCTTTAGGAAAGAGAACACATGAAATTAATTATAAAATAGCAATCATACATAAAGATGGCATTTTCCCCAAATTTAACAATAAAACCAAGGGCGGCACGGTGTCACAGTGGTTAGCACTACTGCCTCACAGCACCAGGATCCCAGTTTCAATTCCGGCCTCAGGTCACTGTCTGTGTGGAATTTGCACTTTCTCCCCATGTCTGTGTGGGTTTCCTCCAGGCACTCAGGTTTCCTCCCACAGTCCTAAGATATGCAGGTTAGGTTGATTGGCCATGATAAATTGACCCTACTGTAGAATACATGCATGGGGCTGTGGGAATAGGGCCTGGGTGGGATTGTGGTCGGTACAGACTCAACGGGCTGAATGGCCTCCTTCTGTACTGTAGGAATTCTATGGAAGATGGCATTTTCCCCAAATTTAAGAATAAAACCAATTGGTGGCTTTTGTCCCGACAATGTAGCGAAACGCACCAAGATGTTTGCACACAGATTGGCTGTAGAGACTGCCACGTGAACAAAGATCAAATAATCTGTTTTTCTGATCTTCGCTAAGAGATAACTGATTGTCAGAACGCTGTGATAGTTAGCTGCTCTTCCTCAAGTAGTGCCGTGGGATCTTTTATAACCAGCTGAAAGGGCAAACTGAGCCTCAAACTCTTTCTAAAAGAGGCAACCACAGTAGCACTACATCAGTGTCGGACTGACATGCCAGTCTGTTTGGAATGTTCAAATCTCTAGTAGAAAGAATTGAATCCATGATTTTCTCTGGAGAGGCAAGAATTCTGAGGTCATATACCAACTGACTCAAGAACAACCTCTTCCCTGCTACCATCAGACTTTTGAATGGACCTACCTTATATGAAATTGATCTTTCTTTACACCCTCGCTATGACTGTAACACTACATTCTGCACTCTCTCCTTTCCTTCTCTATGTACGGTATGCTTTGTCTGCATACTGTGCAAGAAACAATACTTTTCACTGTATGTTAATACATGTGACAATAATAAATCAAATCAAGTTCCACCACTGAGACATTGCTGGACAACTATTTACATTTCAAAATCTCCAAAACCATCTTATTTGAAACCTCCTGTAAAAATTAGTTGAAATTTTGAGTGTTTTGACACAAAATCTTCCACAAATTAAATTGAACCTCCAGGCTGATGCTATCTTCAGTCTTGCCTTATTCAATGCAGGTTTACTGCCACTACTCTTCCATTGGGAGGATGGGAGGGATATCCCAGGTGTACAGCGGGAGTCCATCCTTGGATCCGTACTCTGTACTATCCACATGGTACCCTTTGACAATATTATCCAGAAGACAGGGCCATATGAAGGCTGATGTCACCCAGCTATCATCTCTGTTGAGCCAAATCTTACTAGCACATTCTGAAGTTGCGTTACTGATGTCAAGAATTGGACGGATCGAAACAGTTTCCAAAATTAAAGTCATTGCCTTCAGTTCTGATTGGTATATTCCGTTTACTCTGAGCCCAGTCCATCAGACTTCCATCTGCCATCTCACGCTGAATCAGGAAGAACGGAAACTTGACTTCTGTTGTAACCCTAACCTCAACTTCCAGTCTCACATTTGCTTCAATTTCAAAGTAACTTCCTTCCACTAGAGGCTTAATTTACTATCAATCCTCGATAGTAGAACAGAGAACATGGGGACTGAGGAGAAAAGGAGAAATCGAGTGAATCAGGAAGAAATCACTTAGACAATATGATTTTGATTTGATTTGATTTATTATTGTCACATGTATTTGTATACAGTGAAAAGTATTGTTTCTTACGTGCTATACAGACAAAGCATACCATTCATAGAATGCATGGGGAAGAGGAAAGGAGAAGGTGCAGAATGTAGTGTCACAAGTCATAGCTAGGGTGTAGAGAAAGATCTTAGTGTAGAGAAAGCTTAGAGAGTTTATAAGAATTAGAGTTTTAGAACGAGAGTTGTAATAAGTCCTTGGAGGCGGAAATCCCTTCACCAAAATTCCTTTATTTACAAGATCCTAAAACACTATACAGAGTGCTCACAGTACGCAGTCTACATCCGGAGTGCCAGAGGAACTGACACTCTTGTTTAAGTACAGAGCATGGGGCTCCCTGATTGGCCCATCAATTTGACCCTTAATCAGGGAGTTCATACTCTAACAGGCCAACCTTGATTAAAATCGTTGCAAGAGTAAAATATAGAACGAGAGGGTATGCTGAGAACAACTCGCAAGAGGTCACCATGCTCCGGCGCCATCTTGAAAAATAAAAATGCAGTGTCCATTTAGCAGATCCATCCCTGTCCTCTGGAGTTCCCTGCCCAATTATCTCCACCTTGTCATCTCCCTCCTGCTCTCCTGTTCCCATTTATTTGACTGATCTTTTCTTCTAACTCAGGTGCCCAATCCTCAGCGTCGGTGCTCGTTATTTTCTGACATTTTCAAGTTTCCTTTTCCTTCTGGATTAGGTTCAGTTGTCGCCTCGACAAAGCCAATGTTGTCAAAGTGAAAGGTTTTTCTTCAGCGAGTCTGATGCCTCAGCTGTGTGGATGAGTGCACACTCGGAGCCAAATGATCAAAAAGATTCCAGACTCAAACATTGGAATGCGCCGAATTTACTTGTTTCCGCCACAGGCAACAAAGTCAATTTAAGCATTTGGACATGTTCCATTAGCACATTGTAGTTTAAAGAATTCATGTGATTTAAAAAAAAATGTTTTTAAAAATTTCGTTCATCAGTTTTACATGAATTCAGATTTTGGTCTCTATTTGTCGTGATGTCTTTACACATTTTTTATTAACTGCATTTTCAATGCTGTTTAAGATTAATGATCACAGTTCTCCAGTTTTGATAGTGTTTTATTTTGTGTTGTTTTCCCATTTTTTTTGTTTGATTATTAAGGTTTTCTATTTCATATAGTTTCATAAAGAACTACAGACCAATTAGCAGAGAGCTGCAGACCAATTACGTGGGAAGTATGGACTAATTAGCTTAACAGCAGTGGGAGAGAAGATAACAGAATACTTAATCAAAGGTGTAATAGAGAAACATCCAGAAACTGGGAATACAATAAAGAGTAGTCAGCACAGATTCCAAAAGGGAAGGTAATGCTTAACCAGTTTTTTATTGAATTCTTTGAGGGAATAACAGAAAGGTTAGGTAAGGGTAATGCAGTAGACATTACATGTTTTGATTTTCAAAAAAACCTTTGATAAGGTACCACACTGTAGATTCATGACTCAGATCAGAGGACGAGTGGCAGAATGACTAACAAGCTGACTACGAATCAAGAGACAGAGGGCAGGATCTTTGTTTCCATAGTGGGTACGGAGGCAAAGATTAACAACACTGGCTGTCGTGCTGACTTGCCAGCAATTTTGCTCAGAGGTGGGACAGCAGGACCTGGCAACAAAGATATGTAGAGGGACAGGTAGTATTGAGGAAGCAGGTGGGCTGTAGAAGGACTTGGACAGGTAGGAGAGTGGGCAAAGAAGTGGCAGATGGAATACAATGTGGAAAAGTGTGAGGTTATGCACTTTGGAAGGAGGAATGGAGGCATAGACTATTTTCTAAATGGGAAAATGCTTAGGAAATCAGAAACGCAAAGGGAGTCATTGTTTGAGATTCTCTTAAGGTTAACGTGCAGGTTCAGTCGGTAGTTAGGAAGGCAAATGCAATGTTAACATTCATGTTGAGAGGGCTAGAATACAAGAGCAGGGATGTACTTCTGAGGCTGTATAAGGCTCTGGTCAGATCCGATTTGGAGTATTGTGAGCAGTTTTAGGCCCCATATCTAAGGAAGGATGTGCTGGCCTGGAAAGGGTCCAGAGGAGGTTCACAAAAATGATCCCTGGAATGAAGAGCTTGTCGTATGAGGGATGATTGAGGACTCTGGGTCTGTACTCGTTGGAGTTTAGAAGGATGAGGGGGGATCATACTGAAACTTATAGGATACTGCGAGGCCTGGATAGAGTGGACATGGAGAGGATGTTTCCACTAGTAGGAAAACTAGAACCAAAGGGCACAACCTCAGGCTAAAGGGACGATTCTTTTAAAACAGAGATGAGGAGAAATTTCTTCAGCCAGAGAGTGGTGAATCTGTGGAACTCTTTGCTGTAGAAGGCTTTGGAGGCCAGGCCATTGAGTGCCTTTAAGACAGAGATAGATAGATTCTTGATTATTAAAGGGATCAGGGGTTATGGGGAAAAGACAGGAGAATGGGGATGAGAAAAATATCAGCCATGATTGAATGGTGGAGCAGTCTCGATGGGCCGAGTGGCCTAATTCTGCTCCTATGTCTTATGGTCTTATGATCTTATGATTCAGATAATTGGCCAATTGTTAATGAGCTTGTGGCTAGCTCGTCAAGGGACAGTTTGGAATTTTTGGAGGGATGCCTGGGTTACACGTCTGGATCAGCTGACGGAAGCCCCCGCGGTGGTGGGGAGGAGGGCGGGGGGGGGGGGTCCGTGGTGTGAGGGGGGGGGGGAGAGGCAAAAAGCCAGCCATGGCCACACCATTCAATAATTTGGGCCTAAGAAAGGGGCACAGCTGAAATGGGCACGCAGCCATTGGCACACAGGTGCCAACATGTGAGTGAAGGTAACAAAGCAAGTGATCTTTGCAGACGCAGGGATTGCAGGGTGATCGGAGGGGTTTGTGCTTAGCATTAGCTTGATCGTGGAGGAGGTGTTGTTGCCTATCCTTGCTGACTGCGGTTTTTATTTTCTCTAACCCCCTTCTTTTCGAGAATTCCTGGCGGGATGTCATGGAGGTACTGTAATTATGCTCAAAAAATCCACATATTCTCCATTCTTGCTTTACGTGTGCTAACTCCTTCTGATTTGCTTTGATTTCGAAAGGTATCAGCAAGAGTTTACCACAATTTGTATGAATTCCTGCTGCTCGTGGTGACTCTCCCTGTTCATCATCCCTGTGGGAGACTGCGAGGGCTTATGGGAGACTGTGGGGGTTAGTTAAATGCTTAAAACAGTGAAATCACTGCCACAAACAGTTGTTGAAGCAGAATCCACAGGTTCTGTTAAAAGAACATTAAGCTGGTGTATGAAAATGAGAAATGTTAAAGGGTGTGGGGAGCAAGTTGAAGAATCTGATTAGTTTAGGTAGCCCTTAGAATTATAGAATCCTACAGTGCAGAATGTGACCATTCGGCCCATCAAGTCTGCACCAACCACAATCCCACACAGGCCCTATCCCCATAACCCCATGCATTTACCCCCTGACACTAAGGGGCAATTTTTAGCATGGCCAATCCATCTAACCTGCACATCTTTGGACTGTGGGAGCAAACTGGAGCACCTGGAGAAAACCCATCCAGACACGGGGAGAACGTGAAAACTCCACACAGACATTGACCCAAGCCAGGAATCGAACCCAGGTCTCTGGTGCTGTGAGCTAGCAGTGCTAACCACTGTGCCACCATACCGCCCAGGTGGGTCACTCTTGTGGAGAAAGATACTAGTAAAGAAATGAGGGGCAGAATTTTACTGGTCCTCTGGGGTGGTGGGAATGGAGGCAGAGGGGAGGGCAGTGAAAGAATGGAGAGCTATTCTAAAGCAATTCCTGATGTAATCCTGTCACCAGGAATGACTCCCACTGGCATGCTGCTCACTCCAAGAAAGCAAGCCAAAAATCTGCATAATTAACATTTCTATTAATGGCGATTTTCAGGTAATTTTGCTGAAGATAGAATAGTGTGCCACTGCATGAGGAGTTGGCAAACTTCACGGATTGCTGCTTCTGGGGTTATGCTCCCCAGTGAGGGCCATGGGCAGGAAAGACAGTCCCTGCAGCCTCAGCGATCCCCTCTGAGGAGTTTACTCTGCAATCAGTAGGCCTTTCCCCATAAGAATACAGACCATAAGATGCATTATAAGGGACATGGAAAGATAGGGAGCAGCTGTTCCCCTTAGTTGAAGCGTCAGTCACAAGGAGCCACAGGTTCAAGATGAGGGGCAGGAGGTTTAGGGGGGATTTAAGGAAAAGCTCTTTTACCCTGGAGTGCCCTGACTGGGAGGGTGGTGGAGGCGGGTTACCTCACAACCTTTAAAAGAATACCTGGATGAGCACTTGGCACGGCATAACATTCAAGGCTATGGGACAAGTGCTGGTAAATGGGATTAAATGGGAGGTCAAGTGTTTCTTGCATGTCAGTGCAGACTCGATGGGCTGAAGGGCCCCTTCTGCACTGTATGATTCTATAAAGTAGGCCATTCGACCCATCAAGTCTGTTCCACTGTTCAATGAGATCATGACTGATCTGATACAATAATCCTCAGCGTTATTTTCCCACCTTATTCCTCTAAGGTTTGATTCCCTTACTGATTAGAAAACTCTCTCTCTCTCAGCCTCACTGAACTTTAATTTATATTTCCCCTATGAGGGTGTCTCCATTTTAAAGTGCTGCTTAGGTCTCTTCTTGATGCAGGAAACTCATTATGAGGCTTCCTGCAGTAAATTCAAAGAGTTGGTGCCTGTGCGAGCAGGTACATATTTGGGACCCAGTTTTCAGCTCGATGACGGATATTGAAGCCTGGTAACATTCAACCTGATAGTTGCAGGGATGTATATCTATCTTCTAACACCCTCTGATAATATTGTCAAAAGATTGTTAGGATGTTATTTAAGTTGCAAAGAACAATATATTTTGATCTGGATTTTGCGGTAGAAATGAAGGTGAAGATGTCAACGTTTTCCATAATTGCTCCTTTGAAATTTACAGAAACTTCTGGAGTCCACATATGCACAGATAAACATAGAATCCAGAGGTTAGACCATAAGAACCTAAGAAATAGGAACAGAAGTAGGCCATTCGGCCCATCAGGTCACTTATTTATTTTAATATATTCATTCATGGGACATGGGTGTCATTGGCTGGCCAGCATTTATTGCCCATCCCTCGTTGCCTGAGGGTCGTTCAGAAGTAACCACATTGCTGTGGCTCTGGAATCACATGTAGGCCAGATCAGGTAAGGACGGCAGAAGTAGGCCATTTGGCCCATTACGTCTGCTCCATCATTCAATGAGATCATGACTGATCTGATATAATCCTCAACTCCACTTACTTGCCTTATCTCCGTAACCCATGACTCCCTGACTGATGAAAAATCTGTCTCGAACATACTTAGCAACCCAATCTCTAAAATCCTCTGCAATGAAGAATTCCACAGATTCGCTACCCTCTGAGAGAAAAAATTCGTACTCACCTTTGTCTTAAAAAATGGGCAACCCTTTACTCTGAGATTATGCCCACTGGTCCTAGATTCTCCCACAAGGGGAGATAACCCCTCAGCATCTACCCTGTCAAGCCTCCTGAGAATCCTATATGTCTCAATAAGGTTGCCTCTCATTCTTCTAAACTCCACTTAGTACAGGCCCAACCAACTCTCTCCTCATAAGAAAATCCCTCCATACCCAAGATCAACCTAGAGAACCTTCTTTGGTCTGCCTCCAATGCCAGTATATCTTTCCTTAGATAAGGGAATCAAAACTGTTCATAGCTGCTGTCAGTGATTATTTGCTTCCCTGTTTAGTGCGGTGTTGAAGTCGCCCTAGATTGCAATTGAGTAGAAACTACTGAGCCAATGAAAACTTGCCTTCTTATTCCATTCATCTTTCTGTAAAAGCCCTTGGAAAAGTTACATCTTATTCAATAAGGTATTTAATAATGTAGCTATTGCTGTGCAGCCTTATGGACCCTGAAGAACTATTATTTTTTATTTCTGGAAGGTCAAGTTTCTCCATTACGATTCTTTTTAAAAACTCATATCTTTTTAAATAAAATAAGTTTCTTTGTGATATTGCAGCTTCTACCTTAATCCTCTATGCATGTCCCAATCACTTATTTATTTTAATATATTCATTCATGGGACATGGGCATCGCTGGCTGGCCAGCATTTATTGCCCATCCCTAGTTGCCCGAGGGTAGTTGAGAGTCAACCTCTGGAGTCACATATAGACCAGACCAGGTAAGGATGGTAGATTTCCTTCCCTAAAGGACATTAGTGAACCAGATAGGTTTTACTGACAATCGACAATGGTTTCATGATCATCAGTAGATTCTTAATTCCAGATATTTTTTATTGAATTCAAATTCCACCATCTGCTGTGGTGGGATTCAAACCTGAGTCCCCCGAACATTAGCTGAGTTTCAGGATTAATAGTCTAGCGATAATACTACTAAGCCATCACCTCCCCGTTAAATTTCACACTTTGTTAAAATTTTAAATAAGGGTGAAATAATTCAGTGGTTTTTACTGCCTAGTTTCTGTCTGTGTGAATACTTAGATATGATTGGTTGCTTATCCTGCATTATGCCTGATGATCCCCTTAACTGAACACTTTATTCAAATTGACATTGGGAAAGGGGAAATCCATAACTGAGGGACTTTTAGAACCTCCTCTGGGTTTCCTCCGGGTGTTCTGGTTTCCTCCCACAATCCAAAGATGTGTGGGGTTAGGTTGATTGGCCATACTAAATTGACCGTAGTATCAGGGGATTAGTAGGGTAAATATGTGGGGTTACAGGAATAGGGCCTCAGTGGGATTGTGGTTGGTGCAGACTTGATGGGCCGAATGGCCTTCTTCTGTACTGTAAAGATTCTACGATTCTATGAACTAGGTACGCAGTTCTTCAAGTTTAACAGCGAATGCCATCACATTGCCGCTGACTGCAAAACGTGAGCCCAACAGCATGCTTTGAGTAGAATTGTCTTTGAATGTTCACTTGGTTTAAAAAAAAGCTGCAAGTGCATGTTGTGATATTTATGATGTTTATGAAACATTTCCTTCGCACAGCTGGATGGATCATCCTTCACAGAATACAATCAAAAAAGTCACAACAAATTAGCATCTTAGGCTGTAAATATAAGAAGTTTCGACAAATACAAATCAGAAAACTTGTCATCTTTTTGCTGTCCATTGCAAGTTTGTATTGATTTCAGTGGAATAAAGCACAGCTCTCAAAAAAATTGATTTCAACTAAGGTGTAAGCAGGTATGGATCAAATAAATTTAAAATTCCAATATCAGCTCGTTTTATGATAAATTTACTGATCCTGAAGAGAACACTAGGATATGGCAAGCACTTGTTTTACATAGTCATTCCTTGATGCATTTTCAAAATTGCATGCACTAACTACTGATTCTAATTGACAGTTGTATGTGTAAATAAACGAAAAATTAAGTTACTGTGCTACCTCAAATGATTTGCATGATACAGCTATCCAAACTGATCAAATTGAGTTATGAAAGTTAATTTGCAACTTATAAATTTTCTCACTTCAGTTTTAAATTAAATTTATCTGAATGTAAACAAGATGTGATATATGGGCAGGGGCTTATTTATCTTACCCAGATAGTTTTTCAATCCTCGCAATGGATAGAATTATAGAATTGAATCACAGAAACCCTACAGTACAGAAGGAGGCCATTCGGCCCATCAAGCTGCCCTGACAACAATCCCATCCAAGCCGTTTCTCCGTGTATTTACCATGCTAATCCCCCTGACAATAAGGGGCAATTTAGCAAGGCCAATCAACCTAACCCACACATCCTTGGATTGTGGGAGGAAACCAGAGCAACCAAAAGAAACCCACACAGAGACAGGGAGAATGTGCAAATTCCACACAGTCACTCAAGGTTGGAGTTGAATCCAGGTCCCTATCGCTGTGAGGCAGCAGTGCTAACCACCATGCCACCATGTCTTCCTTTATAGAAGTTAGTGACAGTTGTCTGTGGTTTCAAATAAAGTTACAAAAATTGGTTGCTTGTTTTTATTTATAAATAATGATACTGGCTGGGTAGCTGATAAACACTTAATTTGTGATAGCTTAACACAGGGATCAGGCCTCCCTGCTGATCTATCCAGTTTAGTTTTCCCATTGGTATTAGTCTACTGATTCATCCAAATTATATTGGATGAGGCTATTATCTACAGCAATCTTATACCCTTGTAGTTTTTGGCATTTAGCAGTTTTTTTCTCAGCAGGCATTATATGCAGTGGTTAAAGAAGGCGGTTCACCATCACCTTCTCACGGCTAAATAGAGATAAGCAACAAATGCTAGCCTGGTCAGCAACATCCTGTAAATTGATAATGCAAAAATGTCTGAAGTAAAAATGTAAAATGGCGGAAAAAATCAGCAGGTCTGGATGTAGAGAGAAACAGATTTAACATTTCGGGCTGATGACTTTTCAACCATAGTATTTTGCTTTTATATCAAAAAATCCATTCCTCTTGTATTCCACATCTAATAACATTGATTAACTGCATGCACTAATTACTGGTGAAGAAATGTCAATCTTCAGCATTCTTCCAATGCACAAACCCGAAATGGATTATTTACATTCTCGGCTATTCTTGTTCCTGATCGCATATTAAAAAGCAAGTTTGATGCAACTACGTACTTGTTTGTCACAGTTAATCTCAACTCTCAGATATTCTTGGCCTTTCAATACAGGCCTGAAGTCTGCAAAATCTACCGATATTTTAAGTTAAATTAAATATTGATCTGGGCTGAGTTAATCTATTATTCTAGTAAATAAAAGATTCATAGTGCTTTTAAATGGTTTTTAATTCTTCTCTGACTCGAACCGTTATCTAAGGACTGACTAGTCATCTTCACAGTAAACAGCGGCCTTTATGATATTTTGGAGTTTTATTGATGTGCGCTGTAGTCATGTTTTACAGCTGTTGTAACAGATGTGCAGCGATCAATTCATTGGATTTTTGTGCCTCTTGCGCAAGAAGTGACCTTGTGACCTCCTTGCAAGAAGTGACCTTGTGACTGTTTGACAAGTCTTCCCTCACCCAATTGTGACCTTTGAGAACTGTGTGTGTACTTTAAAGTAAAGCATTGTATGTTCTTTTCTTTTTACTGAATTTGTGATTTTGGTCACCCGACCAAGAAGTTAGGCAAGATGTCACGGCACTGCAGCACCAACAGACCACAAGGTGGGGTTTGAACTGAACACCCTAACAATAAGGATTACTTTCCATTTTTGCTCTCACCTGAAAAGCTCAGCCAGGCTGAGGAATGGATGGTCTGGCATGTCACAAGCAGGAATTGGTCTAGATTTTACTGCTAACAAAGAATGAATGGCGCTCACTGATCATTATGTGTACAGCTCCCGTTGACCTTTTGCGGGCTTTTGCAAATCAACTTATTGTCACTGGGGACTCTGATAGTATGTGGTAATCGCACAACTGCACGGACGGATGGTGGGATTTCACCAGCAATCTTCTGATATGCAGTAGAGTCCAGCCAGTGGGGAACAGGTCAATAACAGGCAGTGGGCAGGAGCTAGTGCTGGGAGCTGGTTTGCTGGCGTTGTATTTAAAGTCCTGTCTATAGCCTTTATGCAGGCTGCACATGGGAGGATTGGGGAGGAAGTGGTGTTGTGGTACTGTCACTGGACTAGTAATCCAGAGAGCCAGGGTATCCCAGGATAGATAGGTTTCAGTGGACCAGGTTGCCACAGGAGGCAAGGCAGGTGTGGGATCCCTCAGAAAATGAGAAAAGTGCCGGTCATTGGCACCAATCCTTCTGATGGTTATTAGCACTGCTGCCTCTGTGGCCTCTGATAACCACAGGGAGCTCCAGAGCTCCAAGGGCAGCACGGTGGCACAGTGTTAGGGGCGGCACGGTGGCACAGTGGTAGGGGCGGCATGGTGGCACAGTGGTTAGCGTTGCTGCCTCACAGTGCCAGGGAGCCGGGTTTGATTCCCGGCTTGGGTTACTGTCTGTGTGGAGTTTGCACATCCCCCCACTGTCTGCATGGGTTTCCTCCGGTTGCTCCGGTTTCCTCCCACAGTCTGAAAGACGTGCTGGTTGGGTGCATTGATCCGAACATTCGCCGGAGAGTGGCGGCTAGGGAAATTTCAAGTAACTTCATTGCAGTGTTAACATAAGCCTTACTTGTGACTAATAAACTTTTAATTTTAACTTTAGATGAAGGACAGGCAAGGGGACGTGAATGGAAGTGGAAGTTGTGAACAGCACTCTTGTCACTACTGCAGGGGTGGTGAAGGCTGAGGCACCACCAACAGCATCTGAATCACATCGGATAGCAGAGGAGGAGCCACCATCTGAGTAGTGAGCAGAGAGTGTGGCAATAGCCCAGCACATCCTGCACCAAACCAGATACTCCCACATCGCTGTGCACTGATGCACTTTTACAGTGGGCGTCACCAGCTGGGGAGCAGGGCACAGTAGTGAAGGAGTAGCAGATAGAGGCAGCAACAGCTCCGGTCACCTTCCACTAGACTGATTACCCCATGATGCACAGCTTCCTGCAGATAGTGAGCCCCAGGAGTCCTCAATGAAGAGGTAGATACTGGAGCAACAGTGTGAAATGTACGGGCGTATGTCAGTGTTCCCAGAGACTTATTTTTTATTTGTTCATGGGATGTGGGCATTGCTAACTAGTTCAGCATTTATTGCCCATCTCTGAGGGCATTTAAGGGTCAACCACATTGCCGTGGATCTGGACTAACATGCAGGCCAAACCAGGTAAGGATGACACATTTTCTTTTCTAAAGGACACTGAGCCAATCAACAATGGTTTCATGGTCATCATTAGACTTCTAATTCCAGATTTATATTGAATTCAAATCCCACTATCTGGCATTGCGGGATTCGAACTTGGATCCCCAGAGCATTATCCTGGTTCTCTGGATTACGAGTCCAGCTACAATGCTGCTATGCCATCACCTTCCCATTTTCATTCTCATGTGCAAACAGTGGAGGAGTCCATCAATGCTATGAGTAGCACTATTATTTGGGCACATGGTCTCCTCCATATTACCCTATCTGATTGCCTAATGACCCTTTGGAAAAGCAATCTGGTCTGGCCAAGGTGTGACTCCAGACTCAGAGCAATATGGTTCACTTTTCACTGCCCTGTGAAAAATGCCTGAGAAAAATGTTCAGTTACAAACTAGCTCACTATTCAAAGGTGATTAAAGATGGGCAATAAATGCTGCCTTTGTCACTAACACCCTCATCCTTCTCGATCTCTTGGCTAAGATTGAGCATCAGTTTAAAAAAGATTATTTATTAGTGTCACAAGAAGGCTTACATTAACACTGCAATGAAGTTAGTGTGAAAATCCCCTAGTCACCACACTCCAGTGCCTGTTCGGGTACACTGAGGAAGAATTTAGCACGGCCAATGCACCTAACCAGCACATCTTTCAGATTATGAGAGGAAACTGGAGCTCCCGGAGGAAACCCATGCAGACACGGGGAGAACGTGCAGGCTCCGCACAGAGAGTGACCCAAGCCGGGAATCGAACCCAGGTCTATGATACTGTGAGGCAGTAGCGCTAACCACTGTGCTACCGTGCCACCAGATCAAGCACCCAAGAAGCAGTGCAATTCTTCATCTTGTCAGCTTGGATCTTGTTTGTCTCTCTTGTGGGGTCTACCAATTGGATTCAATTAGATTTTGAATTTGATTTTTGGAGCAAGCAAGAAATGGATTCGGGTTTGCCTGGTCCACTCTGAGCATTGGCTTTGTAACTTTAAGGATGGAGTAAAAACTAGAAAAAAAACACCCTCATCCTTTGAATGGATATTAAAAAAAGCTTGCTGTTCTGTTTATCTGGCATTCATGCACTGGAATTATCCTTCCGTTTAATTTAAATGTTCGTCCAGTGAAAAAAATCATTATTTGATTAAAATAGAAATTGAAATATAAATAAAGCACTTAAGTAAAAAGTTTTTTTTTAAATGTGATGTATAGACGTATTAAGCTGAGCACAACTAACTTTCATTTAAATAGATAATTAACTGAGGCACTGGTTTGAAAGGGAGTGTCTAATAAAAACAGAACATAGATTGAATGACAGAATGCTATTGATTACTTCTGGTCAGTAATTTGAAGCCAAGATGGAAGGAAATGAGCTGTCCAGCAATGAAAGATTTTCTATTGATGTGTTAGTTACTTTCATTGTAACAACTGTGTAAGTAAATTTACAAATATAAGTTTTAAAAAGATTTAAAACATTTTCAGAGGGTGCACCGTCCAGGACACCTAATCAACAAATTGCTCGGTGGCTCAGTGGTTAGCACCGCCTCATAGCGCCAGGGACCCAGGTTGGATTTCCAGCTTGGGTCACTGTCTGTGTGGAGTCTGCACTTCCTCCCTGTGTCTGTGTGGGTTTCCTCCGACAGTCCAAAAGACGTGCTGGCGAGATGCATCAACCATGCTAAATTCACCCTCAGTGTTCCTGAACAGGCGCCGGAGTGTTTCGACTTGGGGATTTTAACAGTAACTTCATTGCAGTGTTAACATAAGCCTACTTGTGACACTAATAAATAACCTTTAACTTGGTAAGGAATTCCATATTAACCTTGACAAACTTACATCTTATTGAATAAGGTGCAGCAAAGTTTTAACAATATACCAAGATCATAATGATTGCTTAATACCCTTACTGACTCTGAAAAGCAAACTCGACATTATGTGTGCTAACTTTCTTCATGAAGAAAAATAATCCACATTATTTTCAAACGAAATCTTCTTTTGTAAAGATTTTTTTGTCTTTATTTTAGCTTCTATCTTAATCCAATCATAAATGTTTATTAGGCCATCTGAAAACTTCAATTACTAGTGAAAGATAATAAATGTTTTTTACTTACTGTTTTTTTGCCTGTGGGAATACTTCAATCTGATTGGTTGCTTACCTTGCTTGCTTCCATCACTTTTGCTGCACCCTTGGAGATCCTGTTGAGATGGTGCCAGATTTAAACTGTTTTTGGGTAAAAGAAAAACCATGCCACAGTAATCACAAGATCTTTGTGGGCAGTTTTCTTCAAGGACAGCAGTAAGGATCCTTGCTTCATGGCTGACCACAAAATCTGAGCTATTTACTGGAACATCATTAAGATGAGGGACAGAATTCAAAACCCATGTCACTTATACTTAAAAAATAATGGCATTGGTGGACCTTCGGTAACTGTATGAATTATTGCTCCAAGTTACCTTTAAAGCAGTTGTCCTGAGCTTGGCTTCACTAAAGCTTGTTGCATAAAGGGATGCTGAGCCGAGTACTATTCCGTTCTTACTTTATCACAAAATCTGATAGCATAAGAGAATTGGAAAAGTGGAATCAAAATCACAAAAAAATCACAAGACACTTTCTGGTCAGTATCTCGTATTCCCACTTGGCAAACCAGGTACTTTCGAGAAGCCTGTCATTTTATCAACCCAGATGGACTCCTCTTATATGTATTTGAAGGATCTCATGGACAGGTTTGACCTGGCCACTTCCCAGAGAAGGAAACAGCTGCTAGAGGCCGGGCACTTCCACTCAAGCTGATTAAATGCATTCACTATATTGCTGGAGGAATCGAGACACGCTGTTTCTGATGCGCCAACTTGGATGCAGCAACATATTCTCTTTAGGGATGCAGAAAGATACGGAGCAGGTTAATGGTGGTGAGATGGCTATATCTACCATGCATGTCGCTGATCTTACCATTGTAGGGAAATGTGGACTGAACCAGATATTTCAGAATTCTAACAGTCTCTGTTAGAACACTGACAGGCTGGAAATTTCTTTTCAGGAGAGATAGAATCATAGAATTCCCACAGTGCAGAAGGAAGCCATTTGGCCTATTGAGACTGCTCCGAAAACATTCCCACCTAGGCCCTATCCCTATAACCCCACGAATTAACCCTACTAATCCCCTGACACTAAGGGGCAATTTAGCACGGTCAATGCACCCAACCTGCACATCTTTGGACTGTGGGAGGAACCCGAAGCTCCCAGAGGAAACCCACGCAGACGTGGGGAGACTTGCAAACTCCACACAGACTAGAGTGTGCCCAAGGCTAGAATTGACCCTGGTGCTGTGAGGCAGTAGTGCTAACTGCTGTGACACCGTGTCACCCTCTTAATATAAAGTAGTAATTGAAAATAAAATGTTTTAACTTACTAAAAACATATCTATATTTAATAATTCCAAAATTGCTCAATTAGCCATTTCCAGATTTTTTAAACAACTGATCGAATATATTACAGTGCATAACCTCATTGCTTTGGTAGTTATTGTAGTTTTGTCAGCAAATTATGACAATATGTGTGTACCTCAGGATCAATAAACATGATTTTAAATTAACCCTTGATAATACTAACACAGTTATTTTGTAAAGATGTACCAGTGAACTTAATTTTTCTTTTTTTAGTTCATTCATGGGACATGGGTGTCGCTGGCTGGCCAGCATTTATTTCCCATCCCTAGTTGCCTGAGGGCAGTTGAGAGTCAACCACATTGCTGTGGCTTTGGAGTCACATGTAGGCCAGACCGGATAAGGATGGCAGATTTCCTTCCCTAAAGGATATGAGTGAACCAGATGGGTTTTTCTGACAATCAACAACGGTTTCATGGTCATCAGCAGGTTCTTAATTCCAGATATTTTCTATTTAATTCAAATTCCACCATCTGCCATGGTGAGATTTGAACTTGTTTCCCCAGAACATTAGCTGAGATTATGGATTAATAGTCTAGTGATAATAAAGTTTATTTATTAGTGTCACATGTAGGCTTACATTAACACTGCAATGATTTTACTGTGAAAATTCCCGAGTCGCCACACTCCAGTACCTGTTCGGGTACACTGAAGGAGAATTTAGCATGGCCAATGCATCTAATCAGCACATCTTTCAGATTTTGAGAGGAAACCGGAGCACCCATAGGAAACCCACGCAGACACGAGGAGAACGTGCAGACTCCACACAGTGATCCAAGCCAGGAATCGAACCCAGGTCCCTAGCACTGTGAGGCAGCAGTGCTAACCACCTAGGCCGTTGCCCACCTAGGCCGTTGCCTCCCCTTTTCCCAGAATATGTATCTTCAAATGACAGAATGTTGCACTAGGGTGGAAAAGTTTTACTACCAAATGATTTTAAACAGGTTTTCCCCTTTTCCTGCAGAAAATAAAAGATGCAAATGAGGAAATCCATTATGAGTCTGACATTTGCATTGTGAGGACCACCAGAGAGAAATGAAGGGAAACTTCAAAACAGAACCACCGGGGATGTCTCTGTGGGTAAAGTGTTCATCCTAAACAGGGCATGCTGAAGAAGAGAATTCTGCCTGAGGATATAATCATTAACTGCAGCAAGTCAGGGCCTTGCTGTTTGGGAACTTACATTTCATTGAGTAATCTGCAGAGCAAATCTAATATCCAACCTCATATTGACAACTAGCAATATTTTTGATGGGAATTAAAGGTAATGAAATGCCACTGAGGCATAATTAATGTAATGTTCTAATTTAAAAATGTGCTTCGTCAATGCAGGCTAATCGCAAATGTCATTGTGAACTTTCTTTGGAAGATTATATTAAGAGGTATTGAGACATGTCTTTAATTCACAGGGGCTTGCTAGACATTACCATATTTAAAGGCTATTTTATGAAACAAGCATGTTTATATCAGTTGGATGTGGCTATTTCTCGCTCAAAGTAAAAGTAAAAAGTTTATTTATTAGTCACAAGTAGGCTTACATTAACACTGCAATGAAGTTACTGTGAAATTCCCCTAGTCGCCACGCTCCGGCACCTGTTCGGGTACACTGAAGGAGAATTTAGCATGGCCAATGCACCTAACCAGCACGTCTTTCGGATTGTGGGAGGAAACCGGAGCACCCGGAGGAAACCCCAGCAGACACAGGGAGAACCCAGGCTCACACAGATGGTGACCCAAGCTGGGAATCAAACCCGGGCCCCTGGCGATGTGAGGCAGCAGTGTTAACCACTGTGCCACCGTGCTACCCTAGTTGCAGCAGCAGTTTTAAAAAAATATTCTTTCACGTGCACAGTAGCATAGTGGTTAGCACTGCTGCTTCACAGCTCCAGGGACTTGGGTTCAATTCCCGGCTCGGGTCACTGTCTGTGCGGAGTTTGCACATTCTCCCTGTGTCTGCGTGGGTTTCCGCCGGGTGCTCCGGTTTCCTCCCACAGTCCAAAGATGTGCAGGTTAGGTTGATTGGCCAAGCTAAATTGCCCCTTAGTGTCCTGGGATGCGTAGATTAGAGGGATTAGTGGGTAAATATGAGGGTTAGAGGGATTAGCAGGTAAATATGTAGGGATATGGGGATAGGACCTGGGTGGGATTGTTGTCGGTGCAGACTTGATGGGCCGAATGGCCTCTTTCCGCACTGTAGGGGTTCTATGGTTTTATGGTGATAAGGACTTTGTTGGCTAGCAGCATTTATTGCTCATCCTAATTGCTCTTGAGAAGGTAATTGTGAACCACCTTCTTGAACTGCTGCAGTCCATGTGGTGTAGGTTAACAATGCTCTCCGGGATGGAGTTCGAGGATTTTGACCCAGCAACAGTGAAGGAACGGTGAGATAGTCCAAGTCAGGATAGTCTGTGGTTCGAAGGGGAATTTGCAGGTGGTGGTGTTTCCAGGAGAGAAAATGCTGGAAAATCTCAGCCGGTCTGGCAACATCTGTAAGGAGAGAAAAGAGCTGACGTTTTGAGTCCAGACGACCCTTTGTCAAAGTGACAAAACAAATGTGCTTTGACAAAGGGTCACCTGGACTCGAAACGTCGGCTCTTTTCTCTCCTTACAGATGCTGCCAGACCCGCTGAGATTTTCCAGCATTTTCTCTTTTGCTTTCAGAATCCAGCATCTGCAGTAATTTGCTTTTATTATGTGGTGTTTCCAGGTATCTAGTGATCTTGCTCTAGGTGGTAGAGGTCACAGATTTGGAAGGTGCTGTCGAAGGAGCCTCGCCGAGTTGCTGCAGTGCTTCTTGTAAATGGTACACACTGCACTGTACACAGTGATACTCTGCATTGGTGGCGGAGGGAATGGATGTTTAAGGTGGTGGATGGGGACCATCAAGCGGCTGTTTGTCCTGGATGGCGTTGAGCTTCTTGAGTGTTGTTCGAGCTGCACTCATGCAGCTATGTGGTGAGTATTCCATCACATTTCTGTCTTATGCCTTGTTATTTACCATGATTTCTGCCTTGTAGATGGTGGGCAGGCTTTGGGGAGCCAGCCAGTGACTAACCTCCTTAGGCTTTGGAGCCTCCTGCAGCCTCCTTCTGAACTGTAGGGATTCTATGGATTCTATACTATTACAATCTTGAGGCAAACCTCCGATTTTCTCCAACTGAGCATTCAAGACAAATTTACCGATTTCTTATTGTTCCATTTATCAGGTAAAGCTTCTTTAGTTTTAAATGCAGCTGGTGTGAGGTGATCTCATTGGGATCGGCAGAGATTGGTCTTGAATAGCAAACTGGAGACCATTTAAACTGAGATTCCTGGGAATACGGAGAAAATCAGACCAGGTTAACTAGGCCAAAGGGAATTTAACCTCAATGACTGGGGCTTGTTGGGTGTCTTGATGAAAGGAGTGTGCATGGGAGTGCCGGTGGCAGGGGCACACTTGCACCCTGCTCGCGGCACACCAGTGTGACATGGCACAGCGGTTGGGAACCACTGATCCAGCAGGTGCAGTTTAAATGTAATATGTCTTCCAAGGAAGATGGAGATGAGGAGGAATTTCTTCTCTCAGACATTCATTAATCTTTTACATTCTCCAGACCAGAGTAATGGAGGCAGGGCCACTGAGTATAATCAAGGCTGATTTAGACAGAATTTTCATCTCCAAAGGTCAGGTGGCAGGCAGGAAAGTGGAGCTAAGGCCACAGTGGGCGGCAGAGTGGCACAGTGGTTAGCACTGCTGCCTCACAGCGCCAGGGACCTGGGTTTGATTCCTGGCCTGGATCACTGTCTGGAGTCTGCACGTTTTCCCCATGTCTGCGTGGATTTCCTTTGGGTGCTCCGGTTTCCTCCCACAGTCCAAAAGATGTGCTGGTGAGATGTGCTTGGCCATGCTAAATTCTCCCTCAGTGTACCCGAACAGGCATGTGTGGCGACTCGGGGATTTTCACAGTAACTTCATTGTAGTGTTAATGTAAGCCTACTTGTGACACTAATAAATAAACTTTAAACAGTCAGATCAGACAATCTTATTGGGGGCAGAGCAGGTTCAAGGGGTCAATTTCTAATGTTTTCATTGTCGATCTCAGTGACAGGTTTTTCCATTATGTGTGAAGCGACCTCCCAAGTTCACACACAGAAACTGAAGTCAAATTCAATTTGCTGTTTTCAAATTGCCTTCTTTTTATTGTTAATATTTGATATTGCATCAATGCAAACCAAACTCTACAAGTACCTCACAGTATTAATCCTATTAGAAAGTATAAGGTATAAATATTTCAGTGTGCAGAGTCATGTCACTTTATTAAACACAGTGGGCATCATGACCAAGAGCTGGATTGATATTATTTTAACATTTTGGAATATAAAAGGTCAATCCTGAAAATGGATAAAGAGCAGCTAAGAAAGACATTTTAAAAAATCCTAGAGCTTATGCCCAATTTTATTTTTTGTGCCGTCATGTATTTTTAAAAAATGTTATGCTACTTCCTCTGGTTTCAGCATCTGAAGGCAATTGGCAACCCATTCCCGATACTCTGCCCATGTTAATTTGCCATGTACAGTTACATGCCTAACATGTACAGTTACATGCCGAACATGTAACATGTCTTCTTTTACCTCCTATCATAGATAGCTCCCCCAAGACTTTTCCTTTGGGTTGGGCTCACCAGTTTGGGGATCATTCCAGTCCTGACCCTGCTCCGAGTGGGAAAGAGTCCGAGGAAAGTGATTTTGCTGAATATCGCCACTAGTTGTCTCGGGGCCACATTCCCCACTCAGTGAGGGGCAGCAGTGGTGGGGTGGAGGTAGGAATTTTGGAGGGGGAGGTTGCCACAGTCACTGGAATCCTCAGCGGAGGATGGGGGACAGACACAGCCATGTTCAGCTGGGTGTTGATGCGTTGCTTTGGGAGCCGCGAACAAGATAGCTTGACTTGGATCTTCAGTTTAAGATGTTTGAATACATGTCAGAGTTCCCTAAGGCAGTCACGAAACTGGAGGAGTTCATTCAGCTCAGGAGCATTGCCGTGGCGCAGGGTTTTGAACGCGTGAAGTCCTCCATTGACAAAGTGGCCAACCTCATGGGGAACTATATGTGGGAGCACTCAGTGGGCGCAAGACCATTGGACCAACATGCGCAGAAAGCATGTCGAACTCTGTAGCATTGACCAATCAATAGCATCAAAGGTACAAAAATGCATGGAGTGGAAACCATTTGAACTCCAGCTGATGACCCCTGCCCCCAGCGATCGAGAATGTCATCAAAGGGCCAAGACAGTTAGTGATGAGGGTGACCCTACCTCATCCCCCTCAGAGGGCATCATCATCATCAACATCTGTTCATGCCTTTTGACAGAGGCTGTCCCTGCATTGACACCAGTACTGGTGCCCCCTCTGGCACTCCTATAATGAAGACAACTGCAAGCAAACGCACACAAGCAAGCCTCTTCCACTTGTATTCCAAGACCACAAGGGGGAACCGTGCCGGAGTGAAGTTCACTGCGTTGTTCATCACACTGAGTGGGTCACTTTTGTGGTCTTTATTTCCGGCTACATAAGGTGATTATTTTTAATTACATTGGCGGTGTTTAGCCATGAAACTAGATGTGTGAGCTTCCATTCTTTGATGGTAAAGTGGAAAAAGAAGGATTAGTGGGAGAGGGATGTCAAGGTCTGTGCATGGGGTCGCTGAGACCACTAGAGGGGTGTATAATCGGTAAGAATAGAAATTCTGGGTGTTAGAAACCATAGAATCCCTACAATACAGAACGAGGCCATTTGGCCCATCGAGTCTGCACCAACAACAATCCCACCCAGGCCCTATGCCAGTAACCCCACACATCTATCCCGTTATTCCCTCTAACCTATACATCCCGGGACACTTTAGCATGGCCAAAGCACCTAACCCGCACATCTTTGGACTGTGGGAGGAAACCTGAGCACCCGGAGGAAACCCACGCAGACACGAGGAGAATGTGCAAACTCCACACAGACAGTGACCCAGGCCAGGAATCGAACCCAGATCGCTGGGGCCATGAGGCAGCAGTGCTAACCACTGTGCCACCGTGCCGCCGTGTTGTGCGTTTAATGGATGTATTCCCACAATCAGAGTAAAAGTAGTACCAAGCATGATCTCCTCTTAACAGCACTGTGAGTGTATCTGCACCATATGGACTGCAGCGCTTCAAGAAGGTAGGTCTGCACCAATTTCCCAAAAGTGATTAGGGATGGGCTATGTTAAGGAATGCAGAAGAGACCACCACAATGTACAAAACCTTGCAGGAATGTAATATAGGGAGCTGCCCCACAATTGAGGCACTGGAATCATATCTTCTGGCTGCCTGCTGAATGGTTGCACTTGTGAGCAGATGCTGTCGTTGTAGCATTTCTGTGCCTCAGTCTCGTGGTCACATAAAGGTGAGAGTAACCACCTCTTTAAATGATGTCCCTCATTCCTGGAAGGCATCCATGGAGCCATGCTGGTATCATGAAGAGCTTTGGGATCCAAGACTACCAGAGGATAAAGCTTCCGTGACAGCCTGCAGGATAGTGAGCACTTATTGTAGTTGCAGGCCTGTTAAAATGTTTAGGGAGTGGAAGCCTTTCCAGTTGATGGATCTTCCCGGCCACTCACTCAGTGTCTTGTGATGGTCACATGGGTGCAATCAGTGATGTCCTCCACCTGAGGGTATGCAGTGATAGAGGTAAATCCTGTCTCTCCTTCCTCTCTTGTGCTCTCTTCATGCCCAGGGATCTATAGCTGTAGCTGAGGATGGTGGTTCCAGCACCCACAGAAAACTTTGGCCAATAGCTTTGCTTATTTAATGGAAACTATGTGCCAAGGATTGAGCGATCCATGCACCCTTTTATACACATCATGACGTGATTCCCTCTGCATTTCCCTACCCTGTTCTCCTCATTGACCTATTGGAGATCCAGCCTGGTTTCTGTGCATTGGCTCCAAAATTGCAGACTGGCCTTGAATGAGCTGAAAACCTGCTCATTTACATCATCAATTTCTCATTGCCCGTATTCAGGCAAGTCAGGGAGTCACACTTCCCAAACTCAGTTCCAAAATGTCTGAGCACCAGGACTGCTTTGGGAAGCCATCACAGATTGCGCCCTCATTGCCATCTTTCTCTCCTCCATTTCACCAACACAAATCCTGTCCCTGACCCCTTCTCAGTGTCTTAACGGCTGAGGTGGGAAGATCAAGTGAGTGAGGGATTGAATCCACACTGTTCTCCACCATATTCACTCTGTTGTCTACAGGGGAGGCGATGGCCTAGTGGCATCATCTCTGGACTGGTAATCCAGATACTCAGTTAATGACCTGGGGACCCGGGTTCGAACTGCTGATGGTGGAATTTGAATTTAATATTAAAAAAATCTGGAATTAAGAATCTACAGATGACCATGAAACCATTGTCGATTGTTGGAAAAACCCAACTGGTTCACTAATGTCCTTTAGGGAAGGAAATCTGCCGTCCTTACCTGGTCTGGCCTACATGTGACTCCAGAGCCACAGCAATGTGGTTGACTCTCAACTGCCCTCAGGCAATTAGGGATGGGCAATAAATGCTGGCCAGCCAGAATAAATTAAAAAAAGTCAATACTCAAGTGATGTTTCAGGCAAATGAATATTCAGTGAAAGCGGCTGGAGGGATATACAACCACCGGACATCAAAACACTTCACAGACAGTGAAGTACTTTTTGAAGTGAGTTGCTGTTGTAATGTAGGAAATGCAGCAGGCAATTTTGCACACGGCAAACTCTCAGAAACAGCAGTGTGATAATGACAAGATGACTTGTTCTTTTGTTATGTTGATGAGGGATTAATATTAGCGCACTGGGAATAACTTCCACTCTTCTACAAAATTATGCCATAGGATTCTTTACATCTACCCAAGAGCACAGGCAGATGGGGCATTACTTTAATGCCTCTTCAGAAAAATAGCACCTCCAAAACTGCAGCACTCCCATCATTAAGTAGCAGCATAGATGCTAAAGTACTAGAGTGAGTATTGAGGTGAGACTATTACCAACTGAGCTACAGATGACATTTAATGTGTCACACACATGCACACACATATAATGGTGAGAATGAAGTTAACTATCTGTTTTCTCATGCTTCAGAAAGATGTCACCTAATGCATGCACACCTAAATGCACAATCTGCACCCATCCTAGACTGTTGTTACACTTTAACATAGAACATAGAACATTACAGCACAGAACAGGCCCTTCGGCCCACGATGTTGTGCCGACCTTCATCTGAAACCAAGATCAAGCTATCCCACTCCCTACCATCCTGGTGTGCTCCATGTGCCTATCCAATAACCGCTTAAATGTTCCTAAAGTGTCTGACTCCACTATCACTGCAGGCAGTCCATTCCACACCCCAACCACTCTCTGCGTGAAGAACCTACCTCTGATATCCTTCCTATATCTCCCACCATGAACCCTATAGTTATGCCCCCTCGTAATAGCTCCATCCACCCGAGGAAATAGTCTTTGAACGTTCACTCGATCTATCCCCTTCATCATTTTATAAACCTCTATTAAGTCTCCCCTCAATCTCCTCCGCTCCAGAGAGAACAGCCCCAGCTCCCTCAACCTTTCCTCATAAGACCGACACTCCAAACCAGGCAGCATCCTGGTAAATCTCCTCTGCACTCTTTCCAGCGCTTCCACATCCTTCTTATAGTGAGGTGACCAGAACTGCACGCAATATTCCAAATGCGGTCTCACCAAGGTCCTGTACAGTTGCAGCATAACCCCACTTTAGGCCCAGATATTTTGCCATGACAGAGAGGCAATTTAAACCACCAGCTAGCCCCATTGAAGTAGAACTTTGGAACAACAGGAATGTGGAATCCAGAATGTGCAGAATAGGACAAGTCAAAGGAGGTCTGAACTTGGTGGATGTATTTGAATCATCAGGGTAACACTTTGGAGAGGCAAAGTGCCCCTTTCAATACGGCCTCAGGATAACTTTGGGAGGGGTGAGGCACTCCTTTTAATTGTTAAAAGTGGACATGATTTTGCACTTTTATGCACAAAATCAGTGGAGCTGTCCAGCTCTCAAATAACTGTGTTGCTGTCAAGGAACTGTCCAGATGTCAAGCAACTTTCAAAGAGCTGCCCAGCTGTCAAATCTGCCAAACCTGTCCAAGAAGTGTCAAAGCTGTCAAGGATCCTAGGTGAGTTGGCATGGAGGGGTTAAGGGGAAGAGTGGTGGGTGGGAGCCATGGGTTAGCATGGAAGTATGGGGCCATGGGGGTGAGTACAAAATTGGCATAGCGATATGGATCCTAAGGGTGGGGGCATGAGGTGGTATAGGTTGGCATTAATGAGACGTAGGCAGTGTATGGTGAGGTACATGGAGTGAGGCTGGGAGTGAGAGTTTTTGTTTTATTATTTATTAATTTAAGCACAGTGTTGGAGCACAGAAGCAGGCCTAATGTCCAGCCTGCATGACAGCCTGTGCATTCTTTCAGCATTGCCCGTGCTGACTCTAATTTAACACCAACACCATGCCCCCTCTGCCCCCACATCCACCCCCCCACTCCTCCCCGCCCCCACCCCCACCAGCCCGGCCAAAAAAAATCTGACCTGGTTAAAGGTCTGGTTTGCTGATCCCAGAAGTCACCTGACTGAGTGAACCTGATCCATTGACGGACTTTAGTAATTGGGAAGAGCTTTCATCCAATCAGTGGACTGATGAGGTCCAAGTCACCAAATTTGCAATGTGCTCCTTTTTTGAAAAATGGATTTCTAGTGTGGCAGGAAGGTGAAGCGCAGTGGGCTGACATCTTGAAATTCTTGCTGCACTGTTTGAATATTCTAATGTACTCCTAGCAGACCGCCCAAGTTCTACCCTCTGCAAACATGAGGTCATCCAAAACACTGCTCCCAGTGTCCTAAATCACACAAAACCCCGTCCAGCGAGTGACATATGCTTGTTGACGTAAATCGCCTCCAGGTTAAGAAACACCCCAATTTAAAATTTTCATTCTGGCCTTAAATCCCTCCAGGGCCTTGCCTCCCCCTATGCCTGTAATCTCCCCAGGTTCATTACTCTCCAATATATCTGCGTTCATCTAACTCTGGCCTCATTATGTATCCCTGGCTTTAATCATTCTGTGGAGATGCCGGCGTTGGACTGGGGTGAACACAGTAAGAAGTCTCACAACACCAGGTTAAAGTCCAACAGGTTTATTTGGTAGCAAATACCATAAGCTTTCGGAGCACTGCTCCTTCATCAGATGGAGTGGAAATCTGCTCTCAAACAGTTCACAGAGACAAAATCAAGTTGCAGAATATTGATTAGAATGCGAATCCTACAGCCAGCCAGGTCTTAAACGTACAGACAATGTGGGTGGAGGGAACATTAAACACAGGTTAAAAAGATGTGCATTGTCTCCAGACAGAACAGCTAGTGAGATTCTACAAGCCCAGGAGGCAAACTGTGGGGGTTACTGATAATGTGACATAAATCCAACATCCCGGTTTAGGCCATCCTCATGTGTGCGGAACCCGGCCCCCAGTTTCCGCTCAGCGACTCCGCGCCGCCGTGTGTCGTGAAGGCCGCCCCGGAGAACGCCCACCCTTTCGGCCTTGGATCTTCGGGTGGGCGTTCTCCGGGGCGGCCTTCACGACACACGGCGGCGCGGAGTCGCTGAGCGGAATCTGGGGGCCGGGTTCCGCACACATGAGGACGGCCTAAACCGGGATGTTGGATTTATGTCACATTATCAGTAACCCCCACAGCTTGCCCCTGGGTTTGCAGAATCTCACTAGCTGTTCTGTCTGGAGACAATACACATCTCTTTAACCTGTGTTTAATGTTCCCTCCACCCACATTGTCTGTACCTTTAAGACCTGGCTGGCTGTAGGATTCGCATTCTAATCAGTATTCTGCAACTTGATTTTGTGTCTGTTTGCACTGTTTGAGTACACATTTCCACTCCATCTGACGAAGGAGCAGCACTCCGAAAGCTTATGGCATTTGCTACCAAATAAACCTGCTGACTTTAACCTGGTGTTGTGAGACTTCTTACTTTAATCATTCTGACATTAGTGGGTGTGCCAAGCTGACAAGGCATTAAGCTCTGAAATGCCCTTCCCAAACTTCTCTAAATCTCCTTCCTCCTTTAACATATTCCTTAAAACCTATCTCTTTGAGCAAGTTTTATTCATAGAATCATGGAATCATAGGATCATATGCAGAAGGAGGCCATTTGCCCCATCGAGTCTGCACTAACCACAATCCCACCCAGACCTTATCCCCAGAACCCCATGCATTTACCGTAGCTAGTCCCCCTGACACTAAGGGGCAATTTAACATGGCCAATCCACCTAACCTTCACATCTTTCAGACTGTGGGAGGAAACTGGAGCACCCGGAGGAAACCCACGCAGACACAGGGAGGATGTGCAAACTCCACACAGACAATGACCCAAGCCTGGAATTGAACCTGGGTCCCTGGCGCTGTGAGGCAGCAGTTTTAACCACTGTGCCACCGTTCCACCCCAAATCTGCCCTGATATCTCCTTAGGTGCCTTGGTGTTATTTTTCCCTTTATCATCCGAGCACCATGGGATGTTTTATCACATTAAGGGCACAGTATGAGTACGGATTGTTGTTGTTGCTATGAGATCAAACTAGTCCTGCCAGCATTTTACTACATTTCCAGTGTTAACATGTTAACACAGAGAAACTCATTTGGGAACAAAAGTACAGCATGAATCCTGGATTGGAAACAAATTGTCTTCTTTACTCATGTTTTTGAGTTGATATGCAATGTGGTGACATCTATTGGCCAATTTTAGATAGAATCTGTAAAATAGTGGTAATATTGTAAATAGTTATAAGTTTGCTGATATTAATAATGACATGTGACCAGTGAATAGAATGCCACAATTGTATGTCAGTACAATCATGCCTTGTGTGTTTGGTTTCCTTTTGGATTGATGACACAAGTGTTAATTCCCCTGTATAAAATTCTGTAGAGTAGAAACGGTGGCAAAGTGGTTTGCGCTGTTGCCTCACAGCGCTAGGGACCCCAGGTTCAATTTCCGGCTTGGGTCACCATTTGTGCGGACTCTGCACGTTCTCCCCATGTCTGCGTGAGTTTCCACCGGGTGCTCCCGTTTCCTGCTACAGTCCGAAAGGTGTACTGGTTAGGTGCATTGGCCATGCTAAATTCTCCCTCACTGTACCCGAACAGGCGCCCGAGCATGGCGACTAGGGGATTTTCACAGTAACTTCATTGCAGTGCTAATGTAAGTCTACTTATGACACTAATAAATAGACTTTAAAACTTTAATGTGGAGAGCAAATAAACAATAGGAATTAAATATTGTATCTTGTGAAAAACATCCAGTCAATCTGATTCTGCCATTTTATGCCACCACCGTGGGCAGATTTCCACCCCGTGTCATTGAAAAGGGCCTGCGTACCATCAGTAATTGAAGAAATATTCATGGAGGGCAAAGGGCAAGAAGGAGGCCAAAGAAGATTTGAAATTCTTACAATTAGCGTGAGTCATCTCACACAGAGTAGGTTAAAGTTGGAGCGTCAGAGGTTAAACCAATTTCATGTGGCACAGAAAATGGGCAAGAAATTAATTTTCAATATTGCAGATGACTCTGCATAAGACCCAAGTATGTGACTATACTCCATAATGATTAATCAGTCTCTGGAAAGCTATATATTTAACCAGTGATGACAAATTTTCTTTAGTCCTTCCTGCACTTACATTTTATCAAATGAAAATGAATGCTGAGATAATCAACATGCTTCAGATTTGCATTAGAGTGAAAACAATCCAGTGGGTAACATTTGTTATTGGCCTTACCAAGCTGATGTAACAATGGCAAACTAGAGGCTTTAGTGTCTTCCATTCAGGCCTTAGGAAGAAAGGAGAATCATTGGATAAATAGGATAATTACAATATTTGACAGGACATAAACTGGTCTGAGCACTTAAATGGCACTTCTCCCTTACTTTCGGTTGTGATATTACTGAAAAAAAATTATTGTTCACAAGGTAATCAATAGAAAGTGCATTATTTGCAGTAATTGGAACTATGCTTTGAACAATAGATCTGTCAATTAAAGAAGTGGTTTTGGCGAGACGTATGCTGTAATCCTGTAAGGTTAGAAAAGGAGATGGAGCTACAATTAATAACGTGTCACTATTAGTTGATGATTAGAAAGCGGCTTGGCAGCATAACGTTTGCATTGATATCCTGATATTAATTGAATGGTGCAGTGAGCTGTGGGTAACACGTCCTATTTATTATATCAATGAGTAAAGAACTTCAAGGAACAAACCATTCTTCAGCCTACTGAAAGCTCAAAATTCTAAAGTACACTTTATCCTGGGAAAAGTATTAAGCTATCCACTGAATAGGATATTCAGGCAATTGGTGTATTCCAGGATCTCTGTCTGAAATGGAGATAAGTTGGGATATTCTACCAATGGGCTTGTCAAGCTTTAATATACAATTTCAATGTCTGATGTCTGTGCTTTTGTTTTAACTCTGTGCAAATATACTTTACTTCAAAACACACGCTTAACATAATCCATTCCCAAGTTCTAGCTGCGAAGAAAAAAAAGACAAAAAAAAATACCGAACTGCAACTTCCTTTCTCTCGGTCTCTCTTTGTGTTTCTCCTGATAATGCTAACTGAGCAATGAAATGCAGTTGAGCACCTTCCTTTCTTAAGCAGTCATATTCCATATTGTACATTAATACCACAGCAATTTAATATCAAGTGAATGTTTTAAGCGTAGGAAATCGGAGCAAGAATAGTCCATTCGGTCCCTCGAGCCTATCCTTTCATTCAACGTGATCATGGTTATCTTCTACCTCAATGCTATTTTCCCACTCTATACCCAGCGGAGGGATGGACATTGCTGGGGACCTCTCCCCCCCACTTGGAGGACACTGCTATCTGACACTCCCTGTAGTTCCTCAACTCCTTTCTCTGCATTCTCCAACAATAAAGCTATTTCAATGGCCTTCTTTAGATCCAAATTGGATTACGCCTATAATTTTTCAGACTGTCTCCTTGTTAATTCCACAGACCAGCATATCTCACAACATGTCATTCAGGGATGGCCCGAATTCACAGTGCTCTGCCAATTTTCATAGCCTGGTCAGAAATTCAGTGACAGATTCTCCAAGCCTTCACCCTGCTATGTTAAAGTGGTATCACTGGAGCATCACCCTTTTATTGACAGCGATATCTTAATGTCTTTCAAGGGCTACAGCAAGCAGGTCAGTCCCAAGTCTATTGACTGCTGACCTGGGTGGAGTCAGCTGCTTTTAAACCTCCCGATGCTCCTTCCCTATTGGGGTAGCTCAAATTCAACGAGGTACACGGGGAGATCTATTGATGATCCACTGTGGCCACCATAACAATGTCCCATTAACTTTTATAGCCCACTTGAGTGGCAGCAGCTGGTTCCTTAAAAGGAGGGGTTACGATTGTTAGTTATACACCACTTCACCATCCATTGACTCTGAAGTGCTTCCTAAAGAGAGCAGCTGTTCAGTCTGAGTTCATTTATTTAATGAGTTTTTTTCCTCCAAAGTGCTTCTTAGAAAGTGTAGGTGTATAATCTGAAGGGGGCAGGTCCTTTGGCAACCCCATAGCGGGTGTCACTCACTTGTGGGAGGTGCCAGTGATTGGGAATGGGGTCTTATCCCAGCAAGAAGGGGGAGTTCTAAGAACTCTAAGGAGCCATTCTTGCCATCGTCTTTAGATCCAGCATATCTCATTCACGGCACAAATTACCCAAAGCTCCAAAGAAATGTGCACAGAGTGAATTTTCCCTTTCCACCTGCAACGGGAATCGTAGTGGATGAATGGCAGGCCATGGAAAGATCCATTGATCTCAGGCGGAATTTTCCAGTTTTGGGGCGAGCGCGGCTGGAAAATCCTGTCCGCATTGTGGGTGGATTGTGATCCGGATTGTGCCGACCCCGGATTGCATCACAGTTCCCACTGGAGAATACACTTAGGAATTTTTTGAGAGAATTAATAATAATCTCACCCACGCTCATAGTTGATGGGGTTAAGTGAGAAAACACCCTGAGACTGGGAGTGAGCTGGAACACACACACTCTCACCTTCTTGCACTCTAATGGCCAATTACACTTTTTTAAAATTACCAATTTATTGCTTTGACAGTGATTTCTATCAATCAGCCGATTTCTTTTCCTCATGCTCAACCTTTTTAATGAAATTAATGTATCTCTCCGAAATCTGCTCGTTGGCCCTTAACTGAGAAAAAAATAGAAATGTGTTCCCTCGTGCAAAAATGTTAGACAAGCCAGCTCTAGTCAGTGAATAAAGACCTCATCTCCTTATAGGACAATACCGCCATCCCGGGGATCAGTCTGGTGAACCTTTGTTACAATCCCTCTGTGCCAGGTATATCCTCCCTTAGGTAAGGAGACTGCTGACAATAATCCAGTTGTGCTCTCACCAAGGCTTTATACAATCGCAGAAGGATTTATTTATTCCTGTACTCAAAGTCGCCTTGCAATGAAGGTCAACACACCACTTGCCTTCCTAATTATTTGCTGCACCTGTATTTTAGCTTCCATTGACTTATGTGTCGGAATTTTACCGCCTCGTCTGCCCCAGAATCAGGGCGGGCAAGGATCGCGGAACTGAATTCTCCATTGACCTCGGGCAGGATTTCACAAGCTTCGTCCGAGCGAGGTCATGAACAAAACTACCCGTTGTCTCTTTGGACATCAACACAACCCAATCTCTCACCATTTAAAACATATTCTGCATTTCTGTTTCTCCCACCAAAGTGGATAACTTCACATTTTTCCACATTATATTCCGTCTGCCACGTTCTTGTTCACTCACTTCGCCTGTCTGAATCCCTTTAAAGCCTCATCCTCGCAACTCACAGTGTGGGCCGAATGGCCTACTTCTGCTGCTACACCATATGGGGCGGAATTTTCCCATCCCGCCCGCCTTGGGAATCATAGTGAGTGGGAAAGGACAATGCAAAGGTTCGTTGACCTCGAGCAGGATTTTCCGGTCTTGGGGCGAGCGCGGCCAGAAAATCCTGCCATCGTCTTGTGGTTTTCACCACATCCATTGCTTTCCTCTTATCCAATCTGCTTACATCTTCAAAAAAGCCTTAACAGACTTGATTTTCCTTGCATAAATGCATGTTTACTCGACCAAATCTTTCATTATTATCTAAGTGTCCAATTATCACATCCTTTCTAATAGATTCTATTATTTCCCCGACCATTGATATCAGGCAAACAAGTCAGGCCAACTTGCTCATTCCCTCCTTTCCTAAACATTAGGGTAAGATTTACTACCTTCTAATCTGCAGGAACTATAGATTTTAGAATCTATAGAATTTTGGAATATGACCACCGAAGCATCCACTATCTGTACAGCTATCCCTTTCAACACTCTGGGGTGTGGATCATTAGATCCTAGGGATTTATCCACTCTCAGATCCACTAATTTCTCCAGAATTAATTGTTACTAATGCTAATTTATTTCATGTCCTCATTCATGCAGGTCCCGAGGCTCACTAGTATTCCCGGGAGGTTTTTGCATCTTCTTCTGTTAGGACAGACACAAAGGCCTAAATTTTCATTCCCAGGCCAGGTGCGCAGGGAGAGATGCATCCCTTCAAAAATGGCCACCTCCCATTCCAATTTCGGGTGGGGGGAGAGGAGGGGTGTGGGGAGGTGATGGGATGATGGGGGGAGGGGGAAGGGATGGATGGGGGGTTTAGATGAGCTGGATTCAGAGTTGGAGTGGGCAAGCCCAGAAGTGGTGTGGGGTCAGAGGTAGACCCAGTGTGGGTTGGATAACTCAGACACATATAAAAGGCACCCCTTCTGAGCATTTGGTCTGAGTAATAGTTCCTGAATGCTGCATATCCAGCACCTTGGAGGAGACATTTTTGTGCAGTGTGCTGATTGCTCCATTAAGAGCAATGTAGCAGATTAAGGGCCACCTGGTCTGGGGGACCAAATGGGACTCATAATGGGGAATCACCCCAGCAGGTAGAGCTCTCTTAAGGGAGACATTTTGGGAGCTAGCTGCAGACATGCAGCTGCTGTACAATTCTTGTTAATAAATCCTTTTTTGTGTTCACTAATGAACTCTGTGAAAAAGCCTTGTTACAGGTTTCAGGTCAAAGCTGTAAAAATTGTCCAATTGTTAGATTTTCCTGGAAAAGAAACCCCGTCACAGGCTTTCTCCATGGGAGAACTGTCTGCTGCTTCCTAATAAAAAATATGGTGAACTAAACTACTAAGTGGATTCTCAAGACACAACCAGGGAGATGCATTGTCTTGCTACTATTACTAAATGAAGATAAGATACAGTGATTTAGTTAGCTGGCTTGACTCGATGGATGAATGAGCAATGTTTCCATTCTCATTATCCCAACCACTTTCCCTATTGTCACTCGTCTCTGGATGTGTCTGCACTGTGGGCCCTTGATCAGGGTCCCTCACGTTTCCACAGTATAGCAGCATAACAGCTTGACTAAGATGGAGTAAGCTAGTAGGGCTGTCAGTTGTCATTTAAGCACAGCATATTATCTTAGAGTGACAGCCACAACATACACAACACCAAGTGTATGTGCAGAGCCCTTCTCTCAACCACACTTTCATAGGTGAGTGGTTAGTGAATGTAAGCACGCAAAAGTGAATTATAGCAATTTATTCTGAATTGCTCATGACCCTTCTCACCTTTCAGTTTAATTAATTAATTCATCAATTAGTGGAATATCACTGAGAGAACGTTCTTTGGAAAGGATGTGGCCAGCTGCTCCAAGCTTTTCTGAGTCTGACCTGCAAGTCTTAATCATGGAGGTTCAGAGGAGAAGAGAGATCATATACCCAACTGGCCGTTGCAAATTGCCTACTGCTACCAAGAATGCCTTGACTCAGATTGCAGCAGCAGTGAGCGTCACAGGTTACCACTGGAGATTGTGGATATGGTGGTGGAATCAGTGCTGCAAAACGTTCCGTGACCACGTGTGTTCTGGAAAAGTGAGTAGCTTGGCTCATAGACAGAGGTTAATGGGAGAGGTCACATCTGCAGGCTTCAGATAAAGTGTGCGATTTGGCACATAGCTTTACTTTAGCATTGAGGGTGTGTGTGTGTAGGCACGGTGGCATAGTGGTTAGCACTGCTCTCCCACAGCGCCAGTAACCTGGGTTCGATTCCCACTTGGGTCTCTGTCTGCGTGGAGTTTGCACGTTCTCCCTGTGTCTGCATGGGTTTCCTCCGGGTGCTCCGGTTTCCTCCCACAGTCCAAAGATGTGCGGGTTAGATGCATTGGCCATGCTAAATTGCCCCTTTGTGTCAGGGGTTCTAGCTAGGGTAAATGCATGGGGTTATGGGGTTTGGGCCTGGGTGGGATTCTGGTCGGTGCAGACTCGATGGTTCGAATGATCTCCTTCTGCACTGTAGGATTCTATGATTCTATGAAGCAGCTTATTTAACTGTGCACAACGCAGATGTGAATAGGACGCATTGAAGAGCAATATCTCTATGCACTATATATGAGGATAACATAAATTCATGTTATGGTTGCAGAACAAAGGGCCACGAAGCCCAAGAAGATGGCTCACACTGGGGATGAGTCAGCCTATCTGAGGTCCATACATTCAGTGGAGCAGATGGCCACGGAGATCACCATGGTCTGTTGGTGCAGCTATCTGTTGGTGATGATGGATGAGACTCCTGAGGAAGCAACGTCACATCTGACTAACCCACACTCCTCCAACTTAGAGAGGAGCACATTGGAGGGATGTAGCCTGCGCAGGTTTAAGTGGGAATCACAGAGTGAATGTCAGAGTGCAGGAGGAGGTGTCAGAATCAGAGACATCTGGGCATGGCTTCCCCTCGGAGGAGGGAGGAAAGTCCCAAAGATGCTGCAATGGGCAGGAGTCAACTCTTGGGGCACAATATTTGTCCAATCAGGAGTAGATGTGTGGACATCTGGCGAAGTTCCGTGAGGCAGTGTGAGCTTTGGACTGCAAATGAAAGAGTCCATCACTGTTGTGAGCGCCATGTTATCCTGGGAGCTCAGCTGCATGACCATAAGACATGGGAGCAGAAGTAGGCCATTCAGTCCATCGAGTCTGCTCCACCATTCAATGAGATCACAACTGATCTGAAGGAAAAATACTCACTCCTCTTTCCCATTTCATCCTCATAATCCTTGATTCCTTTTCTGATTAAAAACCTGTCTGTCTCAGCCAGGAACATACTTAATGATCCTTCCTCTACAGCCCTCTGCAGTAAAGAGTTCCGCAGATTCACTCCCTTCTTATAGAAGAAATTTCTCCTCATCTCTGTCTTAAATGGGCAACCTCTTTGAGATTATGCCCTCTTGTTCTGGACTCCCACAATGGGAAACAACCTCTCAGCATCTACCCTGTCAAGCCCCCTGAGAATTCTATATGTCTCAATAAGGTCACCTTACATTCTTCAAAACTCCAATGAGTAAAGGCCCAACCTATTCAACCTCACTTCATAAGAAAATCCCTCCAAACCCAGGATCAACCTAGTGAACATTCTCTGGACTGCCTCTGACCATGAGAGATTGGCCAATCTCATGGAGAGACACATTCAGCAACACTCAGAGTGAATACAAGAGCAATGTCTCAGCCGGGAAAGTGTGCAAGCCTCCTTCAGTAACATGGATCAGTCCATTCAGAGTATAAGCATTGACAACCATAGAATTCAAGAAGAGCTGTGTACTCTTAACAGGAAGATCAAATTGTTGGCTCCGTGGTTGCTAGATTTACCCCATTCAATGGCCAACCCAGGACTGTGGAAGTCTCTGAGGAGGGTGCAGGTACTGAGAGCTCCTCAGCATCCTCATTGTCCTCTATCTCCCCGCCCCTCCACCAGAGCCCTTATCTGCTGCACATGTGCCAGTGACCATGGCTGTTCACATAGAGATGTAGAGGCTGCAGTCTGAAGGAGGTTCCCAGTGGGTGCCTTCATGACAAGGCTGGTCACCAAACTTCTCATTACACTTTAGGCAGAGAAGTGAACAGTTGGCTTCCACCTCCTCCGAGGCAACAGGGGGCATTGTGTTTGAGCACAGGCCACCATCTCATTTAGAGCACCAATGTATTCACCATGGTTTCTGGATTCACATTGTCTATATCACATTTGAACACTCGTTGAATAGATTTCATTTCACTTCACATGACTCAATGTGTGCATGTCCAAGAAAGAGCTCAAAGGAATAATAAAAATATGAGTTAGCTTCTTACCAGTAATATTGAGGGTGACACCCTGAGTTACATTTCAACGTGTCCTCCTCAGGAGCAATGATGTGGCCTGTTTGGTGAGACATGTGACAGCTTCTTCCTTTTCTGTTGTATCACATATGACCCCAGAGGTCAGAGGGTGCAAGTGCTGAGATGCTCCATCTATCTTTCAAGTTCCACCTATGCATAACTTTAAGGGAGGCTTAATGATCAAGCACCACAATCAGACACTGATCAGCAAATGCATCGAGGGACGGTGGTAGCATGGTGGTATTGTTACTGGACTAGTAATCTGGAGGCCCAGGGCAATACTCTGGGGACCAGGGTTCAAATCCCACCATGGCAGATGGTGAAATTTGAATTCAATAAAAATCTGGAATTTAAAGTCTAATGGTGACTGTGAATCGATTGTCATAAAAATCCATCAGGTTCACTAATGTCTTTTTTAGGGAAGGAAATCTGGAATCCTTACCTGGTCTGGCCTACATGTGACTCCAGACCCACAGCAGCGTGGTTGATTTTTAAATGCCCTCAGGGATGGGCAATAAATGCTGGCCCAGTCAGCGTCGCACACAACCCATGAACGAATAAAATCTGAAGCATAAATGCTGGATGCAAAACATCCATCTGCATTGCAGTGCTGCACTTTGGCCTTGCTGTGGGCAGCACTGCTTGGTAGTCCATGTATTGTCCAGTTGCCAACTGTCGCCACTACCGTGGTTGCATTGTCATTTCCGGTATCACAGGATGTGGTTTGTGGAGGTATGTTTAAGCCAGGACTGATGCAGCTGGCACCAGTTCTGAAGCAGGAGAGTTAGCCGGAATGTGCGTAGCACAAGTTATTTCAATAAGCTGTCATGGCATAAGTTTTCCAATCATGAAGCATGAGATGTGATATCTTAAGTGTTAAGTCAGAATGCCCTTTTTCACATAAACAGTAGCGAAAATCTAGAACAACTGGAGCTTTCAAGACTGTGATTGATAGATTTTTGTTGAATAAATATATCAAGGGACATGGATAAAAGGCAAGGAAATGGATTTGAGTTCAGATCCGCTATAACCTATCATTCTGGCAGCAAAGGCTCAAGGGGATGAATGGCCTCATTCTGTCTTTATGTTAGTTGAGGGATACATATTTGCCAGGAGATCCTCACTTCTGGTATTGCAATGAAATCTCTTATATCCACCTGAGAGAGCAGACAGGGCCTCAAATTTAACATCTCATTTGAAAGTGTGCAGCTCTGAAAGCAAACATTCCCCTTGGAACTCTATTGAAGCATTGGCCTAGATTACCTTCAAGTCCTTGAGGAAAGTTTGAACTCACAACCTGCTGACTTGGAGTGAAAGTGCAATCCACTGAACTAAACCCAATACCAATTATTCGACCTGAATAATGCATTATAACCTCAATCATGAAAGCTTACTAACTGCCATCCCAATAAGATAGTGTCTATTCCAATAATAAATTTCCTTGTTGGTTTTCTGAGTGAGACTATCAGTTTATTGCTAAATGATGGATTGCTTTGTCCTGTGGACTACATCTGCTGGAAAATGAGTGGAATTTGCCCCAGATTTATTTCATTTGGAAATCCTTGCTGTCCGCAAACAGACAAAATCCTTCATCCCATCAATTTGGGTTAAGTTTGAACCAGCGATGAATGGACAGGCACAAACCTTTCTGCCTCACAAACCTTTTCACCTCCAATAATGGCCCCTAACTTAAAGCCCAAATGCTGACTTAAGTCGATTGTGCACTGCACATGCATGTCGGGACAACATGAAAGTCCCTGCGCATGGACATGTGCACCAAAAGAGCGCCAAGGTGAGTCCGGCCCAGTGGCACAGCGGTTAGCACTGCTGCCTCACAGCGCCAGGGACCCGAGTTCAATTTGGGTCGTTGTCTGTGCAGAGCCTGTGTGTTCTCCCTGTGTCATGGGTTCCCTCTGGGGGTGCCAGTTTCCTCCCGCAGCCTGAAAGACTTGCTGGTTAGGTTCATTGGCCATGCTAAATTCTCCCTCAGGGTACCTGAGCAGGTGCCGGAGTGTGGCGACTGGGGGATTTTCACAGTAACTTCATTGCAGTGTTGCTGTAAGCCTTCTTGTGACACTAATAAAATTTTAAGTTTGAACCGTTGATTCAGATTTGTAAAGCCGTGAGCTTTTGCCCTTATTAATTTACACACTTATTTATTGGTCCAACTGCAGTGAGTAAAGGGAGCAGACATTCTTTGGGTGGGTTAATTTTTTTTGTAAATGTTTTAAAAGGATGTTTAACATGTGTGTGGAAGTGAAAGAAAGATTTTTTTGAATTAGAACTTTGCCATGACAACTAATTCCAGCAAAAAAGTGCGTTCATATACAACAAGGTGGATGTTAGTGCCTGGAATAAATCTCAGCTGAAGTCCATTTGGATTTTGCTATATATTTTAAGCAGCATTGATCCTAATTTTAAGAGTCTCCCTGATGCAACGTTGATCTTAATGCAACTTGGCTAGTTCAAATCCTTTAGGAAAGTATTCCTTAAGATGACATATGCAAGCCTCCTGTAAGCTGATGTGTACTCTCTGTCTGATAGGTATTGCAGAATCCAGTGCAGATTGAAAATCTGGAGTCACGTTCCACCATCACTGGTACATCATGCTTTTAGCTTGGCTTCTTAACTGAAGTTCTTTTTGAGGCTTTGACATAGGCATGGAGGAGTCAGGCTACATGTAAAATTTTATGTCTAACCCCTTCTCTCCCCTGCTTTCGCACTTCCCCTTTCCCCCTCACCCCTCCCCCTTTCCCTCTCCCCCTTTCCCCCTCTCCACCCTCCCTCCCACTACCTCCCCCCTTCCCCTCCTTACCCCACCACATATCCCTCTGTTTAGAGCTGTTGTGTTAATGTATAAAAATATGTAATTGATCATTGTGTTAAAGAGAATATTACATTTTGGAAGAAATTTGAAAGGATGAGGCAATTAAACAAAATGTCACAGTGCAGCTGCTAAAGTAAAATGTTTAGTTAAACGTTAACATTGTATCAAGGTTTTGTATTATTGTATTACAACATTATTTTAGTTCATAAATATTTTCCATTAAACTACAAAATCTACTAATGCTTTATTGAAGCAAAACAAAGCATTTAACTGTGTAATTATACAAATGCTTTATTGAAACATGCAGAACGGTTAAATATGAGAATTATGAATGAAGTAAGCAAGGCAGAAGAATACTAATGATAAGCATACTTAGATTTTCCATGGCCCAAAACGTGAACTCTGCTTAACCTCATGCAATAAGGTCTCGAAATCATTGTCCGAGAAGTTCCGACCTCTCTTCCCAATTACATTTTCAATTTCCATATTCTAAATTAAAACATACAGACACTTATAAGCATGCCACACGTTAAGTTATATAATAATATAGTGCAGATTTAAATGATAGTTTTGCAGACTTGGAACAAATAATAAAACCTATGTGCATTTCTATATTAAATAATACTCACCTTCAATCATAGAAAAAAGAATTTTAAATGAGCCAATAACAATCGGATTGACTACTTAAATAAATAGCAAAGAAAATGTTTTAAAAGCTTCAACATATATCTTAGCAGCAGGGAAATCCTTCTCTGTTTTCAATGCAAACTGTGATTTCCAAGCTAAACCTCAATGGGCATGTCCAGTCTGGCCGCATCATAAAGGGGATATTATTAGAGTCCTCCTGCATCGCGCTGGGGTCTGCAGAGATTGTCCTGCTGAAGGTCAAAGGATGCTGCTCCCAATGGGAGTTCGGGCACTATTTTTCAATACAGGTATGTGAGCAAAAGTTCTTTTATTTCTGGTGGTCCTATCTTTCTATCGCTGATTGGAAGTTATGGGCCAATACATTTTTGAAGCAGCTTGGAGTGTTTCTTAACAGTGGAGACTTTGGCTTTTGCACCATGTCATTATATCATGGCGATTAACTGTGCTGCCATTGTCTGAATCTGTCATCATTGAACTCAGAAACTCACGCAGTGAGTTCAGTTTTAACAGCACAATGTATGCCCAAATAGGTGGTGTTGCCATGGGATCCCCTCTAGTTCCATCTCTCCCTTCCATGAGAAACATGTTCTCAATGGAATGACATCAAACCTTCTCCCTCTTGCCTTTTTCCAAAATGTAGATGATGCGTTTGCTCTATTTAAATCTGCATGTAAGAATTTCCTTGCAGACCTCTGATCAATGCTCACTGTATATCGTGCAAACTCATGAAAAGCTTATGGTCACCACTCTCATTCCTGAAAGTGCCTGGTCTATCACAAATTAAGAGTAAGGTGTGTCAAACATTTGGGCAACAGGTGAGGTTAACCATTTCACACTGCTACTATGCAGCAGTAACACAAATGATATTTTCCACTAACCCTATACTGCCATGAAACCAAAAAATACATTCTACCGATCACACAAGTGATATGATATATGAATTTCACTGCTGGTATGATGCCAGGTACATAGGCTGGACATCTCAATGACTGGTGGGTAGTGTCAAACAGCATGTTCCTTCGGCTGTTCGCAACAGGCAAAGCACTGAATCTATCCAACCAGCCAGTGCTTGCAAAACTCAGAATATAGCAGCCAACATTAGATTTGATTCCACAATTGGAAAACATTTGCTAAACAATCCTGATTGTGCTGAGAATTAAGTTAAGATTATCAGCTGGGCTCACAGTGTGGTTGACTTACGTGTGTTAGAAGCTACATATACTCACATACATGGCCCTGTCCTTTGCAAACAGAAAGAGCATGTCCACACATTATACATTTTCCAACTAAATGAAAGCTTGGGGCACAGCCCTTCCCTGGTTCATTCTCCATGGTAATTCCTTGAACAGTCAGAGTCAATCTGCCCGATTAGCTGTTCCCTTGTGCAGCATCCTCTACCAATCACGGTCTCCTTATCAACCAATCAGCATGCTTTTCGAAGATAAAAGCAAAATACTGCGGATGCTGGAATCTGGAACAAAAGCAGAAAGTGCTGGAAAATCTCAGCAGGTCTGACAGCATCTGTGGAGGGAGAACACAGCCAATGTTTCCAGTCAGGATGAAGCTTCGAGAGGGCTGAAGACAAGGAAAATCGTCTTGAGCTCTGATGAAGAGTTATTCAGACTCGAAATGTTGGCTCTGTTCTCTCTCCACACATGATGTCAGACCTGCTGAGATTTTCCAGCATTTTCTGTTTTTGTTGTGGCAAACTTTTCTCTTGCAGTATAAATTGTTGTTATTTTCAGATTTGTTTTCTTGTGAATCTTTCCTTTTAAGTGCAAGACAAATAGCTTCCACAGCATCTCTCTTTTTTCTTCAATACTCAAGTTCTGTACTGCTTTCTTATTTATGGGTTTTGATTTGTTCATTTCAGCTGGCACAGTTAAACATGGGCCAGGATTTTATGGCCCCGTTCTGGCGTGTCTCCCCCTGGGGGATGCAGCAAGCCATTTAAATCTTCATTCAGCTTGGCAGGATTGTAATATCCCGCCATGACATGTGGAGTCGTAAAATCCCAGCCATGAATATTTGAAAGTCTGCACTAAACATCAATTTGGTGAACTGGTGCGGCAACAATAATCTCTCCCTCAATGTCAACAAAATGAAGGAGATAGTCATCGACTTCAGGAAGCGTAAAGGAGAACCTGCCCCTCTCTACATCAACGGGAACGAAGTACAAAGGGTCAGAGCTTCAAGTTTTTAGGTGTCCAGATCACCAACAACCTGTCCTGGTTCCCCCATGCTGACACTATAGTTAAGAAAGCCCACCAACGCCTCTACTTTCTCAGAAGACTAAGGAAATTTGGCATGTCAGCTACGACTGTCACCAACTTTTACAGATGCATCATAGAAAGCATTCTTTCTGGTTGTATCACAGCTTGGTATGGCTCCTGCTCTGCCCAAGACTGCAAGGAACTACAAAAGGTCGTGAATGAAGCCCAATCCACCACGCAAACCAGCCTCCCATCCATTGACCGCTGCCTCGGTAAAACAGCCAGCATAATTCAGGACCGCACGCACCCCGGACATTCTTTCTTCCACCTTCTTTCATCGGGAAAAAGATACAGAAGTCTGGGGTCACGTAAAGAACAGCTTCTTCCCTGCTGCTGTCAGACTTTTGAATGGACTTACCTTGCATGAAGTTGATCTTTCTCTACATCCTAGCTATGACTGCAACATTACATTCTGCACTCTCTCGTTTACTTCTCTATGAATGGTATGCTTTGTCTGTATAGCGCGCAAGAAACAATACTTTTCACTGTATGTTAATATATGTGACAATAATAAATCAAATCAAATCAAATTTATCATTGCTCAAATTTTTTTTTTTATTTGCCGCTCTTAAGATACTTGAACACAGAGTTATATCTTTATAGCTTGCATAGGTGAAACCATGGAACCTCAGGGGCAATCTGTAACATTTCCATTATTCATTCGTGGAGCATGGGTGTCGCTGGCTGGCCAACGACATTTATTGTCCATCCCTAGTTGCCCTTGAAATTGAGTGGCTTGTTAGGCCATTTCAGAGTTTGGTTGAGAATCAACCACATTGCTGTGGCTCTGGAATCACATGTAGGCCAGACCAGGTAAGGATTACAGATTTCCTTCCCTAAAGTACATCAATGAACCAGATGAGATTTTCTGACAATCGACAATCGTTTCATGGTCATCAATAGATTCTAAATTCCAGATACCTTTATTGAATCCAAATTCCACCATCTGCTGTGGCGGGATTTGAACCCGGATTCTCAGAACATTAGCTGAGTTACTGAATTAACAGTCAAGCGATAATACCATTAGGCCATCGCCCCCCCCCCCATCACTAACTGATCTCGGTATGCTGATTTAGAACTCATACACTTCAAAAGCCCCAAAAAAGCAACTGTTTCCACTAAATTCTGAGAGACAGAATCTATATGCATTTAGAGAGCCAAGGACTGATTAGGGACAGTCAACATGGGTTTGTGAATGGAAAATCATGTCTCGTAACTTTGAATTTTCTGAAGGAGTAACCAAGAAGGTAAATGAGGGCAGTGCAGTCAATGTTGTCTACATGGACTTTAACAAGGCCTTTGACAAGGTACCGCATGGTAGGTTGTTGCATAAAGTTAAATCTCACAGGATCCAGGGTGAGGTAGACAATTGGATACAAAATTGGCTTGATGACAGAAGACAGGGTGGTTGTAGAGGGTTGTTTTTCAAACTGGAGGCCTGTTACTAGCAGTGTGCCTCAGGGATTGGTGCTGGTCCACTGTTATTTGTCATTTATATTAATGATTTGGATGAGAATTTAGAAGGCATGGTTAGTAAGTTTGTAGATGGCACCAAGATTGGTGGCATGGTGGACAGTGAAGAAGGTTATCTAGGATTGCAATGGGATCTTGACCATTTGGGCCAGTGGGCTGATAAATGGCAGATGGAGTTCAATTTAGATAAATGCAAGGTGATGTATTTTGGTAGATTGAACCAGGGAAGAACTTACTCAGTTAATGGTCGGGCATTGGGGAGAGTTACAGAACAAAGAGATCTAGGAGTACATGTTCATAGCTCATTGAAAGTGGAGTCACAAGTGGACAGGGTGGTGAAGAAGGCTTTGAGCATTCTTGCTTTCATTGGTCAGAACATTGAATACAGGAGTTGGTTCGTCTTGTTGAAGTTGTACAAGACATTGGTAAAGCCACACTTGGAATACTGTGTACAGTTCTGGTCACCTTATTATAGAAAGGATATTATTAAACTAGAAAGAGTGCAGAAGAGATTTACTAGGATGCTACTGGGACTTGATGGTTTGAGTTACAAGGAGGGGTTGGGTAGACTGGGACTTTTTTCCCTGGAGCGTGGGAGGCTTAGGGGTGATCTTATAGAGATCTATAAAATAGTGAGGGGCATAGATCAGCTGGATAGTCAATATCTTTTCCCAAAGGTAGGGGAGTCTAAAACTAGAAGGCATAGGTTTAAGTTGAGAGGGGAGAGATACAAAAGTGTCCAGAGTGGCAGTTTTTTCACACTGAGGGTGGTGAGGGCCAGAACAAGCTGCCAGAAGTACTGGTAGAGTCGGGTATAATTTTATAAGTTCATAAGATATAGGAGTAGAATTGGCCATTCGGCCCATCGAGTCTGCTCCACCATTCGATCATGACTGATATGCTCCTCATCCCCATTTTCCAGTCTTCTCCCCATAACCTTTCAACCCATTACCAATTAAAAATCTGTCTAACTCCTCCTTAAATTTACTCACTCAATTTTGTCTTTTAAAAAGCAGTTCGACAGTTACAAGTGTAAGATGGGTATAAAGGGATAGGGCCAAAAGCTGGCAATTGGGACTAGCTTAGTGGTTAAAAAAGGGCGACATCGACCAGTTGGGCCGACGGGCCTGTTTAAATGCTGTAAACCTCTATGACTCTATGGCCAGAATGTTACCACCATGCCCGCCCTGAAATCGGTGTGGGCGAGGCGCACAGAACGGAATTCTCCATTGTCCTCGGGCAGGATATTACGGGCCTCGCCCGAGCGAGGTGGTAAAACGCCGGCCTGTGACTCTAAATGCAATAAAGGCAAAACTAGGAATGGAAATCATGAGCACAAAGCAAACGGAGTTATTTCAGCTTCAAGGACCAGATTGCTGGGTATTAAGGGTCAAAAATCACCCTTGGCTTCAGGTCTCTGTTTTAATACGTCCTCTTTGCTGCCAGTTTGGTTAGTGGATAGCGTGTCTACTTCTGCATCAGTAGTTCAAATCCAACAGCAGAATCCTGGAAATAATTTAGGTTGACACTTCAGTGCAATACTGAGGGAGCGATACATTATTGACGTTGCCATGTATTTGGTGAGAAATTGAAATGAAAATCCTGTTTGCCCATCCAGGGGGGCTTTAACGATCATGTAACACTATTTAAAGAAGAGCCCTCACTGGCAATTACAACCCCCAAACAAAGATTAATTGATCATTCATCTTAGTGCAATTGGTGGGAATTTTGCTGAGTGCAAAAAGGCGCTCTGCTTACCTATTTAACAGTCACCGCACTTCAAACATAATTCATTGTGAAGTATTTTGGGATGTTTTCCAATAAATTAATCAGAACGTTTTGATAAGGCATTATATAATTGCAAATTCTCCCTTTCCTTGCCATCATCCTCCATCAATTTACATTTGGCGAAGTCATTTTGCATTCTGTGGTTGAGAAGCATCAGCGTCTAATTCATAAGTATTTGGAATAAGTCTGCTGAATTAATTGATTTTGCATGAAGTGCAGTATTTCAATCTCTAATGATTTCAACTTCCAGATATTGAAAGTGTTACATCTCAGTCGAGACCAATAACTTAAGAAAAAAATCCAAAGCCCCAGTCATTTACTGAAAGAATAAATGGGCCCGATTTTACCATTGCGTTGCACCCGTTTTCGGGCACGAAAACCTGGTAAAGTTGAGCGTGAGGCGAGTAGCGTGATCCGCGCCCGCCTCCGCGTCGGTTCCCCCTTTCCCAAGGCCCGAAAATGGCCGCGATTGGGACCATGCCCAAAGCGGGCGCGATGGCCATTTAAATGTATTTGCATGTATTTAAATTGACTTAATAGGCTGCATGCCCAACTTTATCGGCACTTTCTCCTTTACCACCGTGTTCGCCCATCCAGAATCGGCACGAAACAGACATGCTCCATAAAAGTCCGATTCGGGACTCCAGTTAGTGAGGAGGTAAGTGCCGTGTGTCCGACGGCTCCCTGCTTGAGATCGGTGTGGGGGTGGTCCACTGCCACTCTGCCTGAGATCAGTGGGGGAGAAGGGGGGTCCACTGCCACTCTGCCTGTGATCAGTGGGGGCAAAAAGGGGTCAGCTGCCACTCTGCCTGAGATTGGAGGGGGAGGGTGGATCACTCTGTCTGAGATCGATGGGGGGGGAGGGGGTGGAGGGGCCTGCGATCGATTTGGGTGCAGAGGGGTGGGGGGATAAGGGGGTCAGTAATGTTGTGGGGGTGGGGCAATGTTTGTGGGAGCCAAGGGGAGGCATTATCCAGCCAGGGAGGGATGTGACAGGGGAGCAGCGTTCTATCATTTTTCTTCTGCGCATGCGCAGTTGGAGGCACCGATCGGAGCTGCAGTGTTTTGGGCGCGTTAAGCCCCGCCCACAGGCTTGTGCAGCGCGATTCAGAATCGCTGCTATTTTTTCAGGCAGAGTGCGTATGGGGGTGCCTCAGAACAGGTCTAAAAGTCAGATCTGAACATTCCCAGTTTCAAGTCTGCCCAGCACTTAGAATCAAAATGGTAAAATAGGACCCAATATTCCATTGTTTAAACCAAAGGAAATTTGACTATACAAGAGTCAAAGAAACTAAATACTAAATAATATTTTAAGTAACTCCTGTATTCCCAAACCCAAAAATAACATAGGTTAAACATGAATGAATAGGTTCTAAATTGAATTACACTTTAAATGGTTGATACAACTAAGACAGAGCATCCAAATTGGTCCAACAAGTCATTCAGAATATATGTCATCAATTTTAATTAACAAAGTCCTTCAAAACTTTGTCTTTCTCACAAAGAATTTCAGTTCCTCTTCTTCTAGGATTTAACCTGATTCTCAGCTGACAATAGCTCACAACCAGCCTGCATTCCATAAGCATAGTCTTCATTAAAAATGGCAAACATCCGCAGAACCTGCCCAACTCTACTTACAATGGTCTGGATGCCCTAGATCCTGATCTATGTTTGTTATCTACAAGTAACAGAAGTAGCTGTCACAACTGTACATTTGCCTATTCTCAGCTTCTGGATTGAATCTCTGTCTTCTTATCCCTGCCTGAACTGCACCACTGGCATGACCTCCCTTTGAAAAAACATTGCTGACAACCTTGATTCATCCTTGCCTCCCCAAGTGGAGGACAATTCAATCCCTCAGAAATCCCTCCAATAGTTAGACTCCCTGCCTGTAATTTCCAGTTTTTTACCTACTTCCCTTCCTGAATAATGGTAGCACATTCGCAGTGCTCCAGTCCTCTGGCATCTCTCCTGTGGCCAGAGAAGATTTGAAGATTATTGTCAGACACACTGCAATCTCCTCCCTTGCCTTGCACAGCAAACTGGGATACATCTCATCTGGACCTGGGAGTTTATCCCAGGGAGGCTGAGGGGAAGGTGGGGTGCCCCTTGGGCAATGCCTACTGGGCAGTGCCAAGGGCAGGGCCAATGGGGAAGGAGCCAGTGGGGAGCATGGCCAATGGGGGAGGAGCCAGTTGCGGCAGGGCTAGTGGGGGGAGGGGGCCACTGTCACTCTGCAGCGATCAGTGGGAGGAGGGCAGCGGGGCCACGATAGGTGGGGGGAGCTGGGAGAGGGGGCCCGCTGCCACTCTGCAGCAAGCGGTGGGCGGAGGGCAGCAGGGTCACAATCGGTGGGGGAGGGAGATGGTCCGCGACCGGTCTGGGTAGCGGGGGAGTCGGCAAGGGCTGCATCTACAGCCATAGACCCCTGCGGTTGCAGGGGAGAGGAGCTGATTCAGGCTACCTGCAGTAGCAGGGGCCTGACAGCTCTCTTTGTCTGTCAGATCCCTGCTACTGCTAATGCGCATGTGCAGCATCAGAGGCCTGCACATGCACGCTACCTCCCTCTGCAGGCTTTTGTTAAGTCCCGCCCACTGATTTCTGCAGCGAGCAGTAGGCTCGCTCAGAATCTTGCAGTGAAAATGCATACGGGGGGTGGGGGGGGGGGGTGGGGGGGGGGGGGGGGGCAGGGGGGGTCCCAAAAGACGGATCTGGAACTCTCCCAACAGCAGTAGCAACACTCCCCGTCAGGATGTTTGTCCCATTTCGGTTTAGATGCAACCAGTCCAACTAGTACAGGTCCCACCTTCCCCTGAAAAGGACCCAGTGATCCAGGAATCTAAAACCCTCCCTCTTACACCATCTCTTCAGCCTCACATTGCTGTTCTCTATCCTTCTATTCCTCATTAGCATGTGGCACTGGGAGTAATCCATCAAGTTTGCACCATCTCATACATAGGCTTATCCCATAACTCCATGTATTTACCCCGCGATTCAAGATTGATACCATGTAGGTGGGGGGGGGGGGCGGTGGTTGGGGGCCCCATAGTATAAATCTTGTCCTGTTTCTTTCTCTTTACCTCTGACGAAGGGTCATCCAGCCTCAAAACATTGGCTCCATTCTCTCTTCACAGATGCTGTCAGATCTGCTGAGTTTCTCCAGCATTTACTGCTTTTGTTTCAGATTCCAGCACTTGTGTATTTTGCCTTTTGTCTCAGCATGCAACCAGAATTCCTGACACTTGCTCACCAAAGAGAATCTTATGTGGGGAGCTTGAATATGGGATGCATTCTCAAAGGAAATGCTACAAAAAAACCTGTAATTTTCATTTCAAAGTTTTGACAGCAACCCTGAGTCCTGGGAGAAGATCACCCACCAGATAAAAAGATGGCGTGACCTACGTTGTACACAGGTGAATGTCAGAGGTGGAGGGAAAACAAAAGGAGAGAAAATCCTGATGCAAAGCTCAACTAAAACTCAACTTTTTGTGGTATCCTGCCCTATTTTCAGCAGAGCCCTCGAGGTGTAGATCATCCTTTGCAGTCAACGTACATCCTACCAAACACAGCAGATGATGAACGCGGCCATATTTGCCTTGAAGGATGAACAGCAACCAAAATGCAATCAGTGGCTTTAATTGTGAAAAATGAAGGTAAAGTGAGTGAATGAGGAATGTTCTCCGTTCCACATCCCGATCTTTAAGGTTAATGAAATAAAATGTAGCAGTTTGGTCATTAGTTTTAGTCTTGTTTTGTACATTGTCATTAGCATTTTCTAGTGATGTACGCTTTCAGATTCATTATAGTTAAAATGATATTCTGCAGGGAAGCCAACTTTCATTATAGCTGGCATTCAAACAGGACATTGTACCTTTTGTAATGAATATACTCCAGGCAGTCACACTTGAGAGAATTAATAATGTTATTCTATTTGTTGCTATTTGCTACTGGGTTCTTCAAATGTAATTCATCGTATAAGAGGAAAGGAAGAGGCCAGCAGAAGTATGAAGCTGCCAGATGTATGTGTGGACAAAATTTAATTTAATATAGCAAGATTCAAAAAATTGAGCAAATGACACAGAAAAATGCCATTATATTTCATGGGAGGGATAGCAAATCTCTAAGAAAAATGAATTATGCAAACAACACGTTTTAAACAGACGTGTCATTCTTCATCCACACAGAACAATCACATGTCGTTCATCTCAGTTTTGTTAAGTAGCGTATCTTTCATTGAGTGGCTCATTTTGCATTTCTCGGCAGTGAGAGTTCCACTAATGGAAATTAATGGCCTGGATTTTGCAGTAAAAATAATGCTGAGGATATCCCCACTCAACGTTGTTGAAGTGTAAATTAGTTAGCATCATAGAAACTTATAAAATTCTAACAGGGTTAGACAGGGTAGATTCAGAAAGAACGTTCCCGATGGTGGCTGAGTCCAGAACTAGGGGTCATCATTTGAGGATAAGGGGTAAACTTTTTAGGACTGAGGTGAGGAGGAATTTCTTCTCCCAGAGGGTGGCGCATCTATGGAATTCACCACCACGCAAGGTAGTTGAGAACAAAACATTGTGTGATTTCAAGAAGAAATTAGATGTAGCTCTTGGGGATATGGGGGGAATCAGGATATTGAATTTGATGATTCAAAATGAATGGCGGAACATGTTTTAAGGGCCGAATGGCCTACTCCTGCTTCGAGTTTCTATGTTTCCATGTCTCTGGTTACCGTACATGCTGTTTAAATGTTGAAATCAGGATGTTACTGACAAATTTGCACTGTTCCTCCAAAATCTTTCTTTATAACAGTTTTTCCAAGATACACATCGAAGGATATGAAGTTGCTGTAATTACAGGATACACGCCCACTAAACTCTTGCCATCAGAAAAAGTTTATAAGTACATTTGTAACCGTGTGATAAGTCCTAATTACTGCCAAACAACCTCTCTAGCCACAGAGGTCAAATCAAGGAGCCTTACCCAAAGACCTGGCTGCATTGCTGCAAAAAGTTCAATGACTTCACACATGCAGTCAAGTTCAGTGGATGCACTTTCAAACATCATCTCAAACTACCAATTCAGACATTGCCCAATGCACCAAGCTATCCCTCACCCCCATCACTCACCAGTCAACAGTCAGGACACAGGCCTAACACTCATATATATGCTCCATTTTATTCTCACATACTTACCAACGTTGCAAGCCTCACAGCTGCCACATACTCTCAGCTATTCAGTGATGATAGGGATATTACCCAAACTCCTTGCAGCACTCCCAGTGACATTCTTTCTGCACTCTTGAAAGACAAGGTCACGTAACATGAGATAGCAACAGAAAACCAATGGTGGAAATGCTCACACACATCTCCTGGTCCCCTTGGAGGAGATGTTCTTGTGGACTATTGGGCTGGAATAATGCAGTTGCTACAACTGACATCACAGTGAACAGTCAGGATATGAACATTCACTTTTTCCCTCTACAGATGCTCCCTGGCCTTCGAATTATTTCCAGTGATAATCAGTGCATATTCTGCTTATCTACTTGAAACTGGACTCCAGCTTGTCATTTCCCCAGCCATGTAAACAGGAAAGCTAAATAATATTCCCCTTCTTCAGCTGAGGGCCATGGGGACTAATAGTAGAGCTGTAACTCTACATTGGCCACAATAAAATATGAGCCTTTCCTGAATCGTAAGGTTCATCTAGACACTGCACAGATTCAATTAGCCAACCAGTGCAGCTTCAGAAGTAGGATTTTTTCAAGCCTTTATCAAAAACATGCAAATATGATTTCATGGTCCTTTCAATATTACTGTATCATAGAATCCCTACAGCAGGAGCCATTCAGCCCATCGAGTCTGCAGCTACCACAATCCCACCCAGGCCCTATTCCTGCAACCCTACATATTTACCCTGCTAATCCCCTGACACTAGGATTAATTTAGCATGGCCAATGCTCCTAACCAGCACATCTTTCGGACTGTGGGAGGAAACTGGAGTACCCAGAGGAAACCCACGCAGATACGGGGAGAACGTGCAGACTCCGCACAGAAAGTGACTCAAGCCGTGAATTGAACCTGGGTCCCTGGCGCTGTGAGGCAGCAGTGCTAACCACTGGGCCACTGTGCTGCCCTCACACACGGAGTGTTCATCCAAGTATGAAAGTAGCAAGGTGAAAGGTTCCAAACTGGAAAGTCTCTTTTCTTTCTCTTGTGCTCAGAACTCAAGCAGCACAATCATAGAATCCCTACAGTGCAGAAGGAGGCCATTCAGCCCATCGAATCTGCACCAACTCGCTGACAGAGTAATTCCACACATTTACCATGGTTAATCCACCTAACCTACACATTTTTGGACACTAAGGGGCAATTTAGCATGGCTAACCCGCCTAACCTACGCAACTTTTGACACTATGGCGCAATTTAGCATAGTCAATCCAACTAACCTACACAACTTTGGACACCATGGGGCAATTTAGCATGGCTAATCCATACTTATCTGCCAGCCCCGAGCATTCCCATTGCTCTCTGCTGGGGTTCTCTTTCAGTTGTCTGTCTGCATCTCCACCCACTCACTGATTTCACCTTCATGCAGCGCTTCTGTCCACTAAATATCAGGCTTCGCTCACTTTCAATTTTGGAAAGGTAGCAGTTTCCTTTGCTGTTAGCTCCCCCATCATTTGCCCTCCCCCGGTCACCCATGTCCATTACAGTGGGTCCCCCTGGCTTCACAGTCGACCTCCACATCATTACCCTACAGCCCAAATCCTTCAGGAATGTCCAGATGAATTTGCACATTCCCTATCTTATAGAAAATCCCACCCCCCATCCACATTGACTCTGCAACCTCCTCACCACACCCTCAGGGTCGATGTTTGGCTCTGTGACATAATCATAAAAAGAGGTTAAACAATGAACATTCCCTTAAATAGATTTCCATAGATGTCCAATCACAAAAATAGACTGTATTGAATCAAGATGAGGGGTTGCAAAATCAGAAGGGTTGAGACTGGGAAATCGGGGATACTTGGAGTCCCTGCTGGATTTCTGATGAGTCAGGTAAAATTACAAGCTGATTAGTCACCTGCTGCACAATCCAGTTGAGACCAGTTCAATACTGAATTGGCCCAAACTGGTTTTACCTTCAGGCAACTTAAAGCACAGGCACCAATGATGGAGCGACTAAAATCGACCCCATCTGAAAATCCAATCCTCAAAATGGAGGAATGCCCATTTAGTCCCTACCTTGTCGAAGAGAATGTGGATTTTCTACCAGAATTCCTTTTTAACTAAAACTGGAATGTAAATGGATTGTTTGAAATGCTGGTTTAGTTTTCAGTTCAAAACCTTGATAATCATTTGAAACACATTAGCGTCCATTATGTTTGGCTTGCACGCGACACGAAAAGTATGAAAGTAGCAAGGTGAAAGGTTCCAAACTGGAAAGTCTCTTTTCTTTCTCTTGTGCTCAGAACTCAAGCAGCACAATCATAGAATCCCTACAGTGCAGAAGGAGGCCATTCAGCCCATCGAATCTGCACCGACTCTCTGAAAGAGTACTTTACCCAGGCTCACCCCCCGTCCCTATCCTTGTAATTCCACACATTTACCATGGTTAATCCGCCTAACCTACACAACTTTCGGCACTATGGCGCAATTTAGCATAGTCAATCTAACTAACCTACACAACTTTGGACACCATGGGGCAATTTAGCATGGCTAATCCACCTAACCTACACATCATTGGACACGAATGTGCAATTTAGCATGGTCAATCCATGTAACCTGCACATTTTTGGACATTAAGGGGCAATTTAACATGGCCAATCCACCTAACCTGCACATTTTTGGACACTAAGGGGCAATTTAGCATGGCCAATCCAACTGACCTACACATCTTTGGACTGAGGGAACCAGAGCACTCAGAGCAAACCCACACAGACATGGGAGAATGTGCAGACTCTATATAAACAGTGACCCAACGCTGGAATTGAACCTGGCTCCCTGTTCCTGTGAGGCAACAGTGCTAACCACTGTGCCACCGTGCCACCATACAAGATCATATACAGAAAACTCACCCAATGCAGAAACACTTGGATGTGTTTCCGAACCGACTTCTAGGACGCGGAGTGGCTTGAATTGATAGAACTCTTCAGTTTATATTGTCCCTGTCCCTCAGGAGGTATACTTTAGATATTCCTGGCTGAAATCAAACAAAAAGACTCACTCTTTTGACTTATGACCGTAGAAACTATAGCAATTTATTTCATTGCACAGTACTTCAATACATTAATAGCAATTTCCAGGCCCTTAATTCAGTTCCATTTACTCCTGAAGAGGTGAGATCAAGTCGGAAACATGTACAATAATGACACTTCATGTAATGGTTTAGTTTCACCCAGAAATTATGAACCACTTTGAACTAAAAATGATTCAATTTTTACAGTGGATAATTTTTTGGAGAGCTTGAACATAGTTTGAAAAATTTATTTTCGAGAGCATTAAATTCCTTTAGCTGGGCACAAAAAAGGGGTGCGTCTCATCTTTACTTGTAATGAGGAAATTGACTTATGTACTGTGCACTGATAGTTCCTGGAAAGGCACTTGAAGCTGTCTAGAATATCATATGAGCTGGAGATGGCAGGATGTTGTAGTCTGGGCTTGGGATTTTGATATGCCATGACCACAGTAAGCTTATGTCTCCAATAGCCTTTTTAAATTTCATTCCTGGAACCTGAGCATCGTTGGCTGCCAGCATTTATTGCCCATCCCCAGTTGCCCGAGGGCAGTTCAGAGTCAACCACATTGCTGTGGCCCTGGGGTCACATTAAGGCCAGGCCGGTTAAGGACGTCAGGTTTCCTTCCCTAAAGGACATTACTGAACCAGATGGGTTTTTCTGACAATCAGCAATGGTTTCACAGTCATAAGTAGATTCTCAATGCTAGATATTTTTTAATCGAATTCAAATTTCACCAACTGCCATGGCAGGATTCGAACCCAGGTCCACAGAACATTAGCTGAGTTTCAGGATTAATAGTCTAATGATAATACCATGAGGCCATCATCTCCGCAGATGGGTTTTTCTGACAATCAACAATGGTTTCATGGTCAGCGGTAGATTCTTAATTCCAGATATTTTTTTATTTGTATTCAAATTTCACCAACTACCATGGCAGGATTCGAACCCGGAAGCCCAGACCATCAGCTGAGTTTCAGGATTAATAGTCTAATGATAATACCACTAGGCCATCACGTCTGGTAGAGTGAGTTCGCATTGTAGGCAGGGGTTGAGCAAAAGCTGAAGAGGTTTTATAATCAGATGTCAAGCAAAGACTAGGAGCACATTCGCAAGGTGGAGGGAAAGATGAAGGGAACCATAAGGGTGTATTCTCACGTACTTATTAATTGATCCACAAAGAAAACACGCAGCATCCAAAAGGGAAGTTGCCGAGCTGCACTTTTCATAACATGCAATGAATATGCAAAAGTTCACAGAGCAAGAGATAGCAGGAGGAAGGGGGAAATATATTTTCCAGTCAGTATCATTCCCATCCAAATGTTTTAGCAGGCTTGAACTAAATCCCTCTGCATTTTTCAATACTAATGTTAATTCAAATGTGGTTGAGTTTATGTAAAATGAGAATAAAAGGATTATGCTAAATGTTCAAATGAGATTAGCAACAGTCACATAATATACCCTGGGGAGGAGATATAGGAGAACTTAAATAACACTAAAAAATATTACTTTTTTGGAACTTAAAGTAAGAGGAGGAACGAAATAACATCTTAATTGGTTACACTGTGATAGGAACAGACGTAGGCAGAGTCCCTTGAATTCTTCTGTTGCTTAGTCTAAAATAAAGACACGCCTTGGGGATGGCATAATGGTTAGCACTGCTGCCTCACAGCACCAGGGACCCAGGTTCAATTCCCGGCTTGGGTCACTGTCTATGCGGAGTCTGTACGTTCTCCCCGTGTGTGCGTAGGTTTTCTCTGGGTGCTCCGGTTTCCTCCGAAAGTCGTGCTGGTCAGGTGTATTTGCCACGCTAAATTCTCCCTCAGTGTACCCGAACAGGCACCGAAGTGTGGTGACTAGGGTATTTTCCCAGTAACTTCATTGCAGTGACACGAAGAAATAAACTTTTCTAGAAAGAATCTACTGAAAAGTTCATCCAGGGGAAGATTCTGCTGTACACTACAGGATTAATTCCACAATTCAGAGTTCCGCAATCCCAGAGGAAGAAATATGGATTGGAGATAGGATAGGATGGAATATTACGGCCTTGATACTCCAGCCAGCACTAACAATGAGCACACTATCTATCTCACAGGGGGATGATGGTGTTTTAATGGTACAGACCCCGGCTAAGTCCCTCAGGATATGAGCTATACTTCAACTATGGCAGCAGACTGAAATTAAATTTGATTAATAAAATCTGGACTTGAAAGCTAGTCTCATTGATGGTGATGTTGTAAAAACCCATCTGGTTTAGTACCGTCCTTTAGGGAAGGAAATCTGCCATCCTTACCTGGTCTGCCCTACACATAACTCTAGATCTACTGGAGTTATCTGATGAACTCTTAACTGCTCTCTGAAATGCCTGAGTAAGCCATTCAGTTCAAGGACAATTAGGGACAGGCACCAAATGCAGGACTTGCCAGTGACACATACATCCCATCAAAGGATAAAAAGCATATATGAACAAAGCAATAATCCTGTGCTTTATAAAGATTTTTGTACAAATAGGGTTGGGCTACTTTATCTATTAAGGTAGATTTCTTGAATCATACTCACAAATCAATGCACTCAAGGTCTGATGGAGTGGAATTGTGCATATGGATTATTTTCTTCGCTGTCTACAATACTTATATATTTCTTGTCAAAGTTAATCACACACAGGAAAGCTCTCACAAGAAATAGGCACAGCCTTGCAATGTGATAATGCAGCAGAAGTGATATAATTTAGACATCAACACTTTCATGTCAGAAGAATATTGCTCCTTATATTTAGCAAGGTTTATTAAGCAATATATTTCAGTCAATACTATTTAAAGAGACAGTCCAAACATTCCATTGATGTTCTCCGTTTGTTTTTTCTTACAAACTGTCTTTGAGCATGGGTTCCATGGGTTTTTGGTTAACCAATTTTGACTTGTTACCCAGAACCTGCAGAAGATGAATCCCTGGAAGGGGATAATCAATAAAGAACACCAGCACCAAAATGTTCCTGTCCCGCCACCATTTTAGTTTTCCTAATTACTTGCTGTACCTTTATATTAGCCTTCTGTGATTCATACTCTCGGACACTCAGATCTCTGGTGATAAAGATTTGTTCAGAATCAAGATCCTTTGAAATCATTGTACACAAAGGCGCAATGGTGAGGCATAACAGAGGACAAATTAGACCCGTTCCAGCTCTTCAAACACCATAGAGTCCTGATGCATCGAGGACCAGATCCCAAATGCAAGCAAGAACAACATCCAGGAATGACAATCCCATGGACCACTGTGAACAATTAAAGTAACCTTCAGTCAAGGTTACCACGGCAAGATTAACTTTACACTCCAGGGACTCAGATCAATTTTACGCAATGGTAACTAAATATGAACATGTATTCTAAATAGCTGTACTTCTTTGGAAGTGGGGGAAGCATTCTTAAAAAGAAATTTTTTTAAAAAATTCATTCATGGGACATGGGTGTTGCTGGCTGGCCAGCATTTATTGCCCATCCTTAGTTGCTCTTGGAGGGCAGTTGAGAGTCAACCTCATTGCTGTGGCTCTGGAGTCGCACGTAGGCCAGACCAGGTAAGGAAGGCAGATTTCCTTCCCTAAAGGACGTTAGTAGACCAGATGGGTTTTTCCAACAATAGGCAATGGTTTCATAGTCATCAGTAGATCATTAATTCCAGATTTTTTTTATTGAATTCAAATTCCACCATCCGCTGTGACGGGATTCAAACCCGGGGCCCCAGAATATTAGCTAAGTTTCTGGATTAATAGTCTAGCGATAATGCCACTAGGCCATTGCCTTCCCATTGTTGTAATATGTCTTTAAGGGATATCAGCACATTACTAGAAGGGGCGACATGGTGGCACAGTGGTTAGCACTGCTGCCTTACAGCACCAGGGATCTGGGTTCAATTCCCGGCTTGGGTCACTGTCTGTGTGGAGTCTACACATTCTCCCCGTATCTACATGGGTTTCTTCCGGGTACTCCAGTTTCCTCCCACAGTTCGTAAGACGTGCTAGTTAGATGCATTGGCCATACTAAATTCTCCCTCAGTATACCCGAACAGGTGCCAGAGTGTAGCGACCAGGGGATTTTCACAGTAACTTCATTTCAGTGTTAATATCAGCCTACTTGTGACACTAATAAATCAACTTAACTAAGGTAAATGCATGGGGCTATGGAGATAGGGCCTGTGTGGGATTGTGGTCGGTGCAGACTCCATGGGCCAAATGGCCTCCTTCTGCACTGTAGAATTCTATGATGTCCAACATGTCATGTGATCCAGTCTTAATTTCACTTTTGCTTTTAGCGGAGCACAAACACAGAGCTCTGAAATCTTCAATCCTTCTGCCTATGTATAACTGTTCTCATGTGCCTCATCTTAATAAATGAGCATGTTTAACAAATCACTTACGAGTGATTGGTGCTTTGTGTCTTGTACAGTAAATGAGTCCAAGGATTATATCGTTATAATGACATGACAATTTCAGAAATGGAGGGTAATAGAGTTAAACAATTTAACTTCATTAATATCAGTTGAGAAAAGGTATTGGACGAACATAAGGGATTAAACTTTGACAAATTCCCAAGACCTGATGGCCTAGGCCCACAGGTTCGAAAGGAGGTGACTACAGAAATAATGGATGCACTGGTTATGATTTTCTCAAATTCTGTAGAGTCTAGAAAGGTCCTAAGACTTTAGAGGTAGTTTAAAGGTTAACTAGATTAGTTCCTGAGCTGAGAGGATTGACTTTGGTTGGGAGGTTAATATTTGGTGCCTATACACTCCAGATTTTAAAAGAATGAGAAACATACTGAAAGATTCTAAAGGGGCTTGACACTGTAGATACTGAAATATTGGGACAAATTTTACTGTCCTACCCAACACGGGAATCGGAGCGGGCAAAGGACGGACCGTGGAAAGGTCCTTTGATCTCAAGTGGGATTTTCCAGTTTCGTGGCGAGCGAGACTTGAAAATCCCACCCATTGTTTCCCTATGCTGTGAAATCTAGAACATGTCTTAGGATGAGGGGCCAATTATAGAGATAGGAGAAATTTCTTTACTTGTCTTTGTAATTGTTGGGTCTAGTATTCTTGGAGAAGGGAAGGCAGAGAGGAGACTCAATAGAGGTACTCAAGATCCTGATGGACAGGGAAAACTATGAAAAACTGTTCCCACAGTGATGGACAGCGAGGAGGGAGGCCAATTTTAAACTGATCCTGATTTCTCCTCTCCCCACCCATCCGTCACTGGAAAGATGCTCTTTTAATTCTGATTTCTCCCTTTGTAAATGGTGGAGTATTTTCCCCAACCTTTAAACTTGGAGTGCTTCGATCAACTACAAATAACTTGCACAGCAAACTGAAGGTAAGATGAAATAAAAAGGATTGGTTTATTTTTATGCATGCACGTGCACACACACACACACACACACAGAGGGGGTTTGCAATGGCCACCCCTTTTGCACTCACACAATTAACAGGTCATAAGACAAATGGAAGAGGGTTCAATAAACTTCAAGTTAGGGTTTTACATTTGTCCAGAATCTGGAATCAGAAGTCAAATGGAGTGTTCCTTTAATGAGGAAGTTGACTGATTGTCAGGTGATCCTCTCTTTCCAGAAATGAGAATTCCACGATGGGAGAAGGCACATAGAGTGAGTAGGTTTGAAAGCATGAGTTCCAAGCAGTTTTGATGACGGCCAGAGTTCTTTCTGCTGCCACCTGGTTGACAGCACGGGTTGATTGTCTGGAGTCCTGTTCTCCTCAGAGGTCAAAGAGTAACTGCCAAAGGGCTCAACGACTGTCTGATTAAAGGAGGTCAGTCAGCCCCAAGTCTCAGTCGTGTGATACTGGTTTTGGGTTGTTAAACGAGGCCACTTTGTTGAAAACATTGTGTTGGAACAGTTAATACTGAGGCAGTTAGCACCATTATTGGAGATTACGACTTGTAGCTAGCTGGAGCAGATTGTCTGTCTGTCTGCTGGGCCATAGTGTTACCTTGGATGGAATGCTTAAGCGATGCAAAGAAGTTACATTCCGAACATTTGAGGTGTTAGCCTTTGTTCACTCTGAAACGGCTGAGAAACTTCCGGAAGCATCATGTGACCAGCTGGAGCCATCTTGTCAGCTCAACAATTGTCCATTTTTAAAAGCACAAAATTGATTTTATAAAGTAGTCCAGCAGATGAATAAATATATCTATCTCTTTCCATCTTGACCGTGACACCACTCAAGAGAGCTTCAAAAAACCTGGAGGGAACAGATTCCAAATAGCTGGCAAAAGGGCTAAACGTGACATGAGGAAAAATGTTTGCACCCAGAGGGTGGTTGCAGCCTGGAATGAACATCATGAGAGGGTGGTGGAGGCAGGAGTGGAACTAGGTAGAATGGTCTTTAAGAGAGCCAATGCAAACTCGATGGACGAATGTCCTCCATCTGCACTGTACAGATTCTGTAATCCTCTATCCCAGAGAGTTGCGGATTCTCCAACACTGAATAGACAGATTTTTGGTCTCTTAGTGAATCATGGGGTACACCAGTAGGAACGAGGTGCATATGACCTTCTTCCACTCCTATTTCTTACGTCCCTAAGTTCCTATTTTAGCGATTCTCCATTGCAGTCAGGAGAAAGTATGCTCCTTTAAGACCTGCCACTGTACCAGATTTCCTACCTACTAATGGGAGAGATCTTAAAGACAGCTATTAATGATGACAGGAGCAGGCCCAGGATATAAATTAGATGAGAAGCGAGGTAGCAGACTAACAACAGCTGTGTGTCAAAGTCAAGCCCAGCCAAAAAATCCAGGCTGACAACAAAAGTGTTACATCTTAGTCTGTGTTTATTTTGGTGTGACACAAAGACATCGGCGTGAGATTCTCTGTTGCCAGCTCACAGTCTCTCTTGTAGCAAATGTGAGTCAAAGAATCGAGGGTATAATACAATAGACCAATCTCTGATTTGTGCTCTTGTCTAGCAAGGTTGAAAGTCTTAAGTTTTAAAGTTTATTTATTAGTGTCACAAATAGGCTTATATTACCACTTCAATGTTCACAGTTACTGTGAAAATCCCTTAGTCGCCACACTCTGGTACATTGAGGGACAATTTAGCACGGCCAATGCACCTAACCGGCACGTCTTTCGGACTGCGGGAGGAAACCGGAGCACCCGGAGGAAACCCATGGCGACATTGGGCGAATGTACAAGCTCTACACGGATAGTGACCCAAGCCAGGAATCGAACCTGGGTCCCTGGCACTGTGAGGCAGCAGTGCTAACCACTGTGCCACCAAAATGGCTACCGTATGTTTGTCCAAAATCTAAATAAATGATAGAAACATAGAAACTAGAAACAGAAGTTGGCCATTCGGCCCTTCGAGCCTGCTCCGCCATTAACCTTGATCATGGCTGATCGTCGAATTGAATATCCTGATCCCATATCCCTTGATCCCTTTAGCCCCAAGAGCTATATCTAATTTCTTCTTGAAATCAGACAATGTTTTGGCCTCAACTACATTCTGTGGTAGTGAATTCCGCACATTCACAACTCCCTGGGTGAAGAAATTTCTCCTCACATCAGTCCAAAAAGGCTTTCCCCTTATCCTCAAACTACGACACCTAGTTTTGGACTCCCCCCACCATTGGGAACATTCTTTCTGAATCTACCCTGTCTAACCCTGTCAGAATTTTATAAGTTTATAAGATCCCCTCTCACTCTTCAAAATTCCAGTGAATATAATCCACCATCGGGATAGTTCTAACATGTGGAAAATATAAACATTTGTATTGAACCAGTTAAGCTCCCCAGGAATGCAACCTCCCAGTCTTCTAATCTGCTGGATACTGCTGTAACACCCTTAGTGCACTGGTATCCACAACCATTAGAGTTAATGTTATTCACATCGATGTGAAGGCTGAAGATCCTCCCAGGAGGAAAAATGAAATAGTCTTTCTAAAGTAGGCATTGAGTTCACTCCAGCCAGCCCTCGGTCATTGAATTTATCCAAGGCAGAGTTAGATGGATTTCTGATAGACAAGATCGACAAGACTTACTGAGGCAGACAGGAAAGACCACGGATCAGCCATGATCTTATTGAATGATGAAGCAGGCTCAAAGGGCCAAATAGCCTACTCCAGCTCCTAAATCCTATGTTCCTAACCCGACTAAAGGAGGGGACTTGCAATGAGCAACGCCCATGAGATGAGAATGGCCAGGGATTCACCGCCCTCCCTGAGCATGTTGTGTGCCAGTGGAGGTGGTTCACATTAACACCGCTGGGATCTTCTGGTCCTGAGTTGTCTATGCCATTTTGCGTGGCTCACTGGTTCCACTGCCAGAGAACCCACTGAAGGGGGGGTCGCCTTTGACTGGACTGGAAGATCCCGCAAGCAGGGGGGGGGGCTGGAAAATCCTGCCTTCAGTTGGAGTTGAACCACTGTTTATTTGCCCACACAACATTCACTGCTGTATAAAGCAGTGTGGTTCATGGGGAAATGTTTTGACAGTAGGTTAAGCTGCGATATAAATGTATTATATTTTTCTTTACATCGTGTTAAATATGGCTAGAATGTAAAAATACTAAGGTACGAGTCATGAGAATCCAGGTGATTTCAATGCAGTGCAGTCAGACACAACCTACAATGGAAATGAAACCATCTTTTTCTAATCCTAAACCATAGAGCCTATTTTGCATGCGGAAATCATAAAGACTTTTAAGATAAATTCCTTAAAAGAAATCTTTCCTTCTTTATAAATCATTTCAGAGTGCATCTATGAAAAATTATACACATTCAATTAGAAACCTTTTCACTGTTCATAAATTGCAAAATTGGACGTCTGGGATAACTATAGAATTGGAATTAAATAGAGGTTTATTTAAGAGATAGAGGGATGAGCATGTGCAATATCTGCTGCAAAATCTTTCTTCTACTTGTGCTTTGTTGTAATATCACATAAAGGCTTTCAATTAGTAATTGAGACTAAGCAATTAAATGCAGACTATTGCTGCAGTGAATCTTTGCTCTTCTCACATGGAACACATTCAGATTTACCCAAAACTTGATTGGAACAAGAATGTAGGAGCAGCGCTCCGAAAGCTCGTGCTACCAAATAAACCTGTTGGACTTTAACTTGGTGCTGTGAGACTTCTTACTGTGCCCACCCCAGTCCAACGTCGACAACTCCACAACAAGAATGTGGCAGAATTCCATTTGCTAGATAATTAGGGCCCTATCGGGGCAGCACGATTGCACTGTGGTTAGTGCTGCTGCTGCCTCACAGCGCCATGGACCCGGGTTCAATTCCGGCCTCAGGTCACTGTCTGTGTGGAGTTTGCACATTCTCCCCGTATCTGCTTGGGTTTCCTCCAGGAGCTCCGGTTTCCTCCCACAGTCCAAAAATGTGCGGATTAGGTTGATTGGCCATGCTAAATTGACCCTAGTGTCAGAGGGATTACCAGGGTAAATATGTGCAGTTACAGGGATAGGGCCTGGGTGGGATTGTTGTCAGTGCAGGCTCGATGGGCCGAATGGCCTCCTTCTGCACAATGGGGATTCCATGATTCTATGAATTCTGGCCCAAATTTGATAATATTTGGACCCACGGTTGAGTAAAATCTAAGAACACCATGGCAGAAAAGATCGCCAGACATTCGAAGCAACAAGTGACAGTTAATTAAAAGGGTAAGTGACGTGAGGTCCACTAACTTGCAAGTTTTACAACTGTTTGGAATCAATTTTATTTGTTATTTTGGCATCAATAATGCTGCATCAACAATAGCATCAACTTGTATTTTTCTGTCTTGTGTTCTAAGGCTGTCATGTTTTTACCACCAACACTCTACAGAGGAGATAATTGGATTTTATATAGGAATACCTTTATACCTCTGTTAACTTGAGGAAGAAGTAAAGGATGTGGAGGAACGACATTCATCAGGCAGCACAAGTGGCATCCATTTACAGCTGGGATTAAACTGGCAAATATCAGCCAAGGCACTTGTAACAGCCTGAGCAATGAGCAGTGTTTGCAGAGGCTGTGATTCACTAATGAATCAATCAATTACTTTTGCCATAGGGACCACACCCAACACAGGCATCATGGTGCCATTGACTATAAAGGTCAGTGTTGCCCTCAGTTTTTTAGGTTGTTTTTAGGGCAGAGTATTGGTTGTTTTGCACTACATTCCATGGCAGGACAGGCCTGGTGGTGTGTAGTCCATAAGACCATAAGACCATGAGACATAGGAGCAGAATTAGGCCACTCGGCCCATCGAGTCTTCTCCGCCATTCAATCATGGCTGATATTTTTCTCATCTCCATTCTCCTGCCCTTTCCCCATAACCCCTGATCCCCTTATTAATCAAGAACCTATCTATCTCTGTCTTAAAGACACCCAATGACCTGGCCTCCACAGCCTTCTGCGGCAAAGAGTTCCACAGATTCACCACTTTCTGGCTGAAGAAATTCCTCCTCATCTCTGTTTTAAAGGATCGTCCCTTTAGCCTGAGACTGATGTAATTCATACAAACAAAAAGAGACCGACAAAGCCAAATGTGGATGAAGTGGAAGGTAAATTACTTGTTGCACTAATAACCAAGAGAAAGTTAGCTTGAAATGGCAATGAAATGAGTTGCTTATGCAATCCGATCTTGAAGCATGTTATGTTGCGGTTGAAGTTTTGGGAAGCTTTGTTAAATTAGCAATGAAGGCAGAAGGCAAAGGAATTCAGAGAAATGACTTATCAAGATTCTGAAGAAAAGCTCTAGTGGTTCCATCCGTAGAATGGGTAAAATTGTAATGTGCACTGTTGTCAACTAAAAGTAAAGGTGTGGTTCTAGTTTTTCCTACTAGTGGAAACATCCTCTCTATGTCCACTCTATCCAGGCCTCTCAGTATCCTGTAAGTTTCAATAAGATCTCCCCTCATCCTTCTAAACTCCAACGAGTACAAACCGTTGAGGCACGGTTGAGGACTCCAACGAGTCCTCAACCGTTCTTCATATGATAAGCTCTTCATTCTAGGGATTATTCTTGTGAACCTCCTCCAGACCCTTTCCAAGGCCAACATATCCTTCCTTAGATACAGGGCCCAAAACTGCTCATAATACTCCAAATAGGGTCTAACCAGAGCTTTATACAGCCTCAGAAGTACATGCCTGCTCTTGAATTCTAGCCCTCTCGACATGAATGCTAACATTGTATTTGCCTTCCTAACTGCTGACTGAACCTGCACGTTAACCATTATCCAAGTCCTTCTGCAGCCCCCCTGCTTCCTCAATACAACTGTCCCTCTATATATATTTGTATTATCTGCAAACTTAGCAACAGTGCCTTCAGTTCCTTCCTCCAAATCGTTAATGTATATTGTGAAAAGTTGTGGTCTCAGCACTGACCCCTGAGGCACACCAGTAGTCACTGGCTGCCATCCTGAAAAAGACCCCTTTATCCCCATTCTCTGCCTTCTGCCAGTAAGCCAATCCTCTATCCATGCCAAGATCTTACCCTTAACACCATGGGCTCTTAACTTATTTAACAGTCTCGTATGCAGCAACTTGTCAAAAGCCTTCTGGAAATCTAAATAAATCACATCCATTAGTTCTCCTTTATCTAACTTCCTTGTCACCTCCTCAAAGAACTCTGACAGATTTGTCAGACATGACATCCGCCATTGTATCCAGGCACCTTGTTGAAAAGGTGCCCAACATCACTGACCCACTGTTGAGGAAAGAAGATCAACCTCCTGAAAATGAAGATGGATCTCCAGGAACACTCTGAGGCTGGGAGATGGACCCCCTTCAGGATGCTGAATCTGGAAAATCCACCTTTAGATGCTCCCCACACCTACTACTAGGATGTTCTGGGATCCAAGCTTGCTGGCAACCTCCATCCTTCACTGGAGGGATTCCATGATTCCCAACTCTGGAAGCAGCCCCAGGCATTGTTCAGGTGAGTCCCAACATGTGTTTGCCACATTGTTCCAGAGGTGTTTTGCACTGGCATGTTTCCCCGTCAGCATTGTGGAGAATCGGGCATGTGTGGAAGATTCTGGTCAGACCTTCATCTGCATCTCATTAGCCGGGTGCAAATCAATTTCATGCTGGCCTCCAGGGTGTCTCCAAATCTACTTTGGTGAACACCAGCAGAAAATACCACAGAAATTCACACTGGCGTGAAACCAATTTTTGCTCTACCGCCAAATCCATCCCCTCCCTCTCCCCCACCTGCCATTGAACCCGCTGGCAGATCCATGGATGATTTCTGGCCTAGTAGTTATTTCAGGTTGCTTATAGGGATATTTCCAATTTTATCGTCAAGCAAAAAGTGCATCGTTTACTTGATAAGAAGTCTCACAACACCAGGTTAAAGTTCAACAGGTTTATTTGGAATCACGAGCTTTCGGAGCACTGCTCCTTCCTCAGGTGAGTGGAGAGTTGGGTTTACAAACACGGCATGTACAGACAAAGACTTAATTGCAAGATAATGGCTGGAATGCGAGTCTTTACAGGTAATCAAGTCTTTACAGGTACAGACAATGCGAGTGGAGAGAGGGATAATCACAGGTTAGATGTGTGAATTGCCTCAAGCCAGGACAGTTAGTCGGAATTTGCAAGCCCAGGCCAAATGGTGGGGGTTACACATAGTGTGACATGAACCCAAGATCCCGGTTGAAGTCATCCTCATGTGTGCGGAACTTGGCTATCAGTTTCTGCTCGGCGATTCTGCGTTGTCGTGTGTCTTGAAGGCCGCCTTGGAGAAGGCTTACCTGAAGATTGGAGGCTGAACGCCCTTGACTGCTGAAGTGTTCCCCAACAGGAAGGGAATACTCCTGCCTGGTGATTGTCGAGCAGTGTCCGTTCATTCATTGTTTACTCGAGATAGCCCATACCTCAGTTTCACTATCTGTCGATCAGCAACAAGACAGAATCATTGCCAGTTTCCATGATTCCCTCAAACCCAACATGTCATAAACAGCTTTGACAAAGGGTCATCTGGACTCGAAACGTCAGCTCTTTTCTCTCCTTGCAGATGCTGCCAGACCTGCTGAGATTTTCCAGCATTTTCTCTTTTGGTTTCAGATTCCAGCATCTGCAGTAATTTGCTTTTATATTTTTATTATGTCATAAATTGCACCCACAATGTCATACACTCCCTTTCACTATGCTACCAACCATATCAATAAGAAAGGTACCACTCTCTCAAATTGTTTTAGAACAGTACCACCAAATCAGGCTGTTTAATGCTCACTTTGCTACAGTTGGTATACTTCCTTCATTTCGAGGCAGTCCAGAGTGGTAAGTGTCTGGGTGCCTCACAGGAAATCAATGCCATGCTCTACAGCTGTGGCTGATGACTCTCATGCAGTTACCTAGGATACTAGTGGAGCGCCGCTAATAATAAAGTCCTTAATGCCACTAGACTTAGCGAACAGATAATAAGCATTCCGACAGGGATGCTTCAGGTACCTGAATCAACTGAAGGAGCAATACAATATAATGCAGCAAGAGCTTCAAAGGTTGTGCTGATACGTTGCATATGGGACAATTTTGCATTAAAAGGAACATTATGAGCAGTGTGCATCTGAATTTCCAAGCGACACTCTTGACAACCAAAGCTCCCAACCACATGAATTCAGGAGGAAATTGATGCCTCCACACCTAAAAAGCACTTGGTTATGACACCGGGTGCCAAACCAGGAGTGAAAAGGATAAATTCAATAAGCACAAGAATGCAAAGACATTAGAGAGCAAGAGGTACTTAGAAAACTTGCAAATTAAAAAAATAATAATTTATTTGATTTCATTTGATTTGATTTGATTTATTATTGTCACATGTATTAACACACTGTGTAAAGTATTGTTTCTTGCACGCTATCCAGACAAAACATACCGTTCATAGAGAAGGAAACGAGAGAGTGCAGAAATTAGTGTTACAGTCATAGCTAGGGTGCAGAGAAAGATCAACTTAATGCAAGGTAAGTTCATTTAGAAGTCTGACAGCAGCAGGGAAGAAGCTATTCTTGAGTCGGTTAGTACGTGATCTCAGACTTTTGTATCTTTTTCCCAGAGGAAGAAGGTGGAAGAGAGAATGTCCGGGGTGCGTGGGGTCCTCAATTATGTTGGCTGCTTTGCTGAGGCAGTGGGAAGTCTAGACAGAGTCAATGGATGGGAGGCTGGTTTGCGAGATGGATTGGGCTACATTCACGTTTGTAGTTCCTTGTGGTCTTGGGCAGAGCAGGAGACATACCAAGTTGTGATACAACCAGAAAGAATGCTTTCTATGGTGCATCTATGAAAGTTAGTGAGAGTCGTAGCTGACATGCCAAATTTCCTTAGTCTTCTGAGAAAGTGGGCTTGGTGGGCTTTCTTAACTATAGTATCGGCATGGGAGGACTAGGATAGGTTGTTGGTGATCTGGGCACCTATAATCTTGAAGCTCTCAACCCTTTCTACTTCGTCCCTATTGATGTAGACAGGGGCATGTTCTCCTTTACGTTTCCTGAAGTCGATGACAATCTTCTTCGTTTTGTTGACATTGAGGGAGAGATTATTGTTGCTGCACCAGTTCACCAGATTCTCTATCTCATTCCTGAACTCTGTCTCGTCATTGTTTGCGATTCATACCCACTACGGTGGTGTCATCAGCAAACTTGAAAATCGAATTGGAGGGGGATTTGGCCGCAGAGTCATAGGTGTATAAGGAGTATTGTAGGGGGCTGAGAACACAGCCTTGTGGGGCACTGGTGTTGAGGATGATCGTGGAGGAGGTGTTGTTGCCTTTCCTTATTGACTGTGGTCTGTGAGTTAGGAAGTTCAGGATTCAGTCGCAGAGGGAGGGACCGAGGCCCAGGCCACAGAGTTTGGAGATGAGTTTCATGGGAATAATAGTGTTGAAGGCTGAGCTGTAGTCAATAAATAGGAGTCTGACATAGGTCTCTGACTATGGCAAGGTCTGCAAGACATAACAAGATGAAGGCATGTAAAATCTAGGTGTTCCAGGGTTGAGTGCAGGGTGAGGGAAATGGCGTCTGCTGTGGACTGTTGCGGCGGTAGGCAAACTGTAGTGGATCCAGGTAGTTCGGGAGGCTGGAATTGATTTGTGCCATGACTAACCTTTCGAAGCACTTCAAAATGATGGATGCCAGAGCCACCGGCCAATAGTTATTAAGGCACGTTGCTTGGTTTTTCTTAGGTCCAGGATGATGGTCATCTTCTTGAAGCAGATAGGGACCTCAGATTGTTGTAAAGAGAGATTGAAGATGTCTGTGAATACCCCCGCCAGCTGATCCACGCAGGATCTGAGTGCTCGTCCGGGTACCCCATCCGGGCCAGTTGCTTTCTATGGGTTAACCTTCGAAAAAGCTGCTCTGACATCTGCAATGGTGACACCAGCTGCAGGTTCATCCAGCGCTTCCAGGGTGGAGGGCGTGCTCTCGCTGACCTCTTGCTCAAAACGGGCATAGAATGCATTGAGCTCATCAGGGAAGGGTGCGTTGGAGCCGGCAATTTTACATGCCTTCATCTTGTTATGTCTTGCAGATCTTGCCATAGTCAGGGCGGGAGGTGGGGTGGGGGGGTGGGGGGGGGGGGGGGGGGGGGGGCGGGGAGGGGAGGTGGTGGGGGGGGGCGTGGGGGGTGGGGGGGGTAGGGGGAGGGGGGGAGGTGGGGGGGTCGGTGTGGCTAGCCTGGGACTCTAGCTTGGTCCGGTATTGTCTTTTGGCATCTTTGATGGATCTCCTTAGATCGTATCTGGCTTTCTTGTATAGGTCAGTGTCGCCTGACTTGAACGCCTCAGACCTGGACTTCAGCAAACAGTGGATGTCCCTGTTCATCCATGGTTTCCGGTTGGGGAACACATGGATTTGCTTTTTTGGCACACAGTCTTCTACACTTACTAATGAAGTCACTTACTGTAGCGGCGTACTCGTTCAGGCTGGTCGCAGAGTTTTAAAATACTGACCAGTCCACTCACTCTAAGCAGCCCCATAGGAGATCGTCTGATTCCTCAGACCAACATTGCACGACTTTCTTTGATGGATTCTCCCACTTCAGTTTTTGCTTATAAGCTGGGAGCAGGACCACAGCCTTGCGGTCTGATTTGCCAAAGTGTGGGCGGGCGATGGAGCGGTAGGCATGTTTGTTATTATGGGATGAGAGCATCCTTGGCAGGGCCAGCGTTCATTGCCCATTCCTAATTGCCGTAAAAAAAAATTGGCTTGACTGGCCACACAGAGGGCATTTGAGACTCAGCCACACTATTGCAGATCTGGAGTCATATGTAGTCCAGACCAGGTGAGGAGAGCAGATTGCCTTCCCCAAGTGAACCAGATGGGTTTTTTGACAATTGTTTCATGATCATCTCTAAACTTTTAATTCCAGATTTTTTAAAAATTAAATTCAAATTCCGCCATCTGCCATGGTGGGATTCAAACCAGCGTCTTTGGATTGCCAGTCCAGTGACAACACTACTACACCACCAGCTCCTACAGGCTGGTGTTGGCCCAATAGATTGAGTACCCAGTATCCAAGCACAGGAAATTTAAATTGCTTAATTAAAAAGGGGAATGTTTCCAGATCATAAATCAAATGGAGACACTGGCGATATCTTTATCCAACGGTGCTCAAGCCACCAGCAAGCACAATAGCAGCTAAATGCAAGAACAGAAGTTTTCCTTCCCAGTGCTAGTCAGCATATTTAACAGATAACAAAAACAGAAAATGCTGGAAAATCTCAGCAGGTCTGACAGTATCTGTCGAGAGAGAATAGAGCTAGCGTTTCAAGTCTGGATGACCCTTCATCAGAGCTAAGAGCAACGAAAATCAGCAGAGAATTATACTATGAGGGTGGGCGGTTGGGGGGGGGGAGGTGGGGGGAGCTGTAATTGGACAAAGAGAATGTAAATGAGAATGAAGAAGCCTGGAAAAGGTGCTAAAAGTTTCCATTAAGTGATCAGAATGAGTGAATGGCAGAACAGAAATATAGATGGTTAAGGGGCTGCCTAGAAATACAGCAGTTGTCATGAAAGAGCGGGGCAGAATGGAGAGCGGGAATGGAGAAATTGAGAAATGGAAGTGAGAAAGAAGGATGATAAAAATGGATGAATGAGATGAAAAGAAGAAACAAAATGAAACAAAATAAATGGAAATGTGGTGAAGGTGGTGGAGAGAATCATAGAATTATAGAATCCCTACAGTACAGAAGGAGGCCATTTGGCCCATCGAGTCTGTACCAACCACAATCCCACCCAGGCCCAATTTCTGTAACCCCACATATTTACCCTGCTAATCCTCCTGAGACTAGGGTCAATTTAACACGGCCAATCAACCTAACCGGCACATCTTTGGACTTTGGATCTTTGGTTCATGTTCTGAAGTTGTTGAGCTCAGTGTTCAGTCCAGAGGCTGTGAAGCCTTCCAGTATTTTCTGTTTTTATTTCAGATTCGCAATATTTTGCTTTTATTTAACAGGAAAGTTTGCCAACCCTCCAAAACTGGCTTGGAATCTTCAGGAATTGAAGATGGGACACTGCTGGGTGTAATCCTGAAGAGAAAAAAAAATCATAGGGCAAATCATTTTATTTTCATTTTCTTTGTGATCATTTCCCTTTACCAGATATAAAAATATTGAAAATGAGGAAGGGTGTGGGGGGGTTTGAAAGCTGTTTGGATGACAGTAAAGCCTCATCTTTTTGCTTTCCAATTGGTGTAGGAAGGCCATGAGTCACAATGATGGATGTGTTGATGCTTGAATGGCTGGGGCATGGGGGGAAGTCATGTGATAGAACCTCCAGGAATACTTTTCATCGCAACAGGCCATCCTATTAACCCTATCACAGAGACAGTTAGTTTGAATTCTACAGTAGTGAGAAAATCACAGCCACCTAAGTGCCAAAAAGTTCTTAATTGGCAGAATTATTACTTTTAATGTTCAAACTGCTGAGGAACCACAATAGCATTATCACAGTACCTCTTTGGAGAATAGTTGAAGCGATGGCTCTTAAGAAATTAGCAGTGGTTAGCACTGCAGCCTCACAGCGCCAGGGACCCGAATTCAATTCCAGTCTTCGATGACTGTCTGTTTGCACATTCTCCCTGTGCTGTGTGGGTTTACTCCAGCTCTGGTTTCCTCCCACAGTCCAGCAAGAAACTACAAAAGATCGTGAATGTAGCCCAATCCATCACGCAAACCAGTCTCCCATCCATTGACTCTGTCTACACTTCCCGCTACCTCATCAAAGCAGCCAGCATAATTAGGGACCCGACGCACCCCAGACATACTCTCTTCCAGCTCCTTCCATCGGGAAAAAGGTACAAAAGTCTGAGTTCACGTACCAACCGACTCAAGAACAGCTTTTTCCCTGCTGCCATCAGATTTTTGAATGGACCTACCTTGCATTAAGTTCATATTTCTCTATACCCTAGCTATGACTGGAACATAACATTCTGCACTCTCTCCTTTCCTTCTCTATGTATGGTATGCTTTGTCTGTATAGCGCGCAAGAAACAATACTTTTCACTGTCTCCTAATACATGTGACAATAATAAATCAAATCAAATCAAGTCACAGTCCAAAAATGTGCAGGTTAGATGGATTGCCCATGCTAAATTGCCCCTTGGGATGGGATTTCCCAGCTACGCTCATCCTGAGAGCGGAAAATCCCACCCGAGGTCAACAGACTTTTCCATGGCCCGCCTGTCGCCTGCTACAATTCCCGTGGCAGGCAGAACCGGAAAATTCACCCCCTACTGTCCCAAGATGTATAGGTTAGAGGGATTAGCTATGGTAAATGTGTGGGTTATGGGGATAGGACAGGGAGAAGGCCTGGGTAAGATACTCTGTCAGAGAATCAGTGCAGACTCAATGGGCTGAATGGCCTCCTACTGCATGGTAGGGATTTTATGCCCTTGATGCAGAGAGCATGCCTGTACATCAAATGAGTACCCCACATCACAATGCTGGATTTTGACTCAAGGACAAAACTCAATAACAATCTTCCTTTTGACTTTTACAATCTCATTCACTTTTGAAAAGTTGAAAGTCCCCCGCACATTTCATGGTAACAATGCAATTGCTAATCAGGCAATGCACAAGTTAAAAATTCTTTCTTATATATTTTTTAAAAAATCTTGTCTGCAGACTGTGCTGGAGATGTTGTACATCTTGTGCAGTGGTCAGAGGTTTCAATGACCATAAGACCATAAGACATAGGAGCAGATTTAGGCCACTCAGCCCATCGAGTCTGCTCCACCATTCAATCATGGCTGATATTTTTCTCATCCCCATTCTCCTGTCTTTTCCCCCTTATTAATCAAGAACCTATCTATCTCTGTCTTAAAGACACTTAATGACCTGGCCTCCACAGCCTTCTGCGGCAAAGAGTTCCACAGATTCACCACTCCTTGGCTGAAGAAATTCCTCCTCATCTCTTCTTTTAAAGGATCGTCCCTTCAGCCTGAGGCTGTGCCCTCTGGTTCGAGTTTTTCCTACTAGTGGAAACATCCTCTCCACGTCCACTCTATCCAGGCCTCACAGTATCCTGTATGTTTCAATAGGATCCCCCCTCATCCTTCTAAACTCCAACAAGCACAGACCCAGAGTCCTCAACCGTTCCTCATACAACAAGCTCTTCATTCCAGGGATCATTCTTGTGAACCTCCTCTGGACCCTTTCCAAGGCCAGCACATCCTTCCTTAGATATGGGGCACAAAACTGCTCAGAATCCTCCAAATGGGGTCTGACCAGAGCCTTAGACATCCCTGCTCTTGTATTCTAGATGAATGGGCTTACTCCATGCTTGCTGTTGAATGTTAATGACTGGATAAACTGGTGATGTTCAGAAAAGATTGTTTTTTTCAAAGCCGACTCTGCGAAATCCAAATTCTGGGTATCAGCAGGGAAAAATGGATTCAAATGGTTTCTCTGGTCAGAGGGTTCCTGTTCCTTCACTCACGCTGCATTTGTCCCTTCTCACCAGTGCTTCACCTGGTGTTCTGTTCCAACTCCTACTGCCCAGTCTCGTACAGTGGATATACCTATGTTAGTGTTTATACCATGAGGCGTAAGTGATATGGGTGGTTGTAAGGTACTGACTACTTCTGTACCACTGGGACCAGATCGGGCCTCCTGTGTAATATTTATATATTTAGAAGGAACATTTCTGTTACATTCCTTAAAAATGTATGTTCAGGGATTCATGAGTGAGTAGGGAGAGGAAGAAAAAATATAAGCAAGCAAGATGGTACTCGCCCTAAGCTTGGGGAAGTTACTGATATCATTCTGTACCACCCCTGCTATGGCCTCTATGCCAATCAATTTATGACCTTCATGAATTAACTCAAAACCTGAGCATGGGATATCATCCATTCCTGTTTATTTCCTTTTGTTAAATGCTACCTTGCCCTGCAAGATGAGAAGTAGCATTGAAATGCCCGAAGTGTCAGAAGGGCAGACAATGACACCTATCATTAGTGTAAAAATGTATCATTCACGTAGCCAGAATTTGAACTAAATCTCTGGTGAAGTTTTTCGTTATAAATTGCTGCTGCAAAGTGTGCTGTGCTTCCGAATGGCTGTGCATAGTAAACATCGAAAGATTGTTAAGTAGGCCGATGGTGACAAAGCTTACCTATACTTTGCCAAAAATACCTGTTATAAGGCCACTAGTAAGTAATCTTTCCTTAGTTGATTTGCTAAGGTGTTGACTTCCACACAAAGAGATCAATATTCATTTTCTCCCGTGTTGGGTATCGTTGACTTATAGAAGAGATCATAGAATCCTACAGTGCAAAAAGAGGCCATTCGGCCCATCGAGTCTGCACCAACCACAATCCCACCCAGGCCCTATCCACATATCCCTACATATATTTTACCCACTAACCCCTCTAACCTATGCATCCCGGGACACTAAGGGGCAATTTAGAATGGCCAATCAACCTAGCCCGCACATCTTTGGATTGTGGGAGGAAACCGGAACACCCGGAGGAAACCCACGCAGACACAGGGAGAATGTGCAAACTCCACACAGACAGCTACCCGAGCCGGGATTCGAACCCAGGTCCCTGGAGCTGTGAAGCAGCAGTGCTAACCACTGTGCTACCGTGACGCTGCTTGTGCAAATATCACATCACACTTTGCTTGTGCAAATATCACATCACTTTGAAACGTACCGCATGTTATTGCGCACCAGGATATAACAAGTTTAGGATGGACAGGAAAGCATTGGGGGAGGGTGTGATTGGAGTTGTTACATTAGTTAAAGATAGCATAATGATGGTAGAAAATTAGATGTAACTAGCAGTAAGGTAAACAATCTATATGGGTTGAGTTAAAAATAAGATATCCCTAATAGGGGTGTACAATGGATTACCAAATAGTGGAATGGAATTGAAGGAAGAAATATTGGAGCAAATCTATGAGGGAGTAAAAAGCATAGAATGATACTTAGATTTGCTTTCAAATACATCCAAATAAATTGTCAGGGAGAAGTAACAAAAGGATGAAAGGGAATTGAAGGTTGTTTTTACAGCATCTAGTTTACAATGTGCCCAGGAATCAATTTTCACTCAGTACCTAAGAAAACTAATAAACAAATAATTACTCCTGAATCCTGTAATGTGTCATGAACCAGAACCAATATGGAAAGAGTAGGGGAGCATCTTACTAGTAGTGATCACAGCCGAGAAAAGTTCAGTGACATAAGTAGAACAGAGGCAAAGATAATAAAAGAAACTGGAAAAGAGGAAATTACAAAGCAATGAAAGCAGATCTAATGAAGGTAAATGGGGAAAAAGGTCTTGAAATACAAAGAGGACAGATTAACAGTGGGAAATATTTAGCATTGTAATCAATAGAGTTCAAAATAAATATTTAATTAGAAGCAAAACAGAAGCAAGGTAATTATGCAGCAGTATGGATAAGTAAGGGGGCTACTTAGCTTAGTTGGCTAGATGGCCTGTATGTGTTTCAGAAAAATGTTAATAGCACAGGTTCAATTCTCATTTTGTCTGAGTTAGACTTGGGAGCTTTTTTCTCTACCCGTCCTTGAGAGTAGAAGGCAATGCCAAACCACCACAAAAGCTGCCCAGCAAACACCTCAGGTTAAAGCCTCAGCAGACAGCATCAGCCGACAATGAGGCAAGGACCTGCCTTTGGGCACATGTGACGATACTGTGCCTTTAAGAAATGTATTTTAATCATGTTTCTCTGCAGGATGTTTTGAGCAGTCCCTGACATTTTGTTGGTGTCATTTTGTCTGCAGCCAGTATCCTCTATTACTACTGAAGTAGTATAATTGAAATCATGTGCGTTTTAATCTGAACTAATGCAGCGTTCTGTTGTTTGAATGTTCCCCTGGAATTGCAGAGTAGAATTTGATTGGGATAATTGACAGATCAGGTCATATCATTGGGGACAGCTATGTTTTCACTGAGAATTCCAGCTTAGTTTTTCAGATGCTGTTTTGGAAGCTGCAGAGAGAGACTTTTCTTACCCTGTCTCTGAAGTCTGAAGACTGGAAGTTGCTAGAGGCTAGGTGAACTTCCCTGTTTTGCTGTCTTGAGGATATATCCTTCTCTGAAAATAGCTGTTTGGATTTCTGTCTATAGTGTTAAAAGCTGGAAATCTAGTATCCTGTGAGCATACTTGTTTTAGTGCTAACTAATGCTGAAGAAGGGTGTATGCCTATGGGGCATATTTTTAAAATTGGAACAACAGAGATAGCTAGCTGTTAAGAATTATACTGTGTCATGTTTAAGTTTTGTAATTGGTAAAAGTTAAGCTAATTCTTTTTGTTATATTCTGATTGTGTCTTTAAATAAACCTTGCTTGAAAAAAGCTTCCTAGTGGGTCACTTGAATGATGCCTGGAATGAAACACCTTATGCTCACCAATGCCAAAATCAAATGTAAAACTTTGGGTCTCGGCTAACTTCACAAAACCCCTT